>NC_136488.1:112335268-112395268 GCF_053919585.1 Euprymna scolopes
TTCCATTCTGCTAGATCTACAGCAGATGTTCTAACAGTTATATTTCATAGGATTAGCGAATCTCTCAATGGAGGGTTCCTTTCTAGGGCAATTACTCTTGACATATCAAAGGGCAGAAATCAGAAGTTCACAGTATTAATACTGGAGTATCTCAGGGGTCCATTCTGGGCTCAACTCTCTTTCTGATCTACATCAATGATCTCCCAAATCACACCCCAAGATCATTCATAGACATTTATGCTGATGACAGTACCTGTTATGACAACATTTCAACACTTCGAAGTCCTCTCTGATTCTCTCTCCTCTGAGCTTGAGCATATGGTGCAATGGGAAAAGAGGTGACTGGTTACTTTTAATGCATCTAAAACCAAGCTTCTCTCTTTAAATCATCAATTCTCTGATCCCCATCTGGCATCAATTGAAATGAATGGCTTAGGGAGGCTCCATGTTTTGACAAACTTCTGGGTCTGTACAGCATAATCACGTTAACACATCGGTTCCCATTGGATCACCGAAGTTAAGCAATTTTGAACCTGTTCAGTATTAAATGGGTGACTATTTTGGACTTCCAGGTGCTGTATGTGCTCTCCGCTTATCTCGGCATTGATTCCAGTTGTCCTGGACTTCTCCTTGCCACTGGACCCAAACAGTGCCGATTCAGGAAGGGTGTGGTTAGTGATTGCGCAACTCTTGCCTCACAATTACACGCGTAGCTGCCCCTACAAAGGGTATCCTTTGTCTTTCGAGACTGAATGGAAGTATCCTTCATCATTCGGGTCTGACCGTCTTTCGGGTCTGATTTGAAATGGAACACATACATCAAATCTGTTTCCAAGGATACTGGGAAAATGATAGGATCCTTCTACCGCTCCAATAGATATCGCACTGCTGATATAATTCTCTACCTGTATAAGAGCCAAATACTTCCAAGGATGGTGTACTATTGCCCCATCTGCGCAGGAGCTGCTAGAAAATCTTATCCTGCCTTGACAGAGTTCAAAATAGACTTCGTAGCCTAGTGGGGGGTGCCCTTTTCTCTTTCCTGCAACCTCTTTCTCACAGAAGAGACATTGCGAGCCTGTCTCTGCTTTATCATTATTTTCATGGCAAGTGCTCATCTGAGCTCCAATCTATGGTCTCCCTTTGCTTGACTTTCATGAAAAACACTCGTCTAGCTAAAACCATTATCAATAATTTCCCCCACTCTTTATCTGTGCCTAAACCTAAACGTAGATTCCATAAACAAAGCTTCTTTCTTAGAACTGCACGCCTGTTGGACTCTCTTCCGTTTACCTGCTTTCCAGCTGATTACAATATGGTCGTCTTCAAGTTCAACATGAACAAGTTCTTGATGAGCCGTTCCCCTTAAATATTCCAATTTACTAAATTTATAAGAATATAAGGATAGACAAGATTGAATGGGGAAAGCAGTGCACTGGAATCTCTACAGACGACTGCATTTCAAACATGCTGACGCATAAGATAACTAAAAACTAAAAACTGACAGAAAAATTGAAAAAAAAATTATTTTTCATTTTTTAACTATTTTTCTTTTTAAAAACATTTTCCATTTTCTTTCGAAAGACCAGTGTGTGGCATAATGGCTATTGATGAAAACTATACAGTCAGTGAGTGCGGTTCAAATTTCTTTGGGTTAATTTATTTACTTTTTTTAGGAAAAGTAGAGGTTCACGCTCTCACAAGTTAAAACAAAATGATTATTTTATGATGAATGATGCAATACGTGAATTTAAAATCCTGATTAATTTAGTTCACTTATTGTTCTATTAATGTTGAAAAAATTATAAATCACCAACACTTTTCCCAGCTTTTCATAAAAGAACAGACGTTTACAATGAATTGCTTGCAATGTGTTAGCATTAAATAGTGTAATGCTTTATTTGCTTGTTTGCCGGCATATCGAGCCTTTTACACGTTATTTCATCTGATTTATTTTAGGGTATATCAAACGTTTGTTGGGTATTAAATGTCGAAACATGATGTCTGTCATAAACAATTAATCCAATAAAAGTAATTGAACACAACTTTCTCGTTTTGCCAATATTGAGATTGTTCCTATTTTTACAAATACTAAGAGTGGTTCACACTTTTACCAATGCTCGAGGGGTTGGTACTTTTACCAATATTGAGATAACCCATACCTTTACCAATACTGGGAGGGGTTTTAAACTTTTACAAATACTAAAAGTGATTCATAATTTTACTAATATTGAAAATCGTTCATACTTTTATCAATACTGAGAGTATTTCATACTTTTATAAATGCTGAACGTGGTTAAAACGTTTACCAATGCAGAAAGAGGTGAAACTTTTAATAATACTGAGATAATTTTATACTTTTACCAATAGTGAGAGGCGTTCATATTTTTACCAATATTAAGAGTGATTCATATTTTTACCAATACTGAGAATGGTTCATAATTTTACCAATATTAAAGTGGTTCATAATTTTATAAATACTTCTCAGTATTGATAAAATTCACATGTTTACCAATGCTGAGATAGGCTCATATTTTCACCAATACTCAGGGTGATCATATTCTTACCAGTATTGAGAGTGGTTCATACTTTTGCCAATATCAAAAGAGGTTTATAACTTTACTAATATTGAGAATGGTTCACATTTTTACCAATACCGGAAGAGGTTAATACATTTATTAATATTGATAGTGATTCATATTTTACCCAAACATAGAGAGGATCATACTTTTACCAATACTGAGGCGTATTCATACTTTTTACCAATACTAAAAGATGTTCATATTTTAACAATATCAAAAAGAATTCATATTTTAATTTATATTGAAAGTGATTCATATTTATCCAAACTGATAGGGGTTCATACGTTTAGCATTCTGAGAGAGGGGCATAGTTTTACTACTACATACTAAGAATGATTCATACTTTTACCAATATCTGAATGCGTTCATACATTTATCTATACTGAAAATGGTTTCTATTGATACCAAGGGTGGTGGTTCATATGTTTACTAATATTCAAAGAGGTTCTTACTTATCAATATTGATAGAGGTTAGAAGATTAATCAATTTAAACTTTTATTTAATCTTGAAAAGTTTTTTTCTTTATTTTCCGGTTATTCTGGCTTATTTAATTTCAAATTAAATTTCAGATGCCACCATATTCATTGGTATCTTCTGGTATCACCATTTAGTATCAGCTGCAAACAGTGCCGTGGCAGTGATGATCGCCTTCATAATATACAAATGTTTTGCTGTAATTACCATGGAGTTACTCGATTGTTGGAAAGAGAGTAAGTATATATAAAATATGGTGACATGGTTAGGTAAAAAGAGGTTCGCTTCTCACAAGCAGTGAAAACCACTTCTAGTTAAAAACACATATTCATAATAATAATAGTAATTAGATTAGGTAAAAATAAATCCGACTCCTGTTTACAGAGTCGTGTAATGAAAACTCAGTTTTAACTCATGATTTTAGTGTTTGCAAAAATTGATGACACCAACTCCCTACTGGTGGAAAAATCAGGCTTTACCTAAGGGGTTTATTTAAGAAAAGACAAATCCTACAAAAATTGCCAACTCCTGATGCCAACTATAATTCATAAAACTAATTATCATTTATGTATGTGTTTATGTTTACTGATTTGTTTTTAACCATCTTCTCGACTCAATTCAACTCATAATCATCGCAATACAATATTTTAGATCCACTGATCGTGCTGAAAATTCCCTCTTAGTTATTTCTTTTTACCAATATTTATGAATGCATCCAACTCAACCTGCTCTATGCTATTCTTATGCTATTAATCTTATTTGGTATGTTGTTTTAAAAATATATTACTCTCTTAGTAAAAATATGTGGGTTAATATAATTTATGTCTCCCTTGATATATTACGTTCATATTTCCAGATGCAGAGAAATAAGTTTGTTCTGATTTGTCTGAATTCAGTCACTTTGAATCAATGTCTAAATACTGAAATATTTCATATTACAGGAACCGCATGTTCCATCGAAATGCATGCATCCGGCGAGAAAGTACACAGCGAAGTGAAAGTTGAACATGTAAGTGAGAAAGGACCCTGTTTCTATTAAGTAACCCAGTTAAAGAGAGAAAGGAAAATTAAAAAATTTCTACATTTGGTTTGACCACAAGTTATTCAAAGAAAACAAACATTTTCATCTTTTTAGCTACACTTACATAAACAGAAAGTTAAGGTCATATTTTTTCTGGTTTTTATACTTCTTTCAAGTAATTATTTCCCTAAACTAGATATTCGAATATGCATTTTATATGAAATTTATTTCAAATCTGTCTTTTTTTAATACACACTGTTAGCATTAATTTCATGTTTGTCCTCCAAATATAATCCTTTAGTAGATTTTTTAGAGTTGTTCCCCCTTTAATTTATATGTGATATTTGGGAACATGTTTCTATGCAGCACCTCATGTCAGGCAAGAAATTTCGTTTTTACACTGGTTATAATGGAATACGAGATGTACTCATGAAAAGTAAAATGTATTAAATATATATATTATATATATTTAATACATTTTATTAAAAGTAAGTGTAATTAATTAGCAATTTGTTTCTTACTAGCAAGACCCACGTACCAGCATTACTCAGTGGAAATATAACACAAAAAAAAAAAAAACAGCTACGGTACCTCACTCTCTGAAAACGAAATAACCTTTGATTATTTAGTGTATTATCACATGCGAAACGTAAATTACTGACTATGGATAAACAGCTAAAAAAAATATTAACACAGAACATCAGTAGATGGTGGCGGTTGCTAAATGGTAGTCATTATCGGCTCCCAAAAGTTCTGGGCATTGGTGGCAGTGACCAAAATGTACACATATGGCTTCCATTGTCTTGCATTATCTCGCAGTGGCAGCTAGCGAAATCCACTGGCTGTCATAGTTGGCGATTATTGTTGTTTTGGGACGGTTACTTGCCTTTACAAGTGTCACTGTCGGCGCATGGCTGTCAGTACAGATCACACTCATGTATTAAGTGTGATGATTATATGCGTTAACTGTGACATATTGATCTTTTTAGGTGATTACTTTCTGTGAGCCCTGGTGGGCTCTGATGGGCTCTGGTGAGCCCGGTAGGCACTGTCAATTATTGCTGCAGTGAGGCAGTTACTTGTGGGTATTGGTTGCCTTAACAACTCTTTCTCTCAGTTGGCAAGTGTAGTTGAATGACTGCCATGATCAATGTAGAGTTCGCTGCATTGGTGTGGATGTTATATAACAACATGTGTTATGTAAGTATGCAGAATATGAACTGTGCCATACTGTACTTATACTCTATACGATATTGTTTATATAAATGTTTGGCGCCTTCTATGTTAAGACTGGATCAATAAATAAGAACATTAGTATTTTAGTACAGTCCATATTCTGCATAATACATCTATGTGTAAAATGGTAAGAGCCTGAATGCGATCTGGCATGTTTCTTTATGCACAATTTTTACAAGTATATGGATTTTTACAAGTATATGGATTTTTACAAGTATATGGCCTCCAAAAAACTATTCATTCTAAAAGTTATTTTGAAATATTTCGTGATATGTCCAATTACATTCTATTAATGAAGGTGAAAATCTGTGCAAGCTATGGCAGCAATCCGAAAATCTTGCCGATATTACGCTATCCATGTACGTTTCTGAAAAATTGAAAGTAATTTTGAAGCATTTAAACCAGCGAATCGAAAGTTAAACCTAAGGAAAACTCCTTATTCAATCAATGTCCTGTAAAAATCCTGTAAGAAATTGTCTATAAGTTTTACGTAGAAGAAGAAGAAGAAGAAGAAGAAGAAGAAGAAGAAGAAGAAGAAGAAGAAGAAGAAGAAAATAGCTAATACCTTAAACTTCCCGTAAGGTTTTCATAGAAGAACAAAGCGAAAAAGACGGGTAATAATAAGAAGAATACATGCACCGTATACTGCGAAGAACGCGTAAGAGAATGTGAGTTATGTTTGATTGATGCCATTTTCTTATGTTTTAAGCGTTCGAAAAAATATCGGAAACTACTATTCCATTATTTCAAGAATCGTGGACACACAATTCGAGTGGACGAACTTTTGGAAAGGAGAGATCATTATTTTAAGAACTGAAAACGAATAAGTAAATATAAAACATATCTATCAGTGACCCAAATACGGACAGTGAAGTAGTAAAATTTGCAGAATATGTAGAGAACTTCTCGGGTACTAATGGGTGAGTGTGAGGAGAAAAGAATTGAAGAGAAAAATTTGTTTACTAAGACACAGTTTGGATTGTGATGTTCCTAGGAATTAATATGATTTTATTATAATGGATACATGCAACTGCAAAACCTATATAAGATAATAGCTAGTAGTTTGATCATAATTATTTTATATGTGGCGTCTGCATGTGCCAAACTATGTTTTTTTTTTCCATAGGGAAATAATTTTATTAATGTAGAGAGAAGAGAAGAGAAGAGAGAATAAAACAACAATAAATGTTGAATGAAAAAAAAATTTCGTTTAATAACGTCTACCTGAAAAGAGATGGAATTCGTTCTCAGAGGATACTCCCTCAATCCCAGCTCCAAAGGAGTTTCAAAGATTAAGGGCTTTCCTAAAAGTATTGGTGGTACCTACAATCGCAGAGGTCTGAAGGTTGCCCAACACAGCGGGGATTCATAATTTTTGCAAATGTCTTTCCAGACGACAAGGTACTATACCTAACGTACCAACTACCACCGGTATTACTTGGGCTTTTACCCGGTGTATAGGTAAGTCCTCACAACACAAACTTATAAACAGGCTCTTTCAAACTAAGGCGTGACAGACAAAAAAATGCTATTTTAAATTTAGGCTTGGCAGACGAATAAAAATGCTATTTAAAACAGAGCCATGACCAAGCAACGAAAATGCTATTCAGACTGAGATATGACAGACCAATTAAAATGCTATTTAAAACTGAAACTTGCCAGAATCATCAATAGACAATGCCATTAATACACGTGGAAGAGTCAATTTTCACGAACCTAATATAAAATACATTATATGCGGTTATGTTTCTTCCTGTATTTTAGATACAAGAAGAAACATCACCGCATATAGATAAGTCATAAACTTGAATACCGACAAGTTTGTAATACTCTATCTTCAGTAGCCATCAGGCGGTAATACAGTTTCGGTGGTTAAGGCAATACTGTCACCAGTGAAGCCACCATAAGCTTTTAACCATTGGACAGAATGTAAAAAGCAAAAAAACTTATTCTTCTTTTCAGATTACTATCATTATATTGAAATGCATTTAATTCCGCACATTAATAACATTATGCATCAACAAAATCGACACTTGATATTACGTAAACGCAGGGCGTTTTAACTTCCATTAAATTTTGGGTGTTATGTTTGAAGACAATGTTCACCTATTCAAAATATGAATAGTGAAGTCTGTTTTTATATGATCGTTCTCTTAATGTTCAAAACCATATTCATCTATTTTCACACAGTTCATACTCAATAACATAACTCGTTTAGAATATAATAATAACTCAGTTCGTTCTTTCACTCTTACCTTAACAAATCAAGCCTGATTTCTTCAGTTAAATGTTGTTTCTGACTAAACCACCCCATAGTGAACTGAGGCGTAATATTGATCTTATTTATCGCAACTCTACAGAACGTATGTATAAGTTAACATTCTGGCAGCAATTGACTTCATTTTGAATCTCTCCTCTATTCCGTGGTTTAACTATTAACCTATTTACTTTTCATATGTAAAAATCCGTCGTTAATCAATCCACGCATGGACTCCCCCTCCCCCCTCTCTCTCTTTCTCTCTCTCCCCCCTTTCTATCTCTCTCTTCCTCTACATTTCACTCTATAGGTTTATTAATCACAACAAATAGACAGCAGCATTATAGAATTTAAAGAAAACAAAAATGATTTTCCATGTGTCTTTTATGCCACGAATTAATAGGAATGAAATAGGAATGAAAATGAAATCTAAACTGAATGTTTTTTTTTACGATTCCCATATTTTATTACTCCTCTGTGAACATAGTATTTTATTACTCCTCTGTGAACATAGTATTTTATTATTCCTCTGTGAACATAGTATTTTATTACTCCTCTGTGAACATAGTATTTTATTACTCCTCTGTGAACATAGTATTTTATTATTCCTCTGTGAACATAGTATTTTATTACTCCTCTGTGAACATAGTATTTTATTACTCCTCTGTGAACATAGTATTTTATTACTCCTCTGTGAACATAGTATTTTATTACTCCTCTGTGAACATAGTATTTTATTATTCCTCTGTGAACATAGTATTTTATTACTCCTCTGTGAACATAGTATTTTATTACTCCTCTGTGAATATAGTATTTTATTATTCCTCTGTGAACATAGTATTTTATTACTCCTCTGTAAATAGTAGGTTTTAATTTGATCATATGATCAAATTAAAACAATGTGTAAAATATTTGATTTAAAAGAAATTTAATTTTAAAGTTAAAATGTTTCTTAGATGTTTGATTTTCAATGAATGTTTGTTCATTTTCACTGCAAATAAAACAAAAAATCAAACAAACATACAGGAATGTGTACAAAAAATCAAACAAACCTACAGGAAAACATCATCAAAGAAGACAAATCGGCTAAAAAGTAATATAAATGTCAATAACAACACTAATGAGGATAATAGTTCAAAGAAAGAAATGCATATGAAATTAAACTGTTAATGCTTTAATTAGAGGAAACATGCGTCTTTAATGTAAAAATATATCTTTTTTTTCCAAAAAAATATGACCTTGGCTCTTTTCATAAATGCAAACAAGAGGAACTGTTCATCTACTTTTTTTAACAGATAAAATGCTTTTTTATTTATCTTAAAAATTGTGATGGCAGATAGACATATGGTGCAAGAGAAGTTCATACTTTATGCGATTGTATATAGATTATATCTTCTAATGTAGTAACCAAATCAACGTGATGGCAACAAGACACTTTTTCCCCTGATGCCGAATTTTAAAGTGTTAATTTTCATTAAAAGGAAATATACAGTAATTTTTTAACAATTAAATCGATAGATCAGTATACTTAAAACTAAATCAAGCAGTCATACACTGAATACACACAAAAGTGAATACACACAAAACTGAATACACACAAATCTGAATACACACAAAAGTGAATACACACAAAACTGAATACACACAGAACTGAATACACACAAAAGTGAATACACACAAATCTGAATACACACAAAACTGAATACACACAAAACTGAATACACACAAAAGTGAATACACACAAATCTGAATACACACAAAAGTGAACACACACAAAATTGAATACACACAGAACTGAATACACACAAAAGTGAATACACACAAATCTGAATACACACAAAACTGAATACACACAAAACTGAATACACACAAAACTGAATACACACAAATCTGAATACACACAAAACTGAATACACACAAAACTGAATACACACAAAAGTGAATACACACAAATCTGAATACACACAAATCTGAATACACACAAAAGTGAATACACACAAAAGTGAATACACACTAATCTGAATACACACAAAAGTGAATACACACAAAACTGAATACACACAAAAGTGAATACACACAAAACTGAATACACACAAAAGTGAATACACACAATTCTGAATACACACAAAACTGAATACACACAAATCTGAATACACACAAATCTGAATGCACACAAAACTGAATACACACAAAACTGAATACACACAAAAGTGAATACACACAAAACTGAATACACACAAAAGTGAATACACACAAATCTGAATACACACAAAAGTAAATACACACAAATCTGAATACACACAAAAGTGAATACACACAAATCTGAATACACACAAAACTGAATACACACAAAACTGAATATACAAAGGTGAATACACACAAACGTGAATACACACAAAACTGAATACACACAAAAGTGAATACACACAATTCTGAATACACACAAAAGTGAATACACACAAATCTGAATACACACAAAAGTGAATACACACAAAAGTGAATACACACAAAAGTGATACACACAAAAGTGAATACACACAACAGTGAATACACACAAATCTGAATACACACAAAACTGAATACACACACATCTGAATACACACACATCTGAATACACACAAATCTGAATACACACAAAACTGAATACACACAAAAGTGAATACACACAAAACTGAATACACACAAAAGTGAATACACACAAAAGTAAATTCACACAAAACTGAATACACACAAAAGTTAATACACAAAACTGAATCCACACAAAAAGGGAATATACACAAAACTGAATACACACAAAAGTGAATATACACAAAACTGAATACACACAAAAGTGAATGCACACAAATCTGAATACGCACAAAACTGAATACACACAAAACTGAATACACACAAAAGTGAATACACACAAAACTGAATACACACAAAAGGGAATATACACAAAACTGAATACACACAAAACTGAATACACACAAAAGTGAATATACACAAAACTGAATACACACAAAAGTGAATGCACACAAATCTGAATACGCACAAAACTGAATACACACAAAACTGAATACACACAAAAGTGAATACACACAAATCTGAATACACACAAAAGTGAATACACTCAAAACTGAATACACACAAAAGTTAATACACACAAAACTGAATACACACAAAACTAAATACGCACTAAAGTGATTACACACAAAAGTGAATACACACAAAAGTGAATACACACAAAAGTTAATACACACAAAAGTGAATACACACAAAACTGAATACACACAAAACTAAATACACACAAATCTGAATACACACAAAAGTGAATACACACAAAACTGAATACACACAGAACTGAATACACACAAAAGTGAATACACACAAATCTGAATACACACAAAACTGAATACACACAAAACTGAATACACACAAAAGTGAATACACACAAATCTGAATACACACAAAAGTGAACACACACAAAATTGAATACACACAGAACTGAATACACACAAAAGTGAATACACACAAATCTGAATACACACAAAACTGAATACACACAAAACTGAATACACACAAAACTGAATACACACAAATCTGAATACACACAAAACTGAATACACACAAAACTGAATACACACAAAAGTGAATACACACAAATCTGAATACACACAAATCTGAATACACACAAAAGTGAATACACACAAAAGTGAATACACACAAATCTGAATACACACAAAAGTGAATACACACAAAACTGAATACACACAAAAGTGAATACACACAAAACTGAATACACACAAAAGTGAATACACACAATTCTGAATACACACAAAACTGAATACACACAAATCTGAATACACACAAATCTGAATGCACACAAAACTGAATACACACAAAACTGAATACACACAAAAGTGAATACACACAAAAGTGAATACACACAAAACTGAATACACACAAAAGTGAATACACACAAAAGTGAATACACACAAAAGTAAATACACACAAATCTGAATACACACAAAAGTGAATACACACAAATCTGAATACACACAAAACTGAATACACACAAAACTGAATATACAAAGGTGAATACACACAAACGTGAATACACACAAAACTGAATACACACAAAAGTGAATACACACAATTCTGAATACACACAAAAGTGAATACACACAAATCTGAATACACACAAAAGTGAATACACACAAAAGTGAATACACACAAAAGTGATACACACAAAAGTGAATACACACAACAGTGAATACACACAAATCTGAAGACACACAAAACTGAATACACACACATCTGAATACACACAAATCTGAATACACACAAAACTGAATACACACAAAAGTGAATACACACAAAACTGAATACACACAAAAGTGAATACACACAAAAGTAAATTCACACAAAACTGAATACACACAAAAGTTAATACACAAAACTGAATCCACACAAAAAGGGAATATACACAAAACTGAATACACACAAAAGTGAATATACACAAAACTGAATACACACAAAAGTGAATGCACACAAATCTGAATACACACAAAACTGAATACACACAAAACTGAATACACACAAAAGTGAATACACACAAAACTGAATACACACAAAAGGGAATATACACAAAACTGAATACACACAAAACTGAATACACACAAAAGTGAATATACACAAAACTGAATACACACAAAAGTGAATGCACACAAATCTGAATACGCACAAAACTGAATACACACAAAACTGAATACACACAAAAGTGAATACACACAAATCTGAATACACACAAAAGTGAATACACTCAAAACTGAATACACACAAAAGTTAATACACACAAAACTAAATACACACAAAACTAAATACGCACTAAAGTGATTACACACAAAAGTGAATACACACAAAAGTGAATACACACAAAAGTTAATACACACAAAAGTGAATACACACAAAACTGAATACACACAAAACTAAATACACACAAATCTGAATACACACAACACTGAATACACACAAAACTGAATACACACAAATCTGAATACACACAAATAATAATACACAAAAAACTGAATACACACAAAAGTGAATACACATAAAACTGAATACACACAAAACTGAATACACACAACAGTGAATGCACACAAAACTAAATACACACAAATATGAATTCACACAAATCTGAATACACACAAAACTGAATACACACAAAAGTGAATACAAACATAAGTGAATACACACAAAAGTGAATACACACAAAACTTAATACACACAAATCTGAATGCACACAAAAGTGAATACACACAAAAGTGAATACACACAAAACTGAATACACGCAAAACTGAATACACACAAAAGTAGATACACGCAAAAGTGAATACACACAAAAGTGAATACACACAAAAGTTAATACACACAAAACTGAATACACACAAAAATGAATACCCACAAAAGTTAATACACACAAAAGATAATACACACAAAACTGAATACACATAAAATTGAATACACACAAAAGTGAATACACACAAAACTTAATACACACAAAACTAAATACACACAAATCTGAATACACACAAAAGTGAATACACACAAAAGTGAATACACACAAAAGTGAATACACACAAAACTGAATACACACAAAAGTGAATACACACAAAAGTAAATTCACACAAAACTGAATACACACAAAAGTTAATACACAAAACTGAATCCACACAAAAAGGGAATATACACAAATCTGTATACACACAAAAGTGAATACACACAAAACTGAATACACACAAATCTGAATACACACAAAACTGAATACACACAAAACTGAATACACACAAAACTGAATACACACAAATCTTAATATACACAAAAGTGAATACACACAAAAGTGAATACACACAAAAGTGAATACACACAAAACTGAATACACACAAAAGTGAATACACACAAAACTAAATACACACAAATCTGAATACACACAAATCTGAATACACACAAAACTGAATACACACAACAGTGAATACAAACATAAGTGAATACACACAAAAGTGAATACACACAAAACTGAAGACACACAAAACTGAATACACACAAAAGTGAATACACACAAATCTGAATACACACAAAAGTGAACACACACAAAATTGAATACACACAGAACTGAATACACACAAAAGTGAATACACACAAATCTGAATACACACAAAACTGAATACACACAAAACTGAATACACACAAAACTGAATACACACAAATCTGAATACACACAAAACTGAATACACACAAAACTGAATACACACAAAAGTGAATACACACAAATCTGAATACACACAAATCTGAATACACACAAAAGTGAATACACACAAAAGTGAATACACACAAATCTGAATACACACAAAAGTGAATACACACAAAACTGAATACACACAAAAGTGAATACACACAAAACTGAATACACACAAAAGTGAATACACACAATTCTGAATACACACAAAACTGAATACACACAAATCTGAATACACACAAATCTGAATGCACACAAAACTGAATACACACAAAACTGAATACACACAAAAGTGAATACACACAAAACTGAATACACACAAAAGTGAATACACACAAATCTGAATACACACAAAAGTAAATACACACAAATCTGAATACACACAAAAGTGAATACACACAAATCTGAATACACACAAAACTGAATACACACAAAACTGAATATACAAAGGTGAATACACACAAACGTGAATACACACAAAACTGAATACACACAAAAGTGAATACACACAATTCTGAATACACACAAAAGTGAATACACACAAATCTGAATACACACAAAAGTGAATACACACAAAAGTGAATACACACAAAAGTGATACACACAAAAGTGAATACACACAACAGTGAATACACACAAATCTGAATACACACAAAACTGAATACACACACATCTGAATACACACACATCTGAATACACACAAATCTGAATACACACAAAACTGAATACACACAAAAGTGAATACACACAAAACTGAATACACACAAAAGTGAATACACACAAAAGTAAATTCACACAAAACTGAATACACACAAAAGTTAATACACAAAACTGAATCCACACAAAAAGGGAATATACACAAAACTGAATACACACAAAAGTGAATATACACAAAACTGAATACACACAAAAGTGAATGCACACAAATCTGAATACGCACAAAACTGAATACACACAAAACTGAATACACACAAAAGTGAATACACACAAAACTGAATACACACAAAAGGGAATATACACAAAACTGAATACACATAAAACTGAATACACACAAAAGTGAATATACACAAAACTGAATACACACAAAAGTGAATGCACACAAATCTGAATACGCACAAAACTGAATACACACAAAACTGAATACACAAAAAAGTGAATACACACAAATCTGAATACACACAAAAGTGAATACACTCAAAACTGAATACACACAAAAGTTAATACACACAAAACTGAATACACACAAAACTAAATACGCACTAAAGTGATTACACACAAAAGTGAATACACAAAAAAGTGAATACACACAAAAGTTAATACACACAAAAGTGAATACACACAAAACTGAATACACACAAAACTAAATACACACAAATCTGAATACACACAAAAGTGAATACACACAAAACTGAATACACACAGAACTGAATACACACAAAAGTGAATACACACAAATCTGAATACACACAAAACTGAATACACACAAAACTGAATACACACAAAAGTGAATACACACAAATCTGAATACACACAAAAGTGAACACACACAAAATTGAATACACACAGAACTGAATACACACAAAAGTGAATACACACAAATCTGAATACACACAAAACTGAATACACACAAAACTGAATACACACAAAACTGAATACACACAAATCTGAATACACACAAAACTGAATACACACAAAACTGAATACACACAAAAGTGAATACACACAAATCTGAATACACACAAATCTGAATACACACAAAAGTGAATACACACAAAAGTGAATACACACAAATCTGAATACACACAAAAGTGAATACACACAAAACTGAATACACACAAAAGTGAATACACACAAAACTGAATACACACAAAAGTGAATACACACAATTCTGAATACACACAAAACTGAATACACACAAATCTGAATACACACAAATCTGAATGCACACAAAACTGAATACACACAAAACTGAATACACACAAAAGTGAATACACACAAAAGTGAATACACACAAAACTGAATACACACAAAAGTGAATACACACAAAAGTGAATACACACAAAAGTAAATACACACAAATCTGAATACACACAAAAGTGAATACACACAAATCTGAATACACACAAAACTGAATACACACAAAACTGAATATACAAAGGTGAATACACACAAACGTGAATACACACAAAACTGAATACACACAAATGTGAATACACACAATTCTGAATACACACAAAAGTGAATACACACAAATCTGAATACACACAAAAGTGAATACACACAAAAGTGAATACACACAAAAGTGATACACACAAAAGTGAATACACACAACAGTGAATACACACAAATCTGAAGACACACAAAACTGAATACACACACATCTGAATACACACAAATCTGAATACACACAAAACTGAATACACACAAAAGTGAATACACACAAAACTGAATACACACAAAAGTGAATACACACAAAAGTAAATTCACACAAAACTGAATACACACAAAAGTTAATACACAAAACTGAATCCACACAAAAAGGGAATATACACAAAACTGAATACACACAAAAGTGAATATACACAAAACTGAATACACACAAAAGTGAATGCACACAAATCTGAATACGCACAAAACTGAATACACACAAAACTGAATACACACAAAAGTGAATACACACAAAACTGAATACACACAAAAGATAATATACACAAAACTGAATACACACAAAACTGAATACACACAAAAGTGAATATACACAAAACTGAATACACACAAAAGTGAATGCACACAAATCTGAATACGCACAAAACTGAATACACACAAAACTGAATACACACAAAAGTGAATACACACAAATCTGAATACACACAAAAGTGAATACACTCAAAACTGAATACACACAAAAGTTAATACACACAAAACTGAATACACACAAAACTAAATACGCACTAAAGTGATTACACACAAAAGTGAATACACACAAAAGTGAATACACACAAAAGTTAATACACACAAAAGTGAATACACACAAAACTGAATACACACAAAACTAAATACACACAAATCTGAATACACACAAAAGTGAATACACACAAAACTGAATACACACAGAACTGAATACACACAAAAGTGAATACACACAAATCTGAATACACACAAAACTGAATACACACAAAACTGAATACACACAAAAGTGAATACACACAAATCTGAATACACACAAAAGTGAACACACACAAAATTGAATACACACAGAACTGAATACACACAAAAGTGAATACACACAAATCTGAATACACACAAAACTGAATACACACAAAACTGAATACACACAAAACTGAATACACACAAATCTGAATACACACAAAACTGAATACACACAAAACTGAATACACACAAAAGTGAATACACACAAATCTGAATACACACAAATCTGAATACACACAAAAGTGAATACACACAAAAGTGAATACACACAAATCTGAATACACACAAAAGTGAATACACACAAAACTGAATACACACAAAAGTGAATACAAACAAAACTGAATACACACAAAAGTGAATACACACAATTCTGAATACACACAAAACTGAATACACACAAATCTGAATACACACAAATCTGAATGCACACAAAACTGAATACACACAAAACTGAATACACACAAAAGTGAATACACACAAAAGTGAATACACACAAAACTGAATACACACAAAAGTGAATACACACAAAAGTGAATACACACAAAAGTAAATACACACAAATCTGAATACACACAAAAGTGAATACACACAAATCTGAATACACACAAAACTGAATACACACAAAACTGAATATACAAAGGTGAATACACACAAACGTGAATACACACAAAACTGAATACACACAAAAGTGAATACACACAATTCTGAATACACACAAAAGTGAATACACACAAATCTGAATACACACAAAAGTGAATACACACAAAAGTGAATACACACAAAAGTGATACACACAAAAGTGAATACACACAACAATGAATACACACAAATCTGAAGACACACAAAACTGAATACACACACATCTGAATACACACAAATCTGAATACACACAAAACTGAATACACACAAAAGTGAATACACACAAAACTGAATACACACAAAAGTGAATACACACAAAAGTAAATTCACACAAAACTGAATACACACAAAAGTTAATACACAAAACTGCATCCACACAAAAAGGGAATATACACAAAACTGAATACACACAAAAGTGAATATACACAAAACTGAATACACACAAAAGTGAATGCACACAAATCTGAATACGCACAAAACTGAATACACACAAAACTGAATACACACAAAAGTGAATACACACAAATCTGAATACACACAAAAGTGAATACACTCAAAACTGAATACACACAAAAGTTAATACACACAAAACTAAATACACACAAAACTAAATACGCACTAAAGTGATTACACACAAAAGTGAATACACACAAAAGTGAATACACACAAAAGTTAATACACACAAAAGTGAATACACACAAAACTGAATACACACAAAACTAAATACACACAAATCTGAATACACACAACACTGAATACACACAAAACTGAATACACACAAATCTGAATACACACAAATATTAATACACAAAAAACTGAATACACACAAAAGTGAATACACATAAAACTGAATACACACAAAACTGAATACACACAACAGTGAATGCACACAAAACTAAATACACACAAATATGAATTCACACAAATCTGAATACACACAAAACTGAATACACACAAAAGTGAATACAAACATAAGTGAATACACACAAAAGTGAATACACACAAAACTTAATACACACAAATCTGAATGCACACAAAAGTGAATACACACAAAAGTGAATACACACAAAACTGAATACACGCAAAACTGAATACACACAAACGTAGATACACGCAAAAGTGAATACACACAAAAGTGAATACACACAAAAGTTAATACACACAAAACTGAATACACACAAAAATGAATACACACAAAAGTTAATACACACAAAAGATAATACACACAAAACTGAATACACATAAAATTGAATACACACAAAAGTGAATACACACAAAACTTAATACACACAAAACTAAATACACACAAATCTGAATACACACAAAAGTGAATACACACAAAAGTGAATACACACAAAAGTGAATACACACAAAACTGAATACACACAAAAGTGAATACACACAAAAGTAAATTCACACAAAACTGAATACACACAAAAGTTAATACACAAAACTGAATCCACACAAAAAGGGAATATACACAAATCTGTATACACACAAAAGTGAATACACACAAAACTGAATACACACAAATCTGAATACACACAAAACTGAATACACACAAAACTGAATACACACAAAACTGAATACACACAAATCTTAATATACACAAAAGTGAATACACACAAAAGTGAATACACACAAAACTGAATACACACAAAACTGAATACACACAAAAGTGAATACACACAAAACTAAATACACACAAATCTGAATACACACAAATCTGAATACACACAAAACTGAATACACACAAAAGTGAATACAAACATAAGTGAATACACACAAAAGTGAATACACACAAAACTGAAGACACACAAAACTGAATACACACAAAAGTGAATACACACAAATCTGAATACACACAAAAGTGAACACACACAAAATTGAATACACACAGAACTGAATACACACAAAAGTGAATACACACAAATCTGAATACACACAAAACTGAATACACACAAAACTGAATACACACAAAACTGAATACACACAAATCTGAATACACACAAAACTGAATACACACAAAACTGAATACACACAAAAGTGAATACACACAAATCTGAATACACACAAATCTGAATACACACAAAAGTGAATACACACAAAAGTGAATACACACAAATCTGAATACACACAAAAGTGAATACACACAAAACTGAATACACACAAAAGTGAATACACACAAAACTGAATACACACAAAAGTGAATACACACAATTCTGAATACACACAAAACTGAATACACACAAATCTGAATACACACAAATCTGAATGCACACAAAACTGAATACACACAAAACTGAATACACACAAAAGTGAATACACACAAAACTGAATACACACAAAAGTGAATACACACAAATCTGAATACACACAAAAGTAAATACACACAAATCTGAATACACACAAAAGTGAATACACACAAATCTGAATACACACAAAACTGAATACACACAAAACTGAATATACAAAGGTGAATACACACAAACGTGAATACACACAAAACTGAATACACACAAAAGTGAATACACACAATTCTGAATACACACAAAAGTGAATACACACAAATCTGAATACACACAAAAGTGAATACACACAAAAGTGAATACACACAAAAGTGATACACACAAAAGTGAATACACACAACAGTGAATACACACAAATCTGAATACACACAAAACTGAATACACACACATCTGAATACACACACATCTGAATACACACAAATCTGAATACACACAAAACTGAATACACACAAAAGTGAATACACACAAAACTGAATACACACAAAAGTGAATACACACAAAAGTAAATTCACACAAAACTGAATACACACAAAAGTTAATACACAAAACTGAATCCACACAAAAAGGGAATATACACAAAACTGAATACACACAAAAGTGAATATACACAAAACTGAATACACACAAAAGTTAATGCACACAAATCTGAATACGCACAAAACTGAATACACACAAAACTGAATACACACAAAAGTGAATACACACAAAACTGAATACACACAAAAGGGAATATACACAAAACTGAATACACACAAAACTGAATACACACAAAAGTGAATATACACAAAACTGAATACACACAAAAGTGAATGCACACAAATCTGAATACGCACAAAACTGAATACACACAAAACTGAATACACACAAAAGTGAATACACACAAATCTGAATACACACAAAAGTGAATACACTCAAAACTGAATACACACAAAAGTTAATACACACAAAACTGAATACACACAAAACTAAATACGCACTAAAGTGATTACACACAAAAGTGAATACACACAAAAGTGAATACACACAAAAGTTAATACACACAAAAGTGAATACACACAAAACTGAATACACACAAAACTAAATACACACAAACCTGAATACACACAAAAGTGAATACACACAAAACTGAATACACACAGAACTGAATACACACAAAAGTGAATACACACAAATCTGAATACACACAAAACTGAATACACACAAAACTGAATACACACAAAAGTGAATACACACAAATCTGAATACACACAAAAGTGAACACACACAAAATTGAATACACACAGAACTGAATACACACAAAAGTGAATACACACAAATCTGAATACACACAAAACTGAATACACACAAAACTGAATACACACAAAACTGAATACACACAAATCTGAATACACACAAAACTGAATACACACAAAACTGAATACACACAAAAGTGAATACACACAAATCTGAATACACACAAATCTGAATACACACAAAAGTGAATACACACAAAAGTGAATACACACAAATCTGAATACACACAAAAGTGAATACACACAAAACTGAATACACACAAAAGTGAATACACACAAAACTGAATACACACAAAAGTGAATACACACAATTCTGAATACACACAAAACTGAATACACACAAATCTGAATACACACAAATCTGAATGCACACAAAACTGAATACACACAAAACTGAATACACACAAAAGTGAATACACACAAAAGTGAATACACACAAAACTGAATACACACAAAAGTGAATACACACAAAAGTGAATACACACAAAAGTGAATACACACAAAAGTAAATACACACAAATCTGAATACACACAAAAGTGAATACACACAAATCTGAATACACACAAAACTGAATACACACAAAACTGAATATACAAAGGTGAATACACACAAACGTGAATACACACAAAACTGAATACACACAAATGTGAATACACACAATTCTGAATACACACAAAAGTGAATACACACAAATCTGAATACACACAAAAGTGAATACACACAAAAGTGAATACACACAAAAGTGATACACACAAAAGTGAATACACACAACAGTGAATACACACAAATCTGAAGACACACAAAACTGAATACACACACATCTGAATACACACAAATCTGAATACACACAAAACTGAATACACACAAAAGTGAATACACACAAAACTGAATACACACAAAAGTGAATACACACAAAAGTAAATTCACACAAAACTGAATACACACAAAAGTTAATACACAAAACTGAATCCACACAAAAAGGGAATATACACAAAACTGAATACACACAAAAGTGAATATACACAAAACTGAATACACACAAAAGTGAATGCACACAAATCTGAATACGCACAAAACTGAATACACACAAAACTGAATACACACAAAAGTGAATACACACAAAACTGAATACACACAAAAGGGAATATACACAAAACTGAATACACACAAAACTGAATACACACAAAAGTGAATATACACAAAACTGAATACACACAAAAGTGAATGCACACAAATCTGAATACGCACAAAACTGAATACACACAAAACTGAATACACACAAAAGTGAATACACACAAATCTGAATACACACAAAAGTGAATACACTCAAAACTGAATACACACAAAAGTTAATACACACAAAACTAAATACACACAAAACTAAATACGCACTAAAGTGATTACACACAAAAGTGAATACACACAAAAGTGAATACACACAAAAGTTAATACACACAAAAGTGAATACACACAAAACTGAATACACACAAAACTAAATACACACAAATCTGAATACACACAACACTGAATACACACAAAACTGAATACACACAAATCTGAATACACACAAATATTAATACACAAAAAACTGAATACACACAAAAGTGAATACACATAAAACTGAATACACACAAAACTGAATACACACAACAGTGAATGCACACAAAACTAAATACACACAAATATGAATTCACACAAATCTGAATACACACAAAACTGAATACACACAAAAGTGAATACAAACATAAGTGAATACACACAAAAGTGAATACACACAAAACTTAATACACACAAATCTGAATGCACACAAAAGTGAATACACACAAAAGTGAATACACACAAAACTGAATACACGCAAAACTGAATACACACAAAAGTAGATACACGCAAAAGTGAATACACACAAAAGTGAATACACACAAAAGTTAATACACACAAAACTGAATACACACAAAAATGAATACACACAAAAGTTAATACACACAAAAGATAATACACACAAAACTGAATACACATAAAATTGAATACACACAAAAGTGAATACACACAACATTTAATACACACAAAACTAAATACACACAAATCTGAATACACACAAAAGTGAATACACACAAAAGTGAATACACACAAAAGTGAATACACACAAAACTGAATACACACAAAAGTGAATACACACAAAAGTAAATTCACACAAAACTGAATACACACAAAAGTTAATACACAAAACTGAATCCACACAAAAAGGGAATATACACAAATCTGTATACACACAAAAGTGAATACACACAAAACTGAATACACACAAATCTGAATACACACAAAACTGAATACACACAAAACTGAATACACACAAAACTGAATACACACAAATCTTAATATACACAAAAGTGAATACACACAAAAGTGAATACACACAAAACTGAATACACACAAAACTGAATACACACAAAAGTGAATACACACAAAACTAAATACACACAAATCTGAATACACACAAATCTGAATACACACAAAACTGAATACACACAAAAGTGAATACAAACATAAGTGAATACACACAAAAGTGAATACACACAAAACTGAAGACACACAAAACTGAATACACACAAAAGTGAATACACACAAATCTGAATACACACAAAAGTGAATACACACAAAACTGAATACACACAAAAGTGAATACACTCAAAACTTAATACACACATCTGAATGCACACAAAAGTGAATACACACAAAAGTGAATACACACAAAACTGAATACACGCAAAACTGAATACACACAAAAGTGAATACACGCAAAAGTTAATACACACAAATCTGAATACACACAAAACTGAATACACACAAAACTGAATACATACTGTTGCAATATTTTGGAGTGATAATGGGGTATGATCCCACACAGTCGGACGATTCTATTTATAAACGATGCTGCTAAGAACTGACGAATCAAATAAATTCACGTTCTCCTACCAACCAATCAGAAACCAGAATTGTTTCATAAATATTAAACCTTTTCTGGACCAATTTCACATTTTTTTTTCCCGGGTTTCGACACGGTAAGAATATTTTGTTCTGTGTAACTGTCTACTACAAACAAGTCACCTCCCAGAATTTGTGTGTTACAGCGAACCATCTGAAACTGTTCTAAAAGTCAAAATGGCTTACACTTCTAGAGGTTATGGGCCCAGCACACTTCCACTGCGCTAAAGGGACTCAAAATGGCGACTACATTAAAAATGTAGAGAGCTCTGTTAGCGAACATACATTTTTTATTTTCGTGTACATTTGATGCGTCAACAAGCAATAATAATTTTCTTGTCGATTGTGGGGCCACGGCACATGTGATTACAAAGGAATCTGATTTTATCAATTTTTATCCCAACTTTAAGCCACAAAATCATTTTGTAGAACTAGCTGACGGGAGTCGAGTCAATGATATCGTTTTGAAAAGAGGCAATGCGAAAATCTCGCTAAAGAACAATAAAGGTGAATTGTTTCTGTATTCTAGAAAACGCTCTTTTAATCCCAAAATTTAAACAAAATATATTTTCTGTACAAGCTGCCACAAAACAAGGTGCAAATATAAACTTTAGCCCCAATAAATCAAAACTGGTATACCCGAATGGAACTGTATTCGACATTAAAGAAAATAGAAGACTATATTATTTAAAATAGCGTAGTCCCATCAAAAACCGCCTGCCATGATCTACAGACATGGCATAAAATTCTTGGACACTGCAATATTCCTGATATGGAATGCAAATACAAACATCAAAAACCTTCAACTGCGACGTCTGTACGCAAGGGAAAATGACAAACTATCAAAGCAAGATACCAGAAAAAAAAATCCTATCAATGGTGCATTGTGACTTGAACGGTCCCGTAGAACCGATGGCCAGAGAACATTATAGATATGTGTTGAATTTCGTAGATGACCATTCAGGTTTAATAATGGTTTATTTTTTAAAGAACAAATCTGATACCCTGCTAGCAACTAAGAAATATCTAGCCGACATGGCCCCCTACGGTGAAATCAAGTGTATTCGCTCTGACAACGGTACGGAATTCACCAATAAAGACTTTGAACTTTTACTAATTAACCATCATATCAGGTATGAAACATCAGCTCCTAGATCGCCACACCAAAACAGGACTGCTGAACGTGCGTGGCGGACACTTTTTGAAATGGCAAGATGCCTACTCATTGAATCAAAACTCCCTAAAAACCTCTGGACGTATGCACTTATGGCGGCAGCCTATATACGCAACAGGTGCTCTAACAAAACACTATCTGAAACTCCATATGAATCTTTCTGCGGAAAAAAAAAAAATTTAAGCAGAATGCATATATTTGGTTCAACTTGCTTCGCATATATAGAGAAAAAGAGTAAATTGAATATTAAAGCTGACAGAGGTATATTTCTTGGATACGATAAAAACAGTCCAGCCAATTTAATATTTTTTCCCGAAAAAAAAATAAAATAAAAAGAATCCGGTGTGTAAAATTCACAGACACGTTTAATTGTAAAGACGAAAACCCGTCATATGAAGAGGATGGAATTATATTACCTCAAATAATTAGAACAAACGAAAACAATAAAAATGACGGAGACGAGAGTGTCCATGATGATGATGATGATGATGATGATGATGATGATTATCAAGTCGAAAGATATCCCAAAAGAAATAGAAGACGACCCGATTTTTTTGTGGTCGACAATATAAAGGATTATCAAATCCACTAATGCTATTCAATGGAAAATGCGCCAAAACGCTTCAATGAAGCAATTAATTCAGAACTTTGTGATGAATGGAAAATTGCCATGGAAAAAGAAATAGATGCCTTAACCGAAAATGATACCTATACGGTAGTGCCTCTCCCAAGAGATAAACATGTTATTTCTACCAGATGGGTCTTTACAAAAAAGAGTACAGCATCAGGCGTAGAACAGTACAAAGCAAGATTTGTTGCTAAGGGGTGCTCTCAGATTTACGGTAAAGAATACTTTTCTACGTTTTCGCCGAACACAAACCTGACGGCAATCAGAGTTTTACTGCAAGTCGCATCACAATATGACCTAAACACCCATCGAATGGACGTAAAAAATGCTTATTTGAATGCCCCAATAGACTGTGAAATTTATATTACCCCTCCAGAGGGATTTATAATGAAAAATAAAAATAGCGTGTGGCGACTTAACAAGTCATTAATATGGTCTAAAGCAGAGTGCTCAGTGTTGGAACACAGTATTCCATGATTATATTATTAAACAACAATTTAGACAATGCGCTGTAGACCTCTGTTTATATACCCAACACAATGACGATAAACTACTGATTTTGGTTTTGTGGGTCGATAATATTTTAATCGCATCATATTGTGACATGTTAACTGATGTTAAGAACAAATTAAGTAAAAGATTCAAAATGACCAATCTTGGCAAAATATCCTGGTTTCTGGGGATAGAATTTACTCAAAGCAAAGGACTTGTTACGATGACTCAATCGAGGTACATCCACAAAATACTTTTAAAATTTGGAATGGGAGAGTGCAAGAAACGCTCTACACCGGTCGAAAATGATATTAATAAAAATATACACACAGAATCTGAAATAATAAATGACACACAATATCGCGAAATTATAGGTAGTCTTATATATTTGATGACTGCAACAAGGCCCGACATATGCTATACAGTAACAAAACTGTCACAAAAATTATCACGACAATGAAGGATTTAAACAGAGCTAAACAAAAGGAACTAAAGAACAGAAGTTAGTATTTAGAAAATCAAGAAATCCCCTAAAATTAGAAGGTTTTTCGAATTCAGACTGGGCAAGCGACGAGGATCGCAAGAGTGTATCTGGATATTGTTTCAGACTCTCAGAAAATGGGCTTATTATTTCATGGAAATCTAAAAAGCAATAGATTGTATCTCTCTACGTGTAAAGCAGAATTTATCGCGATCACACACACGACCCAGGAAGCACTCTACCTTAAAAATATCCTGAAGACTATTTTAGAGCCAGAATTGATTACAAGCCCCGTGGTAATTAATTGTGATAATCAAGCCAGTATAGTCTTAGCACAGAGCACGGTGATCAACCAAAGATCTAGGCATATGGATATAAAATGCCATTTCGTAGAAAACGAGATAAAAAAGGCATCCATTATTTTGAATTACATATCATCAGAACAAAATATCGCTGATGTATTTACGAAACCGGCGACACGGATAAAGCTACGACGTTTTTTCTCAAAACTTGTTGGTGAATTCGACTGAATAATTTTTTTTTCTTTCACTGCCCTGTATGTATATAGATTTCTATATATTAAAAATACAGACTAGCGAAGTTCCACTTATGAGAAGGCTCTTACTTTTTTGTATGAATATCAGCGGAAAACCCTAGGGGTAATGCTCAAAACTAAATACACACAAAAGTGAATACACACAAAACTGAATACACACAAATCTGAATACACACAGAAGTGAATACACACAAAACTGAATACGCACAAAAGTGAATACACACAAAACTGAATACACACAAAATGGATTACACACAAAAGTGAATACACACAAAACTAAATACACACAAAACTTAATAGACACAAAAGTGAATACACACAAAACTGAATACACATGGATTACACACTAAACTGAATACACACAAAAGTGAATACACACAAAACTAAATACACACAAAACTAAATACACACAAAAGTGAATACACACAAAAGTGAATACACACAAATCTGAATACACACAAAACTGAATACACACAAAAGTGAATACACACAAAACTAAATAAACACAAAATGGATTACACACAAAACTGAATACACACAAAAATGAATACACACAAAAGTGAATACACACAAAACTGAATACACACATAAGTGAATACACACAAAACTAAATACACACAGAAGTGAATACACACAAAACTTACTACACACAAAACTAAATAAACACAAAAGTTAATACACACAAAACTGAATACACACAAATCTGAATACACACAAAACTGAATACACACAAATCTGAATACACACAAAAGTGAATACACACAAATCTGAATACACACAAAAATGAATACACACAAAAGTTAATACACACAAAAGTGAATACACACAAATCTGAATACACACAAAACTGAATACACACAAATCTGAATACACACAAAAGTGAATACACACAAATCTGAATACACACAAAACTGAATACACACAAAACTCTATACACACAAAAGTGAATACACACAAAACTTAATACACACAAAAGTGAATACACACAAAACTAAATACACACAAAACTGAATACACACAAAAGTGAATACACGCAAAAGTGAATACACACAAAACTAAATACACACAAATCTGAATACACACAAAACTGAATACTCATGTTTCTAACTAAATTTGAAAGGAGTCCATATTTTGCTTCAAAATGTATGAATTCATTCTACAATAATTTATTTCTGTTTTCAGTTTGGAAAACTCAAGAATATTCTCTTAATCTTCCATATCATCATCAGCTGCCTGTTGAGTGTTCTTCTCATTATATTCTTAAACGTGAATACGGAACATGGTGAGCATAACCATGATGACTAAAACCAAGAAACGTCAATTGATCAATTGAGTGCATTATTGAATTGACTAATTTCTCACGAGAGAAAAATAAATTTTGTTTATTACATGCCATGTTGTTCCATTGTTGTCTTTTATTACGTTTCAGAAAAAGATGCATTAAAATATTAACAAAATAGACAAAAACAAAGAGAACAACTACTACATGTAACAGAAGAATAACAAAAGTTCTGATTTTAAAAAATGTTTATTTAAAGAAATATACACATGGAAAACAAATAGCGCAAAACTATTAAAAAATTTTAATAAAATATTTCTCAGTCGGCTGGCAGTTGTCAGTTGACACAAGAAATGAGCTAATATTTTCAAGGAATGATTAGTTGATAAAATAATCACGTGACTAGCAATCAAGACAATGTCGTGTTATACTTGTCTACAATGTTCACTTTTTTGCATCAACTTGAATTTGCATTGCAAGGCAGACAATGGAACATAATATTGGAACAATTTGTTGGTTTTATGAAAAGAAGCAATACACACACATAAATAAATCGTTATATATCTTCTTCATGTCTGGTTGTCCCAATTTTAAATTCTAATTAATAGAATTTTGATATGAGAACCACATTAATCAGGCATCATGTTTAGTAATAATGTAACTAATTCAGATTTTTTCCAACAAATATTTCTGATTAATGATAAACAGAGTGCAATAATAATAGCAATCCGTGGGGCAGTTCTATGAACTGCCCCACGGATTGCTATTATTATTGCACTCTGTTTATTTTATGAATATATGTTATAATTGTATTTATTCGAAGAATAGAATAGATTGAAAAATATGAAGAAAATTGGATTCAGTTTTGCAATCAGCCACAGGTAAATCAAGTGGAAACAACCGAACGCAAAAAAAATGTGAAAAAATGATCCCCCCCCCCTAAAATAGACTTTTTTAATTTTTTGTTTTATTTTTCACTCATATTTTGATTGTTATCCGAATATGAATAAAAAATAAAACAAATAAAACTTTTCGATTTCAAAGCAAATTTCATGAATAAATTTAATATTAAAATTAAAAGTCACAATGTTACAGATAGTTGTGACATGTCAAGTAAAAAGACGCATTGTCACCAAACAAATGATTTCTCAAATAAAATGAAAATAAAAATTAAAAAATGGCTATCCGTTCACAAACTATTCAAATATATCAATAAAACACCTTGATATCTCTATCGTGAAGAGGTTGGATTTTGCTGCTTTTTCAGTATTTTACAAGTGTGTTATCGTTTTAAATTATTCTTGTCTTGCATGCTCCTTTCACATCATCTCTTCCAAAGACTGCACGAGAGGGTGCAAGTGTAGGTGTATCAGAATTTTTGTAGGAATTTTTGACACCCCTAACACGAAACTGCGAATGAAATATAAAAATCTCGTAATTTCTCTTTTAAAAGCGGGTTATTTATTTTCTTTATGGATTATACTTCCAAAATAAACTATTAAAGTTGTTTTAAAAGTAATAGAAATATTTTTTTTTTTTAAAACAGTAATGAATTTTCCGAACTCAATATTTGTCAATTTTTAAACTTTAAAAATCTATCAAAATTTTTCTATTGATTCTATTTTTACGATATTTTCAGGGTCAATGTGAAATTTTATGTTCTTTCCAATAAACCGAATATAATATTTTAGACAAACGTTTTTTTTTTAATTCACGCCCCCCCCCATTTTCAAGTTTCTATTAAAAAGTAAATAATTAATTTATTCACAAATTGAAGAGAAAAGGTCAATAAATAATATATTCAAATTTAAAACAAAAACAACGTAGTGTTTTTTAGAAATTTACCTGTAAAGTTTGAAGTTTAAAACCTTTTTTTTAAACTACGTTGTTTTTTGTTGTTGTTTTTTTTTTTGTTATTTTTTTAATGGAACCTTTGTCCTTTCTCCTTTAATTGAAAAAAAAAATTAGGGCTTGAATTACATTTTTCGAGGAGTTATAAGCTTGGAAAGACAGGGGGTCGAAGAATTCACGCCTCCCATTTTGAAATGTCTATTAAAAAGTAAATAATTAATTTATGTACCAAAGTCTTATATATTACAAATTGAAGAGAAAAGGTCAATAAATAATATATTCAAATTTAAAACATAAAAAAGAACTTTTTTTTTAGAAATTTACCTATAAAGTCCGAAGTTTAAAACCTTTTTTTAAAAAAAAAAACACGTTGTTTTTTTTTGTTTTTTGTTTTAATGAAACCTTGGTCCTTGCTCCTTTAACTGAAAAAAAATTAGGGCTTGAATTACATTTTTTGAGGAGTTATAAGCTTGGAAAGATGGGGTGGAATTATTCACTATTTTCACGAAATTTCTGACACACCTAGTGCAAGTGTAGCAAATTTGTCGGAGAACATTCCACTAAAGTATTCGTAAAGCAATCACATGGATGCAGCATTGTGACGATGGGGCAGAAGATGGAGAAACTCTTTTTTGTACTTCATCCAAGGAGAGGCTAGTGGTTGGTGCACTAGCACATGTGTGAAAACAATGTTCCATGAATGGAAGAATGGTGGCTTTATAAAGATATAGGATACTGACAGGCGTGAAAAGTTTTCTAGCCCAGTAGACGGAGGTTATCAGAAAGTTTACAGAAAGTTGCCTGTACACCTAACATTTACAGTGTATTTGAGAAGTTTTATCGCTGCACAAACAGAATGGCCCAGCAATCCAGCATATAAAATCAAAAGTAGGTCCTTTGATATGACAGAGGGAAGGGGGCCACGCTCAAACAGACACACGATGATGATGATGATGATGATGATGATGATGATGATGATGGTAGTAGTAGTAGTAGTAGTAGTAGTAGTAGTAGTAACGGTTTGTTTTTATTAAGTATTTGTTATGTTGTTAAAAGGCCTGTCGTTAGTAATCTTGACTCAGTGTTTATTTACTGCGTGATTCGACCCGACGAAATAGTTTGTCTTGAAGTTAATTTAAGATATCAAAACATTGAACCGGAAATTTAAAATGAAACTAAACATAGTTTTCTTACTTAATTATTTCAAAAAAAATTTTTTTATTTCTAATTATTTTGCAGCAGTTATTTCTTTTTTTTTTTATTATTCAAAATACACAACTCTACCTAAATCTACCCAAATACGTAATTAATTTCTAACTCAACCACTTGTAGTCAGAACATTTACCAAAACAACATGTGTGCTTTTCATCCACTTTGTAGTAAGTGAAAAGATATTTGAAAAGAGAGAAGAGACTGGTATACCGTTGATATAGGTTTTATTAACTAACGACGAATGCACACATGCTGTGATTCTCGTACAATGGCAGAATGACCTGTCGGCCAAGGGGAATAATCTATAAAATTGTGTTACCACTAGGTGTCTTTGGAAGAGATGACGTGAGAAGAGCATGGGGACAAGAGTTATTCAAAACTATAAAACACTTGTAACTTTTTATCCACTTGTAATGAAAGAGTGACCAACGAGAACAGAATAAGGCAAAGAGTGGAGTAACTGCTCAAGTGGGCTTTATTGAACTAAATCCTCACATGAGGAGTCCATGAGAGAAGCGTGCGTACCACGAGGAGGAGACTCTTGAAAAAGGAGGAATCAGGGTAATGGGAGGGGGGCTGTACAGGAAGTAGGAAAGGGAGATAATCAACGGATGCTGATGGGAGAGTTCATCTGATTTCACCACATTCTCCGCCGCTCAGGGAAAGTCCAGGTCAGTCAGCTTCTCAGGGACCAGGTCGCTGCAGTAGTCTATTTCGGCTGAAATAGGAAACAAAGAGAAAAGATAAAAAGAGTTAAAGGTTGGTAATTTTCATCTAGGTACCGAGGTTTCCAACGAACTCTAGAGAAGCGTCGCGGATTGGTTGCATGATATAGGATCGGAGAGGGCCTCGAATTATCGTCTTGGAAGGTTGATTGAGGACAAGGAGGAGCGAGATTCTCTACGATAGAGTTAGCGGTGTCAGTAGGGTTTACCATAGAAAAGTGTTCAGGTTCCTCGAGTGTCGAAGGGGGTATGTTGGGTTGGTCATTTGGCAGAGCACATGGTGGGTCAGCAATGGTGGAATCTAATTCCAGAAGTAGCTGGGAATGAATTGCTTCTTCTGCTAAGGGAGCAATATGACGAAGAGATACAGTAGTTTCTCTTCCATTATTAAGCCGTACGTGGGCATAGTTCAGATTCACATCCAGGATCTCCACTGTTTCCACCAAGGGCTCATATTTACTACCGAGCACGTGTCGCTTCAGGAGAGCAGATTTAGATTTTGTCATCCATGTCGGTATAGATTCCCCTGTAGACGATTATTCTTGGGAAGGTAAACATGCGTTTGTGAGGGGTACAATTAGTAGCAGTGGAGAGCAACGAACGTATACAATGGAGGGCCACGTCTAGAACTTTTTCCCAACTACTAACATGAAGATTATTTGACCGCAGTGCTAAGTTCGCGGTTTGCCAGATAATTCCATTGTATCTTTCCACTTGACCATTACCTTGCGGATTGAAGGCGGTAGTTCTGCTCGTGGCAATTCGCCTGGAATTTAGGAATTCCTTTAGTTCATCCGACATGAAGGCCGTGCCCCGGTCAGAGTGCACAAAAGATGGATTCTCAAAAACGGAGAATAGGTTGGCCAAATGCTTCTTTACCGTAGCCGCCGAGACGTCTGCGCAAGGGTAGGCGAACGGGAAACGAGAATATTCATCCACAACGGTCAGTATGCACCTGTTACGAGAGTTGGAAGGTAGAGGTCCTTTGAAATCCATACTTAGTCTCTCGAACGGTTTGCTCGCCTTTATGAGGGGTTGGGAGAACACTTTAATAAATCTTGGTTTTATCTCGGAACACACCTGGCAAGACCTAGTCATAGCCCTTATGTCTTCCACCGAGTAGGGCAAGTTCTTACTTCGAATGAAATGCAGCATTCAGGTCACTCCAGGGTGACATAAGCTCCTGTGTAGATCGAACAATTTGTTATTCATTTTGCGGATGAACAAATTCGAGACAGTGCATCGGCGGCCGCGTTTTGTTTTCCGGGGCGATGCACTATATCGTAGCTGAAGCAGACAAGCTCTAATTTCCACCTAGTAATCTTCGCATTTTTTATTTTGCTTTTACCTTTCGGGTTTAGCATGAAGGAGACAGATTTTTGGTCGGTGATGAGCTTGAAATGCTTCCCGAGTAGCAAGTGTCGCCATTCTCTGATCGCTTCTACAATGGCATAGGCTTCTTTTTCCACAGCGGAATGCTTTTGTTCTGTAGGCGTTAGGGTTCTTGAAAAGAAAGCCGCAGGCCGACCATTTTGGGTTAGTGAAGCAGCAATAGCATGTTCGGAAGCATCCGTTTCAATTTCAAGGGGGGAGTCAGCGAGGATTTGGCAATTTCTTTTTTTAGGTGGAAGAAAGCATCCGACTGTCTCTCAGAGAGGGGAAAATTAGTTACTCTAGTCAGGGGATGTAATTTCTCAGAAAAATTGGGTGTCCACCTTGAATAGTGGGAGAACATTCCCATCGCTCGACGGAGGGAAGAGAGGTTTTTTGGTACTGGTAGGTCCATCAATCCTTTAAGTCTGTCAGGGTCGGGTTTTACTGACCCTTTACTTATGCTATACCCAAGCAAATTCACGGAGCCGAGTGAATATTAGCATTTACTTGCATTCAAAGTTAAGCCATACTTTGCCACACTATCCAGGAATCCTTTCAGATTGTTGTCATGGTCCGTCTGGTTTCGTCCACATATCAATATAAGCGTAAGTACCTAGAAGGTTTTCACGCTTTATCATGTCATCCATCACTCGCTGGAAACTCGCCACACCATTGGTCACTCCGAAAGGGATTCGACGAAACTGATACAGGGACCCAGTAGCTTCAAAAGCTGTATATTTCCGCTCTTCGGGTTTTATCGCGACTTGATGATAAGCACTTGTCAGGTCTAATGTGCTAAATACTTGGTAGCTGGCAATCTCGTTCACCATGTCCTCTATCCGCAGAAGGGGGTAAGAATCCAATAATGTAAAGCGGTTTATTGTCTGCGAATAGTCGACGACGAGTCTTTTCTTGTGATTTTCAGGCGATATTACTAGTGTTTGGGCTCGCCAAGGGGATTGCAAGGGTTCTATAATGCCTTCTTTCAGCATACGTTTTACTTCTGACTGAATGAATTTCGAGTCAGGTAGGCTATGTCTTCTGGATTTTATAGCTACAGGATGGCAGTCTGAAGTTAGATTCGCAAAAAGGGAGGGATAGCCAATATTGTTCATAGCAGTCAGTCCACACACAGTAAGGGGAGTAAGTGATCCCCCAAAAGGTATTTCTATTGAAGAAAGTCGACATAGAAAATCATGCCCGAGAATGACATCGCAGCACAAGTCTGGCATAACAGAAAGCCTCACCTTATGGTATTCTCTATCTTTCAAACGGAGGGATACTATACAATGTCCTAAGGTACTGGATGAATGGGAACTTCTAGCCATGAAGATTCGTTCAGTACTTGGCGAGATAGCGAGCCCCAGCTTCTTAACTTGGTCTGGGTGTATAAAGTTTTCAGTGCTATGAGTATTTTTACCGTTTTACCCCTTATTCTCGCACATAATGTCGAACGAGACAGGCTTTCCGAAAAATTATGAGTAGAGAGAGAAGCGATAATAGACTTACCGGGGTTGATAGCAGCAGCGGCGATGACAGTGGACGACTTGCAAACACGTGCGAAATGCCCTTTTTTGTTACAGTTCTTACAGACGGCGTTTCGCGCGGGACACTCAGATCTGTTGTGCTTCCCTCTTCCACAAAAGTAACAGCGTGCGACAGCGGCTACTATCCGTTCGGGTGTGGAGTGTGCGGTGACGTTTGTTTCCTCGGCTCGGGTAGACGCGCTTACAGCATTCGTTCGAGAATAGGACGCTAATTGTTTCTGAGCCGTTTCCATAACGAGTGCCTGGTTGTAAGCGGCTTTTAAGTCCAGCGACCCATTCTCTAAAAGTCTTTGTCGAATATAGTTCGATGACATTCCATTTATAAATGCGTCTCGGACGTATTCATCTCTCGCTTGCGTCTCCGAGACGGCACGAAATTCACAATCCTTGGCAAGGGTTTTTAACGACTGTAAATATTGGTCGATGCTTTCGTCCGTTTGTTGACGGCGTGTGGCCAAAAGATGCCTACAAAAGATGCTATTTTTAGGCTGAATAAAAATGGTGTCCAGTATGTCCATCGCGGAATTAAAACAGTCCACGTCAAAAATATTTTTGAAGATAGTTGGAGAGACGAAATTAACGAGGAGGCTGAATTTAAGCCTGTCAGTCAGAGGAGTTTATTGAGTTTCACCGGCAGCGTCGAGAAAGATGGCAAACGATTTTTTCCAATGTGTCCAGATATCTGCAGCGTCGGGTTGGCTGGGATCTAGATGTAGCCATTCTGGTTTTAAATATTTCTCCATAGTGAGGAGAGGATTTAGTTCAATAAATTGTAATTAAAGAGTGACCAACGAGAACAGAATAAGGCAAAGAGTGGAGTAACTGCTCAAGTGGGCTTTATTGAACTAAATCCTCACATGAGGAGTCCATGAGAGAAGCGTGCGTACCACGAGGAGGAGACTCTTGAAAAAGGAGGAATCAGGGTAATGGGAGGAGGGCTGTACAGGAAGTAGGAAAGGGAGATAATCAACGGATGCTGATGGGAGAGTTCATCTGATTTCACCACACCACTTGTAACTTTTTATCCACTTGTAACTTTTTATCCACTTGTAAATACAATTAATCCAGTGGCATAGCTAGGGGAAGGGGAGAAGGGAGCGGATCGCCCTGGGTGCCAGCACGGGAGGGGTGACACAATTGCTGCATGATGGACTAATAAGAGTTGCGTCCCTTACCGGTGTACGTTTTGCTTTGTTTACAATGATAATAAAAACGCTATTATGTAAAAGCCGATCGATCGTTTTGTCATTTCTAATCCATTGACATCCTCAATAAAATAATAATACAACAATGTCACTCCCAACAAAATTTTTCAATCAAAAATAGTTTGAAAATAGTGGTGGGCACATAGGGTTTTGCAGGCCAGGTAGACATATGATACACCCCCACCCCCTGAAAAAAATTTATGAACCCCAGTTTTGCACGCACGCACACACACACACACACACACACACACACACACCGTCAGAAATTTTCTAATAAATTTTGGGAGTAGAAGAAATAGTAATGTTTTCAGCTTTCATGTGTTTCAGTTGTTACAAAAGTTATTAACAAAAGACGTAACATTGGATGATGTTTTAACTTTGCACCAAGTGAAATTCGAAGCCAAAAGTGCAACAATTTCAGTCTTGCCTGTGTATTATTTCACTGGATACACTTTTCCATGGAATGAGTGTTATACTTTTGAATGTATCTACTAGTGTTGGGACGATTATTCGGAATCAAAATCAAAAATCAAAAAATCGGTATCAGAAACATTTGTGCTTATTTTCTGATTCCAAAAAACAATTCTTTTATAATTTTAACTACATTCTCCATTTTAACTTAATTCTACATTTTAGTACTAATTATAAATATTTACTGTTTTTAAATTATCACTAAAACTGAAATCATAATAACATTAAAATACAATGCAAATTTATTTTACTTGTATTGTAGCAGATCTTTGCTAGGACGTTACAAAAAGTATAATTCAATTAAAAGTATAAATTACATTACAGAAATTATTCTTGAGACATCAATGGCAAAACACAGGTCTGGAACTGGGAGCATGCCTTTTCCGCAAGTGTCAGCCAGAGATCGACAAATACTTAGCAGTTGGCAGCGATCAGGCTGGCTTTAGTGTTATGCGAGTTCATGAAGTAGTCAAATGTGTTTTAGTCAGGGAAGAGTGGGAGGGGGAGAGTGAGATAAGGGTATAAAGTCGTAACACTCCTTCTGAAGCCAAGCTTGGGCCTCTTTGGATTTGTGGACCAACGCCGAGTCCTGCTGCCACACCCAGGGTCTGCCAGCGGCCACATGATTACACAAGGAGATCACTACACTCTTAAGCATATCCAGATACACTTTTGTGCTGGCTTTCAAGCTGATTTCAAAGATGTGAGGTGGTATGATGTGGCCCTCGCTTGAAACCACACTAAAAACGATAACCATGGCCGGAAACTTTGTTTTCATCACCCTGGGTACGTCCCTGTTATTCTTTTGGACATCCATGCATTTTAAAGTCAACAGTCGTGCTGTCATAACTTGGATCAGTAGAGAGCATGAGTTGTACAATGGTGCCTTTTACTCGTTGAACATTGTGCCACTTTCAGACATGATAGAAGGCTCCTATCGCCCTTGGGATTTGTACACAACTAGTCAACTAATAGATGATCTGCAACAAAAAAAGAAAACCGGTTTTCATCAAACGGAAATGGAATCATGTAGTCTAGGGCGACAATTTTATCGTTCCACCCTGTATAAAAACAATCACAAAGGGGAAGGTGATTTTGCATCTATCTCTCCAAACTAGAGACCATTGAAAGTAACTTTTTTGCAGTTTAAAGAGAAACAACAAAAATAATCTTTATATAAATTCTCTAGGTAACCTTTAAAAGAATGCAGTTGATTTACAATGTTCTCAAAAAATGCTTAAAGATTTAACAAAAACTGGCACCCAGAAAATAATGCAACGGAAAATTACACGATTTTGGGATTGTAGGAATATTAAGCAACTATAGAGTAAAATATCGATTGAAAATAGATTTTAGCATACGAGAATATAATTTTAAACAGAATTTATTTCTGTCATGTTAAAATATAACATCAAAAGTGCAAACTACTTTGGCATACTTTTTGATAGCAGATGTGTCATTTTGTATGCAGATCAAATGTCAACAATAATATGATATGTAACCTTAGCGGCGGTACAGTTGAAGTGCAGGAGTCATTCATTTGATGTTTTCCATCTGAAAGGTAAAACAACGACTAAATAAACAAGCGAGAATCTAGAAGATGAAGAACTGAATATTCAATTGTATCACCATCAATTGTTGCTGTATGTTGTATGTTGTATTTCAATTGTATGTTGCATGTTGTATTTCAATTGTATGTTGTATTTCAATTGTATGTTGCATGCTGTATTTCCATTGTATGTTGTATGTTGTATTTAAATTGTATGTGGTATGTTATATTTAAATTGTATGTTGTATTTCAATTGTATGTTATATTCCAATTGTATGCTGTATTTCAATTGTATGTTGTATTTTAATTGTATGTTGTATCTTGTATTTCAATTGTATGTTGTATTTCAATTGTATGTTATATTCCAATTGTATGTTGTATTTCAATTGTATGTTGTATTTCAATTGTATGTTGTATTCCAATTGTATGTTGTATTTCAATTGAATGTTGTATTTCAATTGTATGTTGTATTTCAATTGTATGCTGTATGTTGTATTTCAAGTGTATGTTGTATTTCAATTGTATGTTGTATTTCCATTGTATGTTGTATTTCAATTGTATGTTGTATGTTGTATTTCAATTGTATGTTGTATGTTGTATTTCAATTGTATGTTGTATGTTGTATTTCAATTGTATGTTGTATTTTGTATTTCAATTGTATGTTGTATGTTGTATGTTGTATTTCAATTGTATGTTGCATTTCAATTGTATGTTGTATCTTGTATTTCAATTGTATTTTGTATTTAAATTGCAGGTTGTATTCCAATTGTATGTTGTATTACAATTGTATGTTGTATTTCAATTGTATGTTGTATTTAAATTGTATGTTGTATGTTGTATGTTGTATTTAAATTATATGTTTCATTTCAATTGAATGTTGTATGTTGTATTTCAATTGTATGTTGTATGTTGTATTTCAATTGTATGTTGTATTTCAATTCTATGTGGTATTTCAATTGTATATTGTATGTTGTATTTCAATTGTATGTTGTATTGCCATTGTATGTTGTATTGCAATTGTATGTTGTATTTCAATTGTATGTTTTATTTCAATTGTATGTTGTATTTCACTTGTATGTTGTATGTGGTATTTCAATTGTATGTTGTATTTCAATAGTATCTTGTATTTCGATAGTATGTTGTATTTCAATTGCATGTTGTATTTCAATTGTATGTTGCATATCGTATGTTGTATTTGAATTGTATGTTATATGTTGTATTTCAATTGTAAGTTTTATTTCAATTGTATGTTGCATGTTGTATTTAAATTGTATGTTGTATGTTGTATTTCAATGTACTTGTATTTCAATAGTATCTTGTATTTCGATAGTATGTTGTATTTCAATGTATGTTGTATTTCAATTGTATGTTGTATTTTGTATTTCAATTGTATGTTGTATGTTGTATTTCAATTGTATGTTGTATGTTGTATTTCAATTGTATGTTGCATTTCAATTGTATGTTTTATGTTTTATTCCAATGGTATGTTGGATGTTTTATGTTGTATTTTAATTGTACGTTGTATATTGTATGTTGTATTTCAATTGTATGTTGTATGCCGTATTTTGTATTGTAATTGTACGTTGTATGTTGTATTTCAATTCTATGTTGTACTACAATTGTATCTTGTATTTCAATTGTATGTTATACGTTGTATTTAAATTGTATGTTATATGTTGTATTAAAATTGTATGTTGTATGTTGTATTTCAATTGTATGTTGTATGTTGTAGTTAAATTGTATATTTGTATCAAAATTGTATGTTATGTGTTGTATTTACAATTGTATGTTGTATTTAAATTGTATGTTGTATTTCAATTAGATGTTGTATTTCAATTGTATGTTGCATGCTGTATTTCCATTGTATGTTTTATGTTGTATTTAAATTGTATGTTGTATTTCAATTGTATGTGGCATATTGTATTTCAATTATATGTTGTATTTCAATTGTATGTTATATTCCAATTGTATGTTGTATTTCAATTGTATGTTGGATTCCAATTGTATGTTGGATTTTGTATTTCAATTGTATGTTGTATTTAAATTGTATGTTATATTCCTATTTTATGTTGTATTTCAATTGTATGTTGTATTTCAATTGTATGTTGTATGTTGTAGTTTAATTGTGTGTTGTATGTTGTATTTCAAGTGTATGTTGTATTTCAATTGTATGTTGTATTTCCGTTGTATGTTGTATTTCAATTGTATGTTGTATGTTGTATTTCAATTGTATGTTGTATTTTGTATTGCAATTGTATGTTGTATGTTGTATGTTATATTTCAATTGTATGTTGCATTTCAATTGTATGTTGTATCTTGTATTTAAATTTTATTTTGTATTTAAATTGTAGGTTGTATTCCAATTGTATGTTGTATTTCAATTGTATGTTGTATTTCAATTGTATGTTGTATGTTGTATGTTTTATGTTGTATTTCAATTGTATGTTGTATTTAAATTATATGTTTTATTTCAATTGCATGTTGTATATTGTATTTCAATTATATGTTGTATGTTGTATTTCAATTGTATGTTGTATGCTGTATTTTGTATTTCAATTGAATGTTGTATGTTGTATTTCAATTGTATGTTGTATTTTTATTGTATGCTGTGTTTCAATTCTATGTTGTATTCCAATTGTGTGTTGTATTTCAATTGAATGTTGTATGTTGTATTTCAATTTTATGTTGTATGTTGTATGTTGTATTTCAATTTTATGTTGTATTTAAATTTTATGTTTTATTTCAATTGTATGTTTTATTTCAATTGCATGTTGTATGTTGTATTTCAATTGTACGTTGTATGTTGTATTTCAATTGTATGTTGTATGTTGTATTTCAATTGTATGTTGTATTTAAATTCTATGTTGTATTTATATTGTGTGTTGTATGTTGTATTTCAATTCTATGTTGTATTTAAATTGTATGTTGTAATTAAATTGTATGTTGTATTTCAATTGTCTGTTGTCCGTGGTATTTCAATTGTATGCTGTATTTCAATTATATGTTGTATTTAAATAGTATGTTGTATTTCAATTGTATGTTCTATTTCAATTGTATTTTGTATGTCGTATGTTGTATTTCAATTGTATGTAATATTTTTATTTCAATTGTATGCTGTATTTCAATTATATATTGTATGTTGTATTTGAAGTGTATGTTGCATGTTGTATTTAAATTGTATGTTGTATTTTGTATTTCAATTGTATGTTGTATTTAAAATGTAAGTTGTATTTCAATTGTATGTTGTATTTCAATTGTAAGTTTTATGTTGTAGTTCAATTGTATGCTGTATGTTGTATTTAAAGTGTATGTTGTATTTCAATTGTATGTTGTATTTCCATTGTATGTTGTAATCAATTGTATGTTGTATGTTGTATTTCAATTGTATGTTGTATTTTGTATTGCAATTGTATGTTGTATGTTGTATGTTGTATTTCAATTGTATGTTGTATTTAGTATTTCAATTGTATGTTGTATGTTGTATGTTGTATTTCAATTGTATGTTGCATTTCAATTGTATGTTGTATCTTGTATTTCAATTGTATTTTGTATTTCAATTGTAGGTTGTATTCCAATTGTATGTTGTATTTCAATTGTATGTTGTATTTCAATTGTATGTTGTATTTAAATTGTATGCTGTATGTTGTATGTTGTATGTTGTATTTAAATTATATGTTTCATTTCAATTGTATGTTGTATTTTGTATTTCAATTGTATGTTGTATGTTGTATTTCAATTGTATGTTGTATTTCAATTCTATGTGGTATTTCAATTGTATATTGTATGTTGTATTTCAATTGTATGTTGTATGTCCATTGTATGTTTTATTGCAATTGTATGTTGTATTTCAATTGTATGTTTTATTTCAATTGTATGTTGTATTTCACTTGTACGTTGTATGTGGTATTTACATTGTATGTTGTATTTCAATAGTATCTTGTATTTCCATAGTATGTTGTATTTCAATTGCTTGTTGTATTTCAATTGTATGTTGCATATCCTATGTTGTATTTGAATTGTATGTTATATGTTGTATTTCAATTGTAAGTTTTATTTCAATTTTATGTTGCATGTTGTATTTAAATTGTATGTTGTATGTTGTATTTAAATGTATTTTGTATTTCAATAGTATCTTGTATTTCGATATTATGTTGTATTTCAATGTATGTTGTATTTCAATTGTATGTTGTATTTTGTATTTCAATTGTACGTTGTATGTTGTATTTCAATTGTATGTTGTATGTTGTATTTCAATTGTATGTTGTATTTCAATTGTATGTTTTATGTTTTATTTCATTGGTATGTTGTATGTTTTATGTTATATTTTAATTGTATGTTCTATATTGTATGTTGTATTTCAATTGTATGTTGTATGCCGTATTTTGTATTGTAATTGTACGTTGTATGTTGTATTTCAATTCTATGTTGTACTACAATTGTATCTTGTATCTCAATTGTATGTTACATGTTGGATTTAAATTGTATGTTATATGTTGTATTAAAATTGTATGTTGTATGTTGTATTTCAATTGTATGTTGTATGTTGTAGTTAAATTGTATGTTGTATGTTGTATAAAAATTGTATGTTATATGTTGTATTTCAATTGTATGTTGTATTTCAATTGTATGTTGTATTTCAATTGCATGTTATATTCCAATTGTATGTTGTATTTCTATTGTATGTTGTATTCCAATTGTATGTTGGATTTTGTATTTCAATTGTATGTTGTATTTAAATTGTATGTTATATTCCTATTGTATGTTGTATTTCAATTGTATGTTGTATTTCAATTGTATGTTGTATGTTGTATTTAAATTGTATGTGGAATGTTGTATTTCAAGTGTATGTTGTATTTCAATTGTATGTTGTATTTCCATTGTATGTTGTATTTCAATTGTATGTTGTATGTTGTATTTCAATTGTATGGTGTATGTTGTATTTCAATTGTATGTTGTATGTTGTATTTCAATTGTATGTTGCATTTCAATTGTATGTTGTATCTTGTATTTCAATTTTATTTTGTATTTCAATTGAAGGTTGTATTCCAATTGTATGTTGTATTTCAATTGTATGTTGTATTTCAATTGTATGTTGTATTTAAATTGTATGCTGTATCTTGTATGTTGTATGTTGTTTTTCAATTGTATGTTGTATTTAAATTGTATGTTTTATTTCAATTGCATGTTGTATGTTGTATTTCAATTGTATGTTGTATGTTGTATTTCAATTGTATGTTGTATGCTGTATTTTGTATTTCAATTGAATGTTGTATGTTGTATTTCAATTTTATGTTGTATGTTGTATGTTGTATTTCAATTTTATGTTGCTTGTAAATTCTATGTTGTATTTCAATTGTATGTTTTATTTCAATTGCATGTTCTATGTTGTATTACAATTGTACGTTTTATGTTGTATTTCAATTGTATGTTATATGTTGTATTTCAATTGTATGTTGTATTTAAATTCTATGTTGCATTTATATTGTGTGTTGTATGTTGTATTTCAATTCTATGTTGTATTTCAATTGTATGTTGTAATTCAATTGTATGTTGTATTTCAATTGTCTGTTGTCCGTGGTATTTCAATTGTATTCTGTATTTCAATTATATGTTGTATTTAAATAGTATGTTGTATATCAAATGTATGTTCTATTTCAATTGTATGTTGTATGTCGTATGTTGTATTTCAATTGTATGTAATATGTTGTATTTCAATTGTATGCTGTATTTCAATTATATGTTGTATGTTGTATTTGAAGTGTATGTTGCATGTTGTATTGAAATTGTATGTTTAATTTTGTATTTCAATTGTATGTTGTATTTAAATTGTAAGATGTCTTTCAATTGTATGTTGTATTTGAATTGTAAGTTGTATGTTGTAGTTCAATTGTATGCTGTATGTTGTTTTTAAAGTGTATGTTGTATTTCAATTGTATGTTGTATTTCCATTGTAGGTTGTATTTCAATTGTATGTTGTATGTTGTATTTCAATTGTATGTTGTATTTTGTATTTCAATTGTATGTTGTATGTTGTATGTTGTATTTCAATTGTATGTTGCATTTCAATTGTATGTTGTATCTTGTATTTCAATTGTATTTTGTATTTCAATTGTAGGTTGTATTCCAATTATATGTTGTATTTCAATTGTATGTTGTATTTAAATTGTATGCTATATGTTGTATGTTGTATGTTGTATTTACATTATATGTTTCATTTCAATTGTATGTTGTATTTTGTATTTCAATTGTATGTTGTATGTTGTATTTCAATTGTATGTTGTAATTCAATTGTATGTTGTATTTCAATTATCTGTTGTCCATGGTATTTCAATTGTATGCTGTATTTCAATTATATGTTTTATTTAAATAGTGTTTTGTATTTCAATTGTATGTTCTATTTCAATTATATGTTGTATGTCGTATGTTGTATTTCAATTGTATGTAATATGTTGTATTTCAATTGTATGCTGTATTTCAATCATATGTTGTATGTTGTATTTGAAGTGTATTTTGCACGTTGTATTTAAATTGTATGTTGTATTTTGTATTTCAATTGTATGTTGTATTTCAATTGTAAGTTGTCTTTCAATTGTATGTTGTATGTTGTATTTCAATTGTATGTTGTATTTTAATTGTATGTTGTGTTTCAATTGTATGTTGTATTTCAATTGTATGTTGAATTTCAATTGAATTTTGTATGTTGTATTTCAATTGTATGTTGTATGTTTTATGTTGTATTTCAATTGTATGTTTTATGTTGTATTTCAATTGTATGTTGTATGCTGTATTTTAATTGTATGTTGTATGTTTTGTGTTGTATTTCAATTGTATGTTGTATGTTGTATTTTAATTTTATGTTGTATTTCAATTGTATGTTGTATTTAAATTGTATGTTGTACGTTGTACGTTGTGTGTCGTATTTCAATTGTATGTTTATGTTGTATTTTAATTGTATGTTGTATTTCAATTGTATGTTCTATCTTGTATTTCAATTGTATGTTGTATTTCAATTGTGTGTTATATTCCAATTGTATGTTATATTCCAATTGTATGTTGTATTTCAATTGTATGTTGTATTTCAATTGTATGTTGTATGTTGTAGTTCAATTGTATGTTGAATGTTGCATTTCAAGTGTATTTTTTATTTTAATTGTATGTTGTATTTCCATTGTATGTTGTATTTCAATTGTATGTTGTATGTTGTATTTCAATTGTATGTTTTATGTTGTATTTCAATTGTATGTTGTATTTTGTATTTCAATTGTATGTTGTATGTTGTATGTTGTATTCTAATTGTATTTTGCATTTCAATTGCATGTTGTATCTTGTATTTCAATTGTATTTTGTATTTCAATTGTAGGTTTTATTCCAATAGTATGTTTTATTTCAATTGTATGTTATATTTTAATTGTATGTTGTATTTAAATTGTATGCTGTATGTTGTATGTTGTATGTTGTATTTTTATTGTATGTTGTATTTTAATTGTATTTTGTATTTCAATTGTAGGTTTTATTCCAATTGTATGTTGTATTTCAATTGTATGTTATATTTCAATTGTATGTTGTATTTAAATTGTATGCTGTATGTTGTATGTTGTATTTCAATTGTATGTTGTATTTAAATTGTATGTTGTATTTCAATTGCATGTTGTATGTTGTATTTCAATTGTATGTTGTATGTTGTATGTTATATTTCAATTATATGTTGTATTCTGTATTTTTTATTTCAATTGTATGTTTTATTTTAATTGTATGCTGTGTTTCAATTTTATGTTGTATTCCAATTGTATGTTCAATTTCAATTGAATTTTGCATGTTGTATTTCAATTGTATGTTGTATTTTAATTCTATGTTGTATTTCAATTGTATATTGTATGTTGTATTTCAATTGTATGTTTTATTTCAATTGCATGTTGTATGTTGTATTTCCATTGTATATTTTATGCTTTATTTCAATTGTATGTTGTATTTAAATTCTATGTTGTATTTATATTGTGTCTTGTATGTTGTATTTCAATTGTATGTTGTATTTCAATTGTATGTTGTAATTCAATTGTATGTTGTATGTCGTATGTTGTATTTCAATTGTATGTAATATGTTGTATTTCAATTGTATGTTTTATTTCAATTGTATGTTGCATGCCGTATTTCCATTGTATGTTGCATGTTGTATTGAAATTGTATGTTGTATTTCAATTGTATGTGGTATATTGTATTTCAATTGTATGTTGTTTTTCAATTGTATGTTGTATTTCAATTGTATGTAATATTCCAATTGTATGTTGTGTTTAAATTGTATGTTGTATTTCAATTGTATGTTGTATCTTGTATTTCAATAGTATGTTGTATTTCAATTGTATGTTATATTCAAATTGTTTGTTGTATTTCAATTGTATGTTGTATTTAAATTGTATGTTGTATGTTGTAGTTCAATTGTATGTTGTATGTTGTATTTAAAGTGTATGTTGTATTTATATTGTATGTTGTATTTCCATTGTATGTTGTATTTAAATTGTATGTTATATGTTGTATTTCAATTGTATGTTGTATGTTGTATTTCAATTGTATGTTGTATGTTGTATTTCAATTTTATGTTGTATTTTGTATGTTGTATTTCAATTGTATGTTGCATTTCAATTGTATGTTGTATCTTATATTTCAATTGTATTTTGTATTTCAATTGTAAGTTGTATTCCAATTGTGTGTTGTATTCCAATTGTATGTTGTATTTCAATTGAATGTTGTATGTTGTATTTCAATTCTATGTTGTATTTCAATTGTATATTGTATGTTGTATTTCAATTGTATGTTGTATTTAAATTCTATGTTGTATTTATATTGTGTGTTGTATGTTTTATTTCAATTGTATGTTGTATTTCAATTGTATGTTGTAATTCAATTGTATGTTTATTTTAATTGTATGTTGTCTGTGGTATTTCAATTGTATGTTGTATTTCAATTATATGTTTTATTTAAATAGTACGTTGTATTTTAATTGTATGTAGTATGTTGTATTTCAATTGTATGCTGTATTTCAATTATATGTTGTATGTTGTATTTGAAGTGTATGTTGCACGTTGTATTTAAATTGTATGTTGTATTTTGTATTTCAGTTGTATGTTGTATTTCAATTGTAAGTTGTCTTTCAATTGTATGTTGTATGTTGTATTTCAATTATATTTTATATTTTAATTGTATGTTGTGTTTCAATTGTATGTTGTATTCCAATTGTATGTTGTATTTCAATTGAATGTTGTATGTTGTATGTCAATTGTATTTTGTATGTAGTATTTCAATTGTATGTTTATTTCAATTGTATGTTGTATTTTTATTGTATATTTTTTTAATTGTATATTGTATTTCAATTGTATGTTGTATGTTGTATTTCAATTGTATGTTGTATGTTGTATTTCAATTGTATGTTGTATTCTGTATTTCAATTGTATGTTGTATTTTTGTGTTGTATTTAAATTGTATGTTGTATGTTGTATTTCAATTGTATGTTGTATTTCATTTGTATGTTGTATTTCAATTGCATGTTGTATGTTGTATGTTGTATTTCAATTGTATGTTGTATGTTATATTTCAATTGTATGTTGTATGTCGTACTTCAATTGTATGTTGTATGTTGTATTTCAATTGTATGTTGTATTTCAATTATATGTTGTATTCCAATTGTATGTTGTATTTCAATTATATGTTTTATTTCAATTGTATGTTGTATTTTGTATTTCAATTGTATGTTGTATGTTGTATTTCAATTGTATGTTGTATTTCAATTTTATGTGGTATTTCAATTGTATATTGTATGTTGTATTTCAATTGTATGTTGTATTGCCATTGTATGTTGTATTGCAATTGTATGTTGTATGTAAAATGTATGTGTTATTTCAATTGTATGTTGTATTTCAATTGTATGTTGTATGTGGTATTTCAATTGTATGTTGTATTTCCATAGTATCTTGTATTTCGATAGTATCTTGTATTTCGATAGTATGTTGTATTTCAATTGTATGTTGCATATCGTATGTTGTATTTCAATGTATGTTGTATTTCAATAGTATCTTGTATTTCGATAGTATGTTGTATTTCAATGTATGTTGTATTTCAATTGTATGTTGTATTTCAATTATATGTTGTATTCCAATTGTATGTTGTATTTCAATTATATGTTTTATTTCAATTGTATGTTGTATTCTGTATTTCAATTGTATGTTGTATGTTGTATTTCAATTGTATGTTGTATTTCAATTCTGTGGTATTTCAATTGTATATTGTACGTTGTATTTCAATTGTATGTTGTATTGCCATTGTATGTTGTATTGCAATTGTATGTTGTATTTCAATTGTATGTTTTATTTCAATTGTATGTTGTATTTCAATTGTATGTTGTATGTGGTATTTCAATTGTATGTTATATTTCAATAGTATCTTGTATTTCGATAGTATCTTGTATTTCGATAGTATGTTGTATTTCAATTGTATGTTGCATTTCATATTTTGTATTTCTATGGTATGCTATATGTTGTATTTCAATTGTATGTAGCATGTTGTATTAAAATTGTATCTTGTATGTTGTATTTCAATGTATGTTGTATTTCAATAGTATCTTGTATTTCGATAGTATGTTGTATTTCAATGTATGTTGTATTTCAATTGTATGTTGTATTTTGTATTTCAATTGTATGTTGTATGTTGTATTTTAATTGTATGTTGTATGTTGTATTTCATTGTATGTTGTATTTCAATTGTATGTTGTATGTTTTATTTCAATGGTATGTTGTATGTTTTGTGTTATATTTCAATTGTATTTTTTATATTGTATGTTGTATATTGTATGTTTTATTTCAATTGTATGTTGTATGCCGTATGTTGTATTTGAATTGTACGTTGTATGTTGTATTTCAATTGTATGTCGTATTTCAATTCTATGTTGTATTACAATTGTATCTTGTATTTCAATTGTATGTTATATGTTGTATTTAAATTGTATGTTATATGTTGTGTTTAAATTGTATGTTGTATGTTGTATTTCAATTGTATGTTGTACGTTGTATTTAAATTGTATGTTGTATGTTGTATTTAAATTGTATGTTATATGTTGTATTTCAATTGTATGTTGTATTTCAATGGTATGTTGTAATTCAATTGTATGTTGTTTGTTGTATGTTGTATTTCAATTGTGTATTGCATGTTGTATTTCAATTGTGTGTTGCATGTTGTATTTCAATTGTATGTTGTATTTCAATTGTATGTTGTATTTCAATTGTATGTTGTATTTCAATTGTATGTTGTATTTTAATTGTATGTTGTATTTCAATTGTATATTGCATGTTGTATTTCAATTGTATGTTGTATTTTGTATTTTAATTGTAGGTTGTATGTTGTATTTCAATTGTATAATGTATTTCAATTGTATGTTGTATTACAATTGTATGTTTTATTTAAATTGTATGTTGTATTTCAATTGTATGTTGTATGTTGTATTTTTTATTTGAATTGTATGTTCTTTGTTGTATTTCAATTGTATGTGGTATTTCAATTGTATGTTGTATTACAATTGTATGTTGTATTTCAATTGTATATTTTATGTTGTATTTCAATTGTATGTTGTATGCTGTATGTTGTATTACAATTTTGTGTTGGATGTTGTATTTCAATTGTATGTTGTATTTCAATTGTATGTTGTATTTCAATTGTATGTTGTATGTTGTATTTAAATTGTATGTTGTATGTTGTATTTCAATTGTATGTTGTAATTCAATTGTATGTTGTTTGTTGTATGTTGTATTTCAATTGTATGTTGTATGTTTTATGTGGTATTTCAATTGTATGTTGAATGTATGTTGTATATTGTATTTCAATTGTATGTTGTATTTCAATTGTATGTTGTATTTCAAATGAAATACCCAGGTCTGACAGTTAAGAGACTGTCTACAATACGCTGGAGAGCACATGATGATGCTGAGAAACCAGTGATGCAAAATTTTTATCAGTTTGTGAAAGCCATGTCAGCAAGGGTTCTGGGGCTTTACATTTGCCCAAGATTTTAGTATTTTACCTTGGGATAAACAATCGGAATCTTAAGTTTTACATCTTTTGTTTTGTTTTATTACATTTCTTTGCTTATATGCTCAGCATGAACGGTGATTAACTGGTTGCATTCGACGTTTCCACCATGACTCATCGTATGTATTTCTCAAAACAAAACAAGTGACAACACGTATGCTTTTCATTATGTTCCTGTCAGCCAGTATAAATGTGTTCCTTCAGTGATGTCTAGTATGGTTCAGTTGTGCTTGAGATGTGGCTGTGATCAATTTTCCTTTCATTGTTTTACATTCATGTGAATTTAATGTTTTATTTTAGTATATATATATTAGTGATGGGACGATTCCAATATTTTTCCCGATTCCGATACAATTACCGATTCCATACTAAATTCCCGATTCCAATACAATTACCAATTGGGATTCAGATTTCGATTCTTTATAAATCTCTAAATATTTACACTATAAAAGTGTTATTTTGTTCTGATTAGTGTAAAAACATATCTTAAATGTGCATATATTTTCTCAAACCTAAAAAAATCACTCATGAGCGAATGATCTAGAGATTTTAATCTTACAGAAAGTTTACATCCATAAATATTTATTATTTTATTATTACTACAAGCAGTGGAAGATGTTTCTTAAACCAAAATAAAAAAAAAAAAGGAATCGATTTTGACATCGGAAAATAGGTTCAAATTTTTCCAATTCCGATACCTCAAAAAGCTCTGATTTTTCAGATCCCTGATACTGATTAATCGTTCCAACACTAATATATATATATATATATATATATATATATGTATATATATATATATATATATATATATATATATATATATGTATAGTCTGTTTATTATACAAACATTATTGGTTACATATGTGAATAGATGTTTTAGTGAAATCCCAATTCACAGCGACCACTTCATTAGACCAAAAAAGGGACGATATTGAAATGAGAGTCAAGATTACATTCGTTTTTTTTTTTGTTTTTTTTTAATATATTCGGCTGTGGGCTATGCTCTGTGAAAAAGTGGGGTGTATACTTTGTGAATGTGAGCAGTAGAGGTATTGGACCTCTTGTGGTTAAGCTGTTGCAGCAGGGAGGTATTAATATTATTTTAACTTGGCGTTTTTTTATTGGCCCAAGTGTTCGTTGTGATCTGAAGTAATATTATAATATATAATAGCACGCTTGTAATCAGGATGTAGATGTTGATATATACCTACACAAAGTATCATTATAAAGCAGCATTACATAAAGAAACCAACCACATAATTGATCCCAAACTTTGGGAATTGGAAACGGAATGCTCTGGGAACGGAATGCTCCACTAATATAGACAAATATATGCTATTATGTACCTGTTTGCATATATATGGTCTGGAAAACCTATCTCTTCGAGGGGCGTGCAATAAGTAATGCCCCTGACCCACTTCCCATAGCAGTAGAGCAATGAAACGTGGCACAGTTATTAGTCTTTCTCTACATAGGAACCACACAGAGTTATGCATTTCTCCCATCGTTTCATGCAGCTCTGGAGACCGTTTTTCTAGAACACCCCCAGGTTGGTCCTCCAACCACGACGTGACTTTAGAAATCAAGGTTGCATCATATGGGAAACGATTTCCTTTCAAAAACAACTTCATGGCTGGGAAGAGATGAAAGTCACAGGTTGTAAGGTCAGGAAAGTAGGGAGGATGGGGGACGATTTCATAACCACACGCCTGTGCTTCTGATCTGACGACATGCGAGTTGTGGACCAGAGCGTTGTCCTGGAGGGTATCTTTACTGATCTTGCCCTGCCTTTTGATTTTCATAGCTTCCCTTAATTTCCTCAAAAGTGAAGCATAATAGACTCCTGTAATTGTGGTACCCTTTGATAGGAAATCTGTCATCACTACTCCGTCCTGGTCCCAGAAGACTGTGAGCATAACCTTGCCAACAGAGGGCTGCACCCTTGCCTTCTTTGGAGGTGGTGAGTCCAAGTGCTTCCACTGCATTGATTGGGCTTTGGTCTCTGGATCATAGTGATGGACTCAGGTTTCATCCTGTGTAATCAGTCTTTTGAAAAACTTTGACTCATCCTCTTGGCACATCTCTACATTCATCCTCGAGCACTCGACGCGTTCTCGCTTCTGAAATGGTTGTGAGCAACCTATGAATGCATCTGGCAGATACCTTATGCATATACAAATGGTCATTTCCACAGACCCTGTACTAATCTTGACATCTTAGGCTATTTGGTGAATAGTAATGCGCCGATCTTCCAAAATGGCAGCCTCAACTTGACGGACAGATGCCTCATCAATGGCAGAAGGGGGGCGACCAGGTCTGGGAGCTGTTTCCACATACTTCCAGCCATGTTTGAATTCATGATGCCAGCGTTTTACAAGGTCATATAATGGGGCATTATCACCATAAGTTTCTTTCATTTCATCAAAAGTCTCCTGTAGTGTGCATCCTTTCAAATACAAAAACTGGATCACTGCTCGACATTCAACAGGCTCCATTTCACACCTTGACTCAGTTCAAACACCTGTACAACAGAAACCACAATTAGTTCAGAGCTGTAATTTGCCACATAACCCGTAGATATATAAATCATTGCACATACAAAATTTCAGCTAGATCAGTCAACTGGAAGTGGGTCAGGGGCATTACTTATTGCACGCCCCTCGTGTAACGAAGCATATGAACTTATAAAATATATTCATATTCTAGTATTGAGGAAAAGATAAACAACCCAAATTATAATTGATATATACCTATAAGAAGTATTATCGTAAAGCAATGCTACGTAAGGAAACCAACCACATAATTGATCCCAAATGATAACTAAGTACTCTAACTAGAGGGCTTTGAGAACGGAATACTTTACCAATATAGACAAATATAGGCAATTATGCACCTGTTTGCATGTGTTTGGAAAACCTATCTCTATAACGAAGCATATAAACTTATAAAATATATTTACATTCTAGAATTGAGGAAAATATGAAATGAAAGAATGCCAAACATCGAAATTAAGTTTATATATAGATATGAAGACCTTTGCTTGTGTAATTACTTCGGACACCATGGTAAAGTGGAAAATATAACTTCCAGTATACCACCTTTGCTTAAATCATATAAATAAGCCTGTTCACTAACTTTTTTTTTTTACCATATGGACATATATTTTATAAATAAAAAATAAATAAACTAATTAATTAAAAGTAAGGAACAAATAAACGGATAAAAAAGCGTGAAATAAAATTCATAAATAAATAGGACTTATAGATGGATAATGAAATTGCTACCAGAAAGGAAAAAACAACGATAAAAACCTAAGATACGAAAGTAATAGTTATAAGGGTATAAATTACTTCAGATCAAACTCCAAGTTAAAATAATACCAATATATATATATATATATATATATATATATATATATATATATATATATAAAACTGAAATGACCTTGTAACGATGTATGTAACCCACTTTCCGGTTTATGACATCCGGTTGCGCATGCATGCATAACCTGCACAGTGAAATATTAACGCTATTATTTTGAAATTATTATTTAACATGGGAAGAGTACAATAAGGGCCAGTATAAGGTGAAGTTGGGGGGGGGGGCTTCCACGGCATCATTTCTGAGAAAAAATTGAGTCCAAGATGAAATGTTCTTTGGGATCGATGATCTTATGGTCTGCTCCCTAGTGTGCATCAGTAGTAGCTTATTAAAATAAGCTCGCAGTCTGTCGACATACAGAGCTGAATTGGGTGTTTGTTGTTGTTGTTGTTGTTGTTAATTCTATCGGAGTCAGCATTTGACCTGGAAACGATAGAGGTACTCCATAGACAAGTTCGGCTGGGGAGTATCCCAGGTCCTTCTTGATAGATGTACGACAGCCAAGAAGGACAACCGATACATATTCGCTCCATCGTTGTTGGTTGGGGTAAGCACGTAATGCTGCTTTCAATTGGCAATGGAAGCGTTCTATTATCTCGTTAGAAGCCGGGTGATAGCTCGTTGTCCGAATCTGTGTGATCTCTAAGTTCCTGTACACCACGGTCCGTGGTGATGGTTGTGGGAACTCCATAACATGATATCCAACCTGATATAAGGCCTCGCACTACAGATTCAGCCGAAATGTCTGTGAGGAGAATGGCTTCAGGCCACCGTGTAAAACGGTCTATGTAGGTCAGGAGATAAGTAAATCCCTGACTGACCGGCTAAGGTCCAACCAGGTCGATGGTCACTATTTTTACACAATTTTTTTCACCAATTTGTAGAGGTGCAGAAGGAACTGCATATTTCATATCACATCAGGGTCACCATTTTTAGGAAGAGAGGTAATTCCTAATAAATTATAGCAAAGAACAAGGCACAAAACAAACATAAACTTCCTTTTAAACAATAAACTTCCTTTTAAACAATAACAATGAAGAGGTCAGGCTGCTAAAAGGGAAGATTAAAAAGAAAGTTCTTTTAAGGTCGTCGAAGGTCAGTTAGTACTGTGTCGTCCCCAGCTGGATAGCAGTTTTCTCAAATCAAGACCGTCAATGCTATAGCGAGATCTCCGGTGGATAGGGGACGAAAGAGGATAGATGTTGCTAGGCTGGCGGTCCGGATCTGACTGGGTGACGTTCCCTCAAGACTTTTGGGGAGCAGAAGGATCAATGCGCCCTCAAGACTTTTGGGGAGCAGAAGGATCAATGCGCCCTCAAGACTTTTGGGGAGCAGAAGGATCAATGCGTCCTGTTATCTGATAGGTCAGCCTGTGGCCGGAGAACTCAGAGGGGGGCATTGATTCACCAGAGAAAATAGTTCTCGGGGACTGCTACAGATTCTTGCCAACATAGCAGTGAATTTCGCTTCTCACCATAAAACGGGCATTCCACTCCTGACACAAAAATCGTGGAAAGGGCAAATTTAATTTAATCCTTTCGGTGCAAAAAGAATTGCGCAAACCAAAGCCCCAACGAGGAGGTCATTATTTCTGTCATAAATTCAACCCCACCACATGTCTTAGAAACAAGTCATACTTATCGAAAAACTTACATAAGGTACGTCCCAGTTTAATAAAAACAGGTATAAGAAGGAAGACGCTTCCCTCAATAAAACTTAATTTTTGTGTTTTTATCAAAATAAAAAATTAATTTAAAAATATTATTATTATTATTATTATTATTATTGGATGTTCCCACCAAGGTTAATAATAATAATAATAATAATAATAATAATAATAATAATAATAAAAATATTAATATTAATAATAATAATATTATTAATAATGATAATAATAATAATAATGATAATAAAAATATTAATAATGATAATAATAACAATAATAACATTAATAATAATAATATTAATAATAATAATATTAATAATAATAATAATAATAATAATAATAATAATAATAATAATAATAATAATAATAATCTTGTGCTGCAACTAACTTTTCCGAAGTGCATAAAGTTTGTTTTGTTCTGTTTTTTTTTTTTGTTTTGTTTTTTTAGCAATAAATGCATATTGTCTTTTTTAAGTCTGCCTCGTGTTTCTTTGTCTTTTTGGACTTTTTCCAACAATTATTGCCATTCCTTTATGTTGTACAAAGAAGATTATATAATTATCTTTTTTTGTGTTGCTAATACAACTTTTATTGGTGGGAAACATTTGTGTTAATAAAAACACGGAATATAACAATTGCCACAAGGAAAACAAGAAAACATTCATTCTAAGGCTGCTATTCTTTTGTGTTTTGTATTTAGTTGTTCTTAAAGTAAGCAGTTGCATTTTAGAAATCTTTTGATTTTGTGATATTGGATTTTGTCTTGGATCATACATGTAAACAGTAACGTACCGGTCAGTAGAGTAAAGTAGAGGTAGATCATGTATGAAAATTTAGCTACAGCTAACCATTCAGCATAAACTGCATTGGGATCACTGGGGTTCCATTTGAGCGGACCGCCCCAGTAGGTGTATCAGAATTTGAGGTGATTTTTTTATACCCCTAACACAAAACTGCGAATAAAATATAAAAAACTCGTAATTTCTCTTTTGAAAGTGGGTTGTTTACTTTCTTTATAGAATATACTTCCAAAATAAACTATTAACGTTGTTTAAAAAATAATAGAAATATTTTTTTATTTTTTAAAAAACAGTGTTTACAAAATGCCGGCGCGCCTTCATGCAGCCATTTTTTTATGTAATGAAATCAATTTCAAAATTTTTCAATTGGTTCAATTTTTACGATATTTTCAGTATTGGAAACAATAAAACAAATATAATATTTTTGACAAAAGTTTTTTTTTTAAATTCATCCCCCACCATTTTGAAATGTCTATTAAAATTTTTATTATTAATTTACTCACCAAAGTTTTATATATCACAAATTGAAGATAAAAGATCAATAAATAAAATATTCTAATTAAAAAAAAAAACAAAAAAGAAGTGTTTTTGGAAATTTACCCGTAAAGTCCAAAGTTTAAAACCTTTTTATTTTTTACACCACGTTGTTTTTTTTTTAATTGGAAGCTCATGTTATGCTTAGAATGTCAAGTAAATGTCGGACATTACGGCAATTTTTTCTATTTCATTCAATGTTTTCGATTTTTAGATATTAAAAAAAAATTCACTCGATAAAGAAGTATTAAAATATATCAATCAAAAACTCATGTATTTCGTTAAGAGAATTTAAAAAAAAAATGAAAAAATCGGTTGACTGTTTTTTTGTTTGTTTGTTTGTTTGTTTGTTTGTTTAACGGCAAAAACTTATAAGTGAATGTGTTCAGTTTTTAACTACGGAAGCACCAAAATACTAATTTTGGTTCACAGCACGCAATAAAAAGAGATATTAATTATGTCCCTTTAAAGCCACCGAAATATAAAGGCGAATAAAATCAGACTTGTCTCCCTTAATTTGAACAGTTAAAAAAATCTGAGTTCGCGTTTTTTTTTTTTAATCTTTGTTTAAAAAAGTATTTTATTTAAAAAGGACATTGAATATAAGTATAAATATGGATAAATTCTTAACAATGAACAATTGAAGTACTCATCGAATAGTAGTTTTTATAGGTAAGTGATTTTTTTTAATTTATATATATTTTTTATAATCGAAGTAACTAAAATTTCGTTGAATTTCTTTAAATCGTTTTTAAAGAAAACCGATTAAAAAAAATGTTGCATACTTTGCTATTAAACGTGTTACTTTTTTTAAATTTTGGTCTTTGCTTCTTTAATTAAAAAAATGGGGTTTGAATTACATTTTTCAACAAGCTTCGAAAGACAGTAAGTCCAGTGTTTACCACGAATTTTTACTGACGATTTCTAACACTGTTACCGGCCCAGGTGACATTTACTTTAGATCTGCCACTGAACGCAACAGTCAACACTACCTTAATGGCTCTTACAATGCTTTTTGTTAATGATGTCTATGACAATGAATTCATGCGGGATGAAGAAATAACAATGTTACAACTTTGCTATGTAGAGAAAGAGAGAGGGGGGAGAGGAGAGAGAGAAAGAGAGAGGAGAGAGAAAGAGAAAACCAACTACATTTGGCGAAATGTTATGCTCCATAGCATGCATTTATTCTCAATAAATTCACCTCAATTGGAATTTCATGTGTTGTGTTATTATTTTGTTTACTATTTTAGTGATGTTTTGCCTCGTACTTACGGGAACTAATGTGGAGAGACAAAGTGGAGTCAAATAAATTTGGCGAAATATTTATTTCGCTTCATTTTGCAGTTCATGTGGTGATTTCTTTTTGAATTGTATCAAGGTTTGCACAATACAAGGTTTACAATAAATGGTATTTTCCTTACATTTTTATTCATTTGTTTATTTTTTTTTTTTTTTTTAGTTATTTTAAATTATTTTGTAGCAATTACTTTTAATTATATGAATTTAGGACATGTGAAGTTTGTAATTTACCATGTACATTACAACGTAATTATTATCCACAAAAGTTCGGAAGAGACTGAAGAAGTGGTGAAAAAACAAAAACACTTTTAAAAACTGACAGAAATTCGCAGAATAAAATAATTAAAAAGAAGTGTTGCAATTATTTAAAAAAAAAAAAAAAAAAAAAAAAAAAAAGTTTTATTTTATTTCGTTATTCGTTTCATCTTGCAATTCCGGTTTTCGTTTTTAGATCATCTTCTGCTTTGAGACAAACTATTTTGGGGGGTCAAGTAAAGATTAGATACCCCGTAGCAGACGACAAAGATAGGCGAACAATTCAAGAGACACCGTTTGTTCGACCTTGACATTGCCGTTGTTTGTTTGTAAACACGTCAAATGGCAGACATATTCGAATGTTCGCGAGCAAGATTTTTTGGGTTTGTATTACTGTACACATAGATTCGAAAAAGTTGTCAAGAAACAAATATATAACAAATAAATATTATCAAATGCAAGATAAGTTACTTTTCTACCAAACTGGATATATTTTTTGTGTTTTATTCAATGTAACATGTTTATTCAGCTTGAAAAACATACAGTGTTTACCGATGTATGTAATGTATTGGAAAATTCAAAATGGCGTCCGACTCTCTCTTTAACACGGTAAGTTTGGGAAAAGATGTTATAAATAATAAACTAGACAAAATACTATTAAAAACCCACCGAATATATGTCAAACTATGTTACGATAATATATATTGAGCGAGTTTCTAACAGTATTTTGTCTAGTTTTTTATTTATAACACCTTTTCCCAAACTTACCAGGTTAAAGAGAGAACCGGGTGCATTTTTCAATACATCGGTAAGCACTGTATGTTTTTCGAGCTGAATAAACATGTTACATTGAATAAAAACACTAAAAAATTATCCAGTTTGCCTTTATTTGTTATATATTTGTTTTGTCACAACTTTTTTCGAATCTATGTATAGTAATACAAACCCATATTAAATATTTACAAAACTTTTAAAAACTTTTTTCTATTTACGCAAAACTTTTTAATGTAAGTAATAAAGCGAACGTACTTAAACAAAATATAAATAAATGGGTGTCTTTCTGAGTACGTTCTTTTTATATATTTACAGAACTTTTAATAAAACTATTAATAATAATAATAATAATAATAATAATAATAATAATAATAATAATAATAATATAAATAAA
>NC_136488.1:112397768-112480268 GCF_053919585.1 Euprymna scolopes
ATAGCAATGTTAATAATAACATGCAACATATCAATAAACATAGCAATGTTAGTAATAACATGCAACATATCAATAAACATAGCAATGTTAATAATAACATGCAACATATCAATAAACATAGCAATGTTAATAATAACATGCAACATATCAATAAACTTAGCAATGTTAATAATACCATGCAACTTATCAATAAACATATCAATTTTAATAATAACATGCAACTTATCAATTAACATAGCAATGTTAATAATAACATGTAACATATCAAAAAACATAGCAATGTTAATAATAACATGCAACATATCAATAAACATAGCAATGTTAATAACATGCGACATATCAATAAACATTGCAATGTTAATAACATGCAACAGATCAATAAACATTACCATGTTAATAACATGCAACATATCAATAAACATAGCAATGTTAATAACAACATGCAACATATCAATAAACATATAAATTTTAATAATAACATGCAACGTATTAATTAACACAGCAATGTTAATAATAACATGTAACATATCATTTAACATAGCAATGTTAATAACATGCAACATTCCAATAAATATAGCAATGTTAATAATAACATGCAACATATCAATAAACACAGCAATGTTAATAACAACATGCAACATATCAATAAACATATCAATTTTAATAATAACATGCAACATATCAATAAACATAGCAATGTTAATAATAACATGCAACTTATCAATTAACATAGCAATGTTAATAATAACATGTAACATATCATTTAACATAGCAATGTTAATAACATGCAACATATCAATAAACATAGCAATGTTAATAACATGCAAAATATCAATAAACACAGCAATGTTAATAATAAACTGCAACATATCAATAAACATAGCAATGTTAATAATTACATGCAACATATCAATAAAAATTGCAATGTTAATAATAACATGCAACATATCAATAAACATAGCAATGTTAATAATAACATGCAATATATCAATAAACATATCAATTTTAATAATAACATGCAACATATCAATAAACACAGCAATGTTAATAACATGCAACATATCAATAAACATAGCAATGTTAATAATAACATGCAACATATCAATAAACATAGCAGTGTTAATAATAACATGCAACATATCAATAAACATAGCAATGTTAATAATAACATGCAACATATCAATAAACATAGCAATGTTAATAATAATAAAGATGTATACATATCAATAAACATAGCAATGTTAATAATAACATGCAACATATCAATAAACAAATCAATTTTAATAATAACATGCAACTTATCCATTAACATAGCAATTTTAATAATAACATGTAACATATCAATAAACATAGCAATGTTAATAACATGAAACATATCAATAAACATAGCAATGTTAATAATAACATGTAACATATCAATAAACATAGAAATGTTAATAACATGCAACATATCAATAAACATAGCAATGTTAATAATAGCATGAAACATATCAATAAATATAGCAATGTTAATAATAACATGCAACATATCAATAAACATAGCAATGTTAATAATAACATGCAACATATCAATAAATATAGCAATGTTAATAATAACATGCAACATATCAATAAACATAGCAATGTTAATAACATGCAACATATCAATAAACACAGCAATGTTAATAACATGCAGCATATCAATAAACATAGCAATGTTAATAATAACATGCAACTAATCAATAAAAATTTCAATGTTAGTAATAACATTCAACATATCAATAAACATAGCAATGTTAATAACATGCAACGTATCAATAAACATAGCAATGTTAATAATAACATGCAACATATCAATAAACATACCAATGTTAATAATAACATGCAACATATCAATAAACATAGCAATGTTAATAATAACATGCAACTTATCAATTAACATAGCAATGTTAATAATAACATGTAACATATCATTTAACATAGCAATGTTAATAACATGCAACATATCAATAAACATAGCAATGTTAATAACATGCAAAATATAAATAAACACAGCAATGTTAATAATAAACTGCAACATATCAATAAACATAGCAATGTTAATAACAACATGCAACATATCAATAAACATATCAATTTTAATAATAACATGCAACATATCAATAAACATAGCAATGTTAATAATAACATGCAACTTATCAATTAACATAGCAATGTTAATAATAACATGAAACATATCATTTAACAGAGCAATGTTAATAACATGCAACATATCAATAAACATAGCAATGTTAATAACATGCAAAATATCAATAAACACAGCAATGTTAATAATAAACTGCAACATATCAATAAACATAGCAATGTTAATAATTACATGCAACATATCAATAAAAATTGCAATGTTAATAATAACATGAAAACATATCAATAAACATATCAATGTTAATAATAACATGCAACATATCGGTAAACATAGCAATGTTAATAATAACATGCAATATATCAATAAACATATCAATTTTAATAATAACATGCAACATATCAATAAACACAGCAATGTTAATAACATGCAACATATTAATAAACATAGCAATGTTAATAATAACATGCAACATATCAAAAAACATAGCAGTGTTAATAATAACATACAACATATCAATAAACATAGCAATGTTAATAATAACATGCAACATATCAATAAACATATCAATTTTAATAATAACATGCAACTTATCCATTAACATAGCAATTTTAATAATAAACTGTAACATATCAATAAACATAGCAATGTTAATAACATGCAACATATCAATAAACATAGCAATGTTAATAATAACATGTAACATATCAATAAACATAGAAATGTTAATAACATGCAACATATCAATAAACATAGCAATGTTAATAATAGCATGCAAAATATCAATAAATATAGCAATGTTAATAATAACATGCAACATATCAATAAACATAGCAATGTTAATAATAACATGCAACATATCAATAAAGATAGCAATGTTAATAAAATGCAACATATCAATAAACACAGCAATGTTAATAACATGCAACATATCAATAAACATAGCAATGTTAATAATAACATGCAACTTATCAATAAAGATTGCAATGTTAATAATAACATGCAACATATCAATAAACATAGCAATGTTAATAACATGCAACGTATCAATAAACATAGCAATGTTAATAATAACATGCAACATATCAATAAACATACCAATGTTAATAATAACATGCAACATATCAATAAACATAGCAATGTTAATAAAAACATGCAACTTATCAATTAACATAGCAATGTTAATAATAACATGTAACATATCATTTAACATAGCAATGTTAATAACATGCAACATATCAATAAACATAGCAATGTTAATAATAACATGTAACATATCAATAAACATAGCAATGTAATTAACATGCACCATATCAATAAACATAGCAATGTCAATAACATGCAACATATCAATAAACATAGCAATGTTAATAACATGCAACATATCAATAAACATAGCAATGTTAATAACAAACTGCAACATATCAATAAACATATCAATTTTAATAATAACATGCAACTTATCAATTAACATAGCAATGTTAATAATTACATGTAACATATCAATTAAAATAGCAATGTTAATAACATGCAACATATCAATTTACATAGCAGTGTTAATAATAACGTGCAACATATCAATAAAAATAGCAATGTTAATAATAACATGCAACATGTCAATAAACATAGCAATGTTAATAATGACATGCAACATATCAATAAACATAGCAATGTTAGTAATAACATGCAACATATCAATAAAAATTGCAATGTTAATAATAACATGCAACATATCAATAAACATAGCAATGTTAATAACGTGCAACATATCAATAAACATCGCAATGTTTATAATAGCATGCAACATATCAATAAAAATAGAAATGTTAATAATAACATGCAACATATCAATTAATATAGCAATGTTAATAATAACATGCAACACATCAATAAACATAGCAATGTAAATAATAACATGCAACACATCAATAAACATAGCAATGTTAATAATAACATGCAACATATCAATTAATATAGCAATGTTAATAATAACATGCAACATATATATAAACATAGCAATGTTAATAATAACATGCAACATATCAATTTACATAGCAGTGTTTATAATAACATGTAACATATCAATAAACATAGCAATGTTAATAACTTGCAACATATCAATAAACATAGCAATGTTAATAATAACATGCAACATATCAATAAACATAGCAATGTTAATAATAATAAAGATGTATACATATCAATAAACATAGCAATGTTAATAATAACATGCAACATATCAATAAACAAATCAATTTTAATAATAACATGCAACTTATCCATTAACATAGCAATTTTAATAATAACATGTAACATATCAATAAACATAGCAATGTTAATAACATGAAACATATCAATAAACATAGCAATGTTAATAATAACATGTAACATATCAATAAACATAGAAATGTTAATAACATGCAACATATCAATAAACATAGCAATGTTAATAATAGCATGAAACATATCAATAAATATAGCAATGTTAATAATAACATGCAACATATCAATAAACATAGCAATGTTAATAATAACATGCAACATATCAATAAATATAGCAATGTTAATAATAACATGCAACATATCAATAAACATAGAAATGTTAATAACATGCAACATATCAATAAACACAGCAATGTTAATAACATGCAGCATATCAATAAACATAGCAATGTTAATAATAACATGCAACTTATCAATAAAAATTTCAATGTTAGTAATAACATGCAACATATCAATAAACATAGCAATGTTAATAACATGCAACGTATCAATAAACATAGCAATGTTAATAATAACATGCAACATATCAATAAACATACCAATGTTAATAATAACATGCAACATATCAATAAACATAGCAATGTTAATAATAACATGCAACTTATCAATTAACATAGCAATGTTAATAATAACATGTAACAGATCATTTAACATAGCAATGTTAATAACATGCAACATATCAATAAACATAGCAATGTTAATAACATGCAAAATATAAATAAACACAGCAATGTTAATAATAAACTGCAACATATCAATAAACATAGCAATGTTAATAACAACATGCAACATATCAATAAACATATCAATTTTAATAATAACATGCAACATATCAATAAACATAGCAATGTTAATAATAACATGCAACTTATCAATTAACATAGCAATGTTAATAATAACAGGTAACATATCATTTAACATAGCAATGTTAATAACATGCAACATATCAATAAACATAGCAATGTTAATAACATGCAAAATATCAATAAACACAGCAATGTTAATAATAAACTGCAACATATCAATAAACATAGCAATGTTAATAATTACATGCAACATATCAATAAAAATTGCAATGTTAATAATAACATGAAAACATATCAATAAACATATCAATGTTAATAATAACATGCAACATATCGGTAAACATAGCAATGTTAATAATAACATGCAATATATATATAAACATATCAATTTTAATAATAACATGCAACATATCAATAAACACAGCAATGTTAATAACATGCAACATATTAATAAACATAGCAATGTTAATAATAACATGCAACATATCAAAAAACATAGCAGTGTTAATAATAACATACAACATATCAATAAACATAGCAATGTTAATAATAACATGCAACATATCAATAAACATATCAATTTTAATAATAACATGCAACTTATCCATTAACATAGCAATTTTAATAATAAACTGTAACATATCAATAAACATAGCAATGTTAATAACATGCAACATATCAATAAACATAGCAATGTTAATAATAACATGTAACATATCAATAAACATAGAAATGTTAATAACATGCAACATATCAATAAACATAGCAATGTTAATAATAGCATGCAAAATATCAATAAATATAGCAATGTTAATAATAACATGCAACATATCAATAAACATAGCAATGTTAATAATAACATGCAACATATCAATTAACATAGCAATGTTAATAAAATGCAACATATCAATAAACACAGCAATGTTAATAACATGCAACATATCAATAAACATAGCAATGTTAATAATAACATGCAACTTATCAATAAAGATTGCAATGTTAATAATAAAATGCAACATATCAATAAACATAGCAATGTTAATAACATGCAACGTATCAATAAACATAGCAATGTTAATAATAACATGCAACATATCAATAAACATACCAATGTTAATAATAACATGCAACATATCAATAAACATAGCAATGTTAATAAAAACATGCAACTTATCAATTAACATAGCAATGTTAATAATAACATGTAACATATGATTTAACATAGCAATGTTAATAACATGCAACATATCAATAAACATAGCAATGTTAATAATAACATGTAACATATCAATAAACATAGCAATGTAAATAACATGAACCATATCAATAAACATAGCAATGTCAATAACATGCAACATATCAATAAACATAGCAATGTTAATAACATGCAACATATCAATAAACATAGCAATGTTAATAACAAACTGCAACATATCAATAAACATATCAATTTTAATAATAACATGCAACTTATCAATTAACATAGCAATGTTAATAATTACATGTAACATATCAATTAAAATAGCAATGTTAATAACATGCAACATATCAATTTACATAGCAGTGTTAATAATAACGTGCAACATATCAATAAACATAGCAATGTTAATAATAACATGCAACATGTCAATAAACATAGCAATGTTAATAATGACATGCAACATATCAATAAACATAGCAATGTTAGTAATAACATGCAACATATCAATAAAAATTGCAATGTTAATAATAACATGCAACATATCAATAAACATAGCAATGTTAATAACGTGCAACATATCAATAAACATCGCAATGTTTATAATAGCATGCAACATATCAATAAAAATAGAAATGTTAATAATAACATGCAACATATCAATTAATATAGCAATGTTAATAATAACATGCAACACATCAATAAACATAGCAATGTAAATAATAACATGCAACACATCAATAAACATAGCAATGTTAATAATAACATGCAACATATCAATTAATATAGCAATGTTAATAATAACATGCAACATATATATAAACATAGCAATGTTAATATTAACATGCAACATATCAATTTACATAGCAGTGTTTATAATAACATGTAACATATCAATAAACATAGCAATGTTAATAACTTGCAACATATCAATAAACATAGCAATGTTAATAATAACATCCAACATATCAATTTACATAGCAGTGTTAATAATCACATGCAACATATCAATAAACATAGCAATGTTAATAACGTGCAACATATCAATAAACATAGCAATGTAAATAATAACATGCAACATATCAATAAACAAGGCAATGTTAATAATAACATGCAACATATCAATAAACATAGCCATGTTAATAATTACATGCGACATATCAATAATAATTGCAATGTTAATAATAACATGCAACATATCAATAAACATAGCAATGTTATTAATAACATGCAACATATCAATTAACATAGCAATGTTAATAATAACATGCAACATATCAATTAACATAGCAATGTAAATAATAACATGCAACACATCAATAAACATAGCAATGTTAATAAAAACATGCAACATATCAATAAACATAGCAATGTTAATAATAACATGCAACATATCAATAAACATAGCAATGTTAATAATAACATGCAACATATCAATAAACATAGCAATGTTAATAATAACATGCAACATATCAATAAACATAGCAATGTTAATAATAACATGCAACATATCAATAAACATAGCAATGTTAATAATAACATGCAACATATCAATAAACATAGCAATGTTAATAATTACATGCAACATATCAATAAACATAGCAATGTTAATAATAACATGCAACATATCAATAAACATAGCAATGTTAATAATAACATGCAACATATCAATAAACATAGCAGTGTTAATAATAACATGCAACATATCAATAAACATAGCAATGTTAATAACAACATGCAACATATCAATAAACATAGCAATGTTAATAATAACATGCAACATATCAATAAACATAGCAATGTTAATAATAACATGCAACATATCAATAAACATAGCAATGTTAATAATAACATGCAACATATCAATAAACATAGCAATGTCAATAATAACATGCAACATATCAATAAACATAGCAATGTTAATAATAACATGCAACATATCTATAAACATAGCAATGTTAATAATAACATGCAACATATCAATAAACATAGCAATGTTAATAATAACATGCAACATATCAATAAACATAGCAATGTTAATAATAACATGCAACATATCAATAAACATAGCAATGTCAATAATAACATGCAACATATCAATAAACATAGCAATGTTAATAATAACATGCAACATATCAATAAACATAGCAATGTTAGTAATAACATGCAACATATCAATAAACATAGCAATGTTAATAATAACATGCAACATATCAATAAACATAGCAATGTTAATAATAACATGCAACATATCAACAAACTTAGCAATGTTAATAATACCATGCAACTTATCAATAAACATATCAATTTTAATAATAACATGCAACTTATCAATTAACATAGCAATGTTAATAATAACATGTAACATATCAAAAAACATAGCAATGTTAATAATAACATGCAACATATCAATAAACATAGCAATGTTAATAACATGCGACATATCAATAAACATTGCAATGTTAATAACATGCAACAGATCAATAAACATTACCATGTTAATAACATGCAACATATCAATAAACATAGCAATGTTAATAACAACATGCAACATATCAATAAACATATAAATTTTAATAATAACATGCAACGTATTAATTAACACAGCAATGTTAATAATAACATGTAACATATCATTTAACATAGCAATGTTAATAACATGCAACATTCCAATAAATATAGCAATGTTAATAATAACATGCAACATATCAATAAACACAGCAATGTTAATAACAACATGCAACATATCAATAAACATATCAATTTTAATAATAACATGCAACATATCAATAAACATAGCAATGTTAATAATAACATGCAACTTATCAATTAACATAGCAATGTTAATAATAACATGTAACATATCATTTAACATAGCAATGTTAATAACATGCAACATATCAATAAACATAGCAATGATAATAACATGCAAAATATCAATAAACACAGCAATGTTAATAATAAACTGCAACATATCAATAAACATAGCAATGTTAATAATTACATGCAACATATCAATAAAAATTGCAATGTTAATAATAACATGCAACATATCAATAAACATAGCAATGTTAATAATAACATGCAATATATCAATAAACATATCAATTTTAATAATAACATGCAACATATCAATAAACACAGCAATGTTAATAACATGCAACATATCAATAAACATAGCAATGTTAATAATAACATGCAACATATCAATAAACATAGCAGTGTTAATAATAACATGCAACATATCAATAAACATAGCAATGTTAATAATAACATGCAACATATCAATAAACATAGCAATGTTAATAATAATAAAGATGTATACATATCAATAAACATAGCAATGTTAATAATAACATGCAACATATCAATAAACAAATCAATTTTAATAATAACATGCAACTTATCCATTAACATAGCAATTTTAATAATAACATGTAACATATCAATAAACATAGCAATGTTAATAACATGAAACATATCAATAAACATAGCAATGTTAATAATAACATGTAACATATCAATAAACATAGAAATGTTAATAACATGCAACATATCAATAAACATTGCAATGTTAATAATAGCATGAAACATATCAATAAATATAGCAATGTTAATAATAACATGCAACATATCAATAAACATAGCAATGTTAATAATAACATGCAACATATCAATAAATATAGCAATGTTAATAATAACATGCAACATATCAATAAACATAGCAATGTTAATAACATGCAACATATCAATAAACACAGCAATGTTAATAACATGCAGCATATCAATAAACATAGCAATGTTAATAATAACATGCAACTTATCAATAAAAATTTCAATTTTAGTAATAACATGAAACATATCAATAAACATAGCAATGTTAATAACATGCAACGTATCAATAAACATAGCAATGTTAATAATAACATGCAACATATCAATAAACATACCAATGTTAATAATAACATGCAACATATCAATAAACATAGCAATGTTAATAATAACATGCAACTTATCAATTAACATAGCAATGTTAATAATAACATGTAACATATCATTTAACATAGCAATGTAAATAACATGCAACATATCAATAAACATAGCAATGTTAATAACATGCAAAATATAAATAAACACAGCAATGTTAATAATAAACTGCAACATATCAATAAACATAGCAATGTTAATAACAACATGCAACATATCAATAAACATATCAATTTTAATAATAACATGCAACATATCAATAAACATAGCAATGTTAATAATAACAGGCAACTTATCAATTAACATAGCAATGTTAATAATAACATGTAACATATCATTTAACATAGCAATGTTAATAACATGCAACATATCAATAAACATAGCAATGTTAATAACATGCAAAATATCAATAAACACAGCAATGTTAATAATAAACTGCAACATATCAATAAACATAGCAATGTTAATAATTACATGCAACATATCAATAAAAATTGCAATGTTAATAATAACATGAAAACATATCAATAAACATATCAATGTTAATAATAACATGCAACATATCGGTAAACATAGCAATGTTAATAATAACATGCAATATATCAATAAACATATCAATTTTAATAATAACATGCAACATATCAATAAACACAGCAATGTTAATAACATGCAACATATTAATAAACATAGCAATGTTAATAATAACATGCAACATATCAAAAAACATAGCAGTGTTAATAATAACATACAACATATCAATAAACATAGCAATGTTAATAATAACATGCAACATATCAATAAACATATCAATTTTAATAATAACATGCAACTTATCCATTAACATAGCAATTTTAATAATAAACTGTAACATATCAATAAACATAGCAATGTTAATAACATGCAACATATCAATAAACATAGCAATGTTAATAAAAACATGTAACATATCAATAAACATAGAAATGTTAATAACATGCAACATATCAATAAACATAGCAATGTTAATAATAGCATGCAAAATATCAATAAATATAGCAATGTTAATAATAACATGCAACATATCAATAAACATAGCAATGTTAATAATAACATGCAACATATCAATAAAGATAGCAATGTTAATAAAATGCAACATATCAATAAACACAGCAATGTTAATAACATGCAACATATCAATAAACATAGCAATGTTAATAATAACATGCAACTTATCAATAAAGATTGCAATGTTAATAATAACATGCAACATATCAATAAACATTGCAATGTTAATAACATGCAACGTATCAATAAACATAGCAATGTTAATAATAACATGCAACATATCAATAAACATACCAATGTTAATAATAACATGCAACATATCAATAAACATAGCAATGTAAATAAAAACATCCAACTTATCAATTAACATAGCAATGTTAATAATAACATGTAACATATCAGTTAACATAGCAATGTTAATAACATGCAACATATCAATGAACATAGCAATGTTAATAATAACATGTAACATATCAATAAACATAGCAATGTAAATAACATGCACCATATCAATAAACATAGCAATGTCAATAACATGCAACATATCAATAAACATCGCAATGTTTATAATAGCATGCAACATATCAATAAAAATAGAAATGTTAATAATAACATGCAACATATCAATTAATATAGCAATGTTAATAATAACATGCAACACATCAATAAACATAGCAATGTAAATAATAACATGCAACACATCAATAAACATAGCAATGTTAATAATAACATGCAACATATCAATTAATATAGCAATGTTAATAATAACATGCAACATATATATAAACATAGCAATGTTAATAATAACATGCAACATATCAATTTACATAGCAGTGTTTATAATAACATGTAACATATCAATAAACATAGCAATGTTAATAACTTGCAACATATCAATAAACATAGCAATGTTAATAATAACATCCAACATATCAATTTACATAGCAGTGTTAATAATCACATGCAACATATCAATAAACATAGCAATGTTAATAACGTGCAACATATCAATAAACATAGCAATGTAAATAATAACATGCAACATATCAATAAACAAGGCAATGTTAATAATAACATGCAACATATCAATAAACATAGCCATGTTAATAATTACATGCGACATATCAATAATAATTGCAATGTTAATAATAACATGTAACATATCAATAAACATAGCAATGTTATTAATAACATGCAACATATCAATTAACATAGCAATGTTAATAATAACATGCAACATATCAATTAACATAGCAATGTAAATAATAACATGCAACACATCAATAAACATAGCAATGTTAATAATAACATGCAACATATCAATTAATATAGCAATGTTAATAATAACATGCAACACATCAATAAACAAAGCAATGTTAATAATAACATGCAACATACCAATTTACATAGCAGTGTTAATAATAACGTGTAACATATCAATAAACATAGCAATGTTAATAACATGCAACATATCAATAAACATAGCAATGTTAATAATAACATGCAACATATCAATTTACATAGCAGTGTTAATAATAACATGCAACATATCAATAAACATAGCAATGTTAATAATAACATGCAACATATCAATAAACATAGCTGTGTTAATAATAACATGCAACATATCAATTTACATAGCAGTGTTAATAATAACATGCAACATATCAATAAACATAGCAGTGTTAATAATAACATGCAACATATCAATTAATATAGCAATGTTAATAATAACATGCAACATATATATAAACATAGCAATGTATATAATAACATGCCACATATCAATTGACATAGCAATGTAAATAATAACATGCAACATATCAATAAACATTGCAATGTTTATAATAACATGCAACATATCAATAAACATTGCAATGTTAATAATAACATGCAACATATCAATAAACATAGCAATTTTAATAATAACATGCAACATATCAATAAACATAGCAATGTAAATAATAACATGCAACATATCAATAAACATAGCAATGTTAATAATAACATACAAAATATTAATAAACATAGCAATGTTAATAATAACATGCAACATATCAATTAATATAGCAATGTTAATAATAACATGCAACATATATATAAAGATAGCAATGTTAATAATAACATGCAACATATCAATTTACATAGCAGTGTTAATAATAACATGTAACATATCAATAAACATAGCAATGTTAATAACTTGCTACATATCAATAAACATAGCAATGTTAATAATAACATCCAACATATCAATTTACATAGCAGTGTTAATAATAACATGCAACATATCAATAAACATAGCAATGTTAATAACGTGCAACATATACATAAACATAGCAATGTAAATAATAACATGCAACATATCAATAAACATTGCAATGTTAATAATAACATGCAACATATCAATAAACGTAGCCATATTAATAATAACATGCGACATATCAATAAAAATTGAATGTTAATAATAACATGCAACATATCAATAAACATAGCAATGTTAATAATAACATGCAACATATCAATTAACATAGCAATGTTAATAATAACATGCAACATATCAATTAACATAGCAATGTAAATAATAACATGAAACACATCAATAAACATAGCATGTTAATAATAACATGCAACATATCAATTAACATAGCAATGTTAATAATAACATGCAACACATCAATAAACATAGCATTGTTAATAATAACATGCAACATACCAATTTACATAGCGGTGTTAATAATAACATGTAACGTATCAATAAACATAGCAATGTTAATAACATGCAACATATCAATAAACATAGCAATGTTAATAATAACATGCAACATATCAATTTACATAGCAGTGTTAATATTAACATGCAACATATCAATAAACATAGCAGTGTTAATAATAACATGCAATATATCAATTACATAGCAGTGTTAATAATAACATGCAACATATCAATAAACATAGCAGTGTTAATAATAACATGCAACATATCAATTAACATTGCAATGTTAATAACAACATGCAACATATCAATTAATATAGCAATGTTAATAATAACATGCAACATATCAATAAACATAGCAATGTTAATAATAACATGCAACATATCAATAAACATTGCAATGTTAATAATAACATGCAATATATCAATTAACAAAGCAGTGTTAATAATAACATGCAACATATCAATAAACATAGCAATGTTTATAATAACATGCAACATATCCATAAACATTGCAATGTTAATAATACCATGCAACATATCAATAAACATAGCAATGTTAATAATAACATGCAACATATCAATAAACATAGCAATGTTAATGATAACATGCAACATATCAAAAAACATAGCAATGTCAATAATAACATGCAACATATCAATAAACATAGCAATGTTAATAATAACATACAACATATCAATAAACATAGCAATGTTAATAATAACATGCAACATATCAATAAACATAGCAATGTTAATAATAACATGCAACATATCAATAAACATAGCAATGTTAATAATAACATGCAACATATCAATAAACATAGCAATGTCAATAATAACATGCAACATATCAATAAACATAGCAATGTTAATAATAACATGCAACATATCAATAAACATAGCAATGTTAATAATAACATGCAACATATAAATAAACATAGCAATGTTAATAATAACATGCAACATATCAATAAACATAGCAATGTTAATAATAACATGCAACATATCAATAAACTTAGCAAGGTTAATAATACCATGCAACATATCAATAAACATATCAATTTTAATAATAACATGCAACTTATCAATTAACATAGCAATGTTAATAATAACATGTAACATATCAATAAACATAGCAATGTTAATAATAACATGCAACATATCAATAAACATAGCAATGTTAATAACATGCGACATATCAATAAACATTGCAATGTTAATAACATGCAACAGATCAATAAACATAGCAATGTTAATAACATGCAACATATCAATAAACATAGCAATGTTAATAATAACATGTAACATATCAATAAACATAGCAATGTTAATAATAACATGCAACTTATCAATTAACATAGCAATGTTAATAATAACATGTAACATATCATTTAACATAGCAATGTTAATAACATGCAACATATCAATAAACATAGCAATGTTAATAATATGCAAATTATCAATAAACACAGCAATGTTAATAATAAACAGCAACATATCAATAAACATAGCAATGTTAATAATTACATGCAACATATCAATTAATATAGCAATGTTAATAATAACATGAAAACATATCAATAAACATATCAATGTTAATAATAACATGCAACATATCGGTAAACATAGCAATGTTAATAATAACATGCAATATATCAATAAACATATCTATTTTAATAATAACACGCAACATATCAATAAACACAGCAATGTTAATAACATGCAACATATCAATAAACATAGCAATGTTAATAATAACATGCAACATATAAATAAACATAGCAGTGTTAATAATAACATACAACATATCAATAAACATAGCAATGTTAATAATAACATGCAACATATCAATAAACATATCAATTTTAATAATAACATGCAACTTATCCATTAACATAGCAATTTTAATAATAACATGTAACATATCAATAAACATAGCAATGTTAATAACATGCAACATATCAATAAACATAGCAATGTTAATAATAACATGTAACATATCAATAAACATAGAAATGTTAATACCATGCAACATATCAATAAACATAGCAATGTTAATAATAGCATGCAACATATCAATAAATATAGCAATGTTAATAATAACATGCAACATATAAATAAATATAGCAATGTTAATAATAACATGCAACATATCAATAAACATAGCAATGTTAATAAAATGCAACATATCAATAAACACAGCAATGTTAATAACATGCAACATATCAATAAACATAGCAATGTTAATAATAACATGCAACTTATCAATAAAAATTGCAATGTTAATAATAACATGCAACATATCAATAAACATAGCAATGTTAATAACATGCAACGTATCAATAAACATAGCAATGTTAATAATAACATGCAACATATCAATAAACATAGCAATGTTAATAATAACATGCAACATATCAATAAACATTGCAATGTTAATAATAACATGCAACTTATCAATTAACATAGCAATGTTAATAATAACATGTAACATATCAGTTAACATAGCAATGTTAATAACATGCAACATATCAATAAACATAGCAATGTTAATAACATGCAAAATATCAATAAACACAGCAATGTTAATAATAAACTGCAACATATCAATAAACATAGCAATGTTAATAATAACTTGCAACATATCAATAAAAATTCAATGTTAATAATAACATGAAAACATATCAATAAACATATGAATGTTAATAATAACATGCAACATATCGGTAAACAAAGCAATGTTAATAATAACATGCAATATATCAATAAACATATCAATTTTAATAATAACATGCAACATATCAATAAACACAGCAATGTTAATAACATGCAACATATCAATAAACATAGCAATGTTAATAAGAACATGCAACATATCAATAAACATAGCAGTGTTAATAATAACATACAATATATCAATAAACATAGCAATGTTAATAATAACATGCAACATATCAATAAACATATCAATTTTAATAATAACATGCAACTTATCCATTAACATAGCAATTTGTATAATAACATGTAACATATCAATAAACATAGCAATGTTAATAACATGCAACATATAAATAAACATAGCAATGTTAAAAATAACATGTAACATATCAATAAACATAGAAATGTTAATACCATGCAACATATCAATAAACATAGCAATGTTAATAATAGCATGCAACATATCAATAAATATAGCAATGTTAATAATAACATGCAACATATAAATAAATATAGCAATGTTAATAATAACATGCAACATATCAATAAACATAGCAATGTTAATAAAATGCAACATATCAATAAACACAGCAATGTTAATAACATGCAACATATCAATAAACATAGCAATGTTAATAACAACATGCAACATATCAATAAACATAGCAATGTTAATAATAACATGCAACTTATCAATAAACATAGCAATGTTAATAATAACATGCAACATCTCAATAAACATAGCAATGTTAATAATAAAAGGCAACATATCAATAAAAATTGCAATGTTAATAATAACATGCAACATATCAATAAACACAGCAATGTTAATAACATGCAACATATCAATAAACATAGCAATGTTAATAATAACATGCAACTCATCAATAAACATTGCAATGTAAATAATAACATGCAACATATCAATAAACATAGCAATGTTAATAATAACATGCAACATATCAATAAACATAGCAATGTTAATAACATGCAACATATCAATAAACATAGCAATGTTAATAACATGCAACATATCAATAAACATAGCAATGTTAATAACAACATGCAACATATCAATAAACATATCACTTTTAATAATAACATGCAACTTATCAATTAACATAGCAATGTTAATAATAACATGTAACATATAAATTAACAAAGCAATGTTAATAACATGCAACATATCAATAAACATAGCAATGTTAATAACGTGCAACATATCAATAAACATAGCAATGTTAATAATAACATGCAACATATCAATAAACATAGCAATGTTAATAATAACATGCAACATATCAATAAACATAGCAAGGTGAATAATAACATGCAACATATCAATAAAAATTGCAATGTTAATAGTAACATGCAACATATCAATAAACATAGCAATGTTTATAATAGCATGCAACATATCAATAAAAATAGAAATGTTAATAATAACATGCAACATATCAATTAATATACCAATGTTAATAATAACATGCAACACATCAATAAACATAGCAATGTTAATAATAACATGCAACATATCAATTAATATAGCAATGTTAATAATAACATGCAACATATATATAAACATAGCAATGTTAATAATAACATGCAACATATCAATTTTCATAGAAGTGTTAATAATAACATGTAACATATCAATAAACATAGCAAAGTTAATAACTTGCAACATATCAATAAACATAGCAATGTTAATAATAACATCCAACATATCAATTTACATAGCAGTGTTAATAATAACATGCAACATATCATTAAACATAGCAATGTTAATAACGTGCAACATATCAATAAACATAGCAATGTAAATAATAAAATGCAACATATCAATAAACATATCAATTTTAATAATAACATGCAACATATCAATAAACATATCAATTTTTATAATAACATGCAACATATCAATAAACACAGCAATGTTAATAACATGCAACATATCAATAAACATAGCAATGTTAATAATAACATGCAACATATCAATAAACATTGCAATGTAAATAATAACATGCAACATATCAATAAACATAGCAATGTTAATAATAACATGCAACATATCAATTAACATATCAATGTTAATAATAACATGCAACTTATCAATTAACATAGCAATGTTAATAATAACATGTAACATATCAATAAACATAGCAATGTAAATAACATGCACCATATCAATAAACATAGCAATGTTAATAACATGCAACATATCAATAAACATAGCAATGTTAATAACATGCAACATATCAATAAACATAGCAATTTTAATAATAACATGCAACTTATCAATTAACATAGCAATGTTAATAATTACATGTAACATATCAATTAACATAGCAATGTTAATAACATGCAACATATCAATTTACATAGCAGTGTTAATAATAACGTGCAACATATCAATAAACATAGAAATGTTAATAATAACATGCAACATATCAATAAACATATCAATTTTAATAATAACATGCAACTTATCAATTAACATAGCAATGTTAATAATTGCATGTAACATATCAATTAACATAGCAATGTTAATAACATGCAACATATCAATTTACATAGCAGTGTTAATAATAACGTGCAACATATCAATAAACATAGAAATGTTAATAATAACATGCAACATGTCAATAAACATAGCAATGTTAATAATGACATGCAACATATCAATAAACATAGCAATGTTAGTAATAACATGCAACATATCAATAAACATTGCAATGTTAATAATAACATGCAACATATCAATAAACATAGCAATGTTAATAACGTGCAACATATCAATAAACATAGCAATGTTTATAATAGCATGCAACATATCAATAAACATAGCAATGTTAATAATAACATGCAACATATCAATAAACATTGCAATGTTAATAATAACATGCAACATATCAATAAACATTGCAATGTTAATAATAACATGCAACATATCAATAAACATAGCCATGTTAATAATAACATGCGACATATCAATAAAAATTGCAATGTTAATAATAACATGCAACATATCAATAAAAATAGCAATGTTAATAATAACATTCAACATATCAAAAAACATAGCAGTGTTAATAATAACATTCTACATATCAATAAACATAGCAATGTTAATAATAACATGCAACATATCAATAAACATTTCAATGTTAATAATAACATACAACATATCAATAAACATGGCAAAGTTAATAAAAACATGCAACATATCAATAACCATAGCAATGTTAATAATAACATGCAACATATCAATAAACATAGCAATGTTAATAATAACAGGCAACAGGCAAATAAACAAAGCACTTTTAATAACGTGCAACTTATCAATTTACATAGCAATGTTAATAATAACATGCAACATATCAATACACATAGCAATCTTAAATATAACATGCAACATATCAATAAACATAGCAATGTAAATAATAACATAAAACGTATAAAATAACATAGCAATTTTAATAATAAGCAACATATTAATAAACATAGCAATGTTAATAATAACATTCAAAATATCTACAAACATAGTAATGTTTATAATAACATTAAAAATATCAATAAACATAGCAATGTTAATAATAACATGCAACATATCAATTAACATAGCAATGTTAATAAGAACATGCAACATATCAATAAAAATAGCAATGTTTATAAGAACATGCCCCATATCAATTAACACGGCAATATTAATAATAACATGCAGCATATCAATAAACATAGCAATGTTAATAATAACATGCAACATATCAATAAACATAACAATGTTAATAATAACATGCAACATATAAATTTACATTGCAATGTTTATCATAACGTGCAACATATCAATTAACTAAGCAATGGGAATAATAACATTTAACATATCAATTAACATAGCAATGTTAATAATAACATGCAACATATCAATAAACATTGCAATGTTAATAATAACATGCAATATATCAATTAACAAAGCAGTGGTAATAATAACATGTAACATATCAAGAAACATAGCAATGTTAATAATAGCATGCAACATATCCATAAACATTGCAATGTTAATAATAACATGCAACATATCAATAAGTATAGCAATGTTAATAATAACATGCAACACATCAATAAACATAGCAATGTTAATAATAACATGCAACATATCAATAAACATAGCAATGTAAATAATAACATGCAGCATATAAATTTACATTGCAATGTTTATCATAACATGCAACATATCAATTAACTAAGCAATGGGAATAATAACATTTAACATATCAATTAACATAGCAATGTTAATAATAACATGCAACATATCAATTAACATAGCAATGGTAATAATAACATGCAACATATCAATAAACATTGCCATGTTAATAATAACATGCAATATATCAATTAACAAAGCAGTGTTAATAATAACATGCAACATATCAATAAACATAGCAATGTTAATAATAACACGCAACATATCCATAAACATTGCAATGTTAATAATAACATGCAACATATCAATAAACATTGCAAAGTAAATAATAACATTCAACATATCAATAAACATAGCACTGTTAATAACCTGCAACATATCAATTAACATAGTAGTGTTAATAATAACATGCAACATATCAATTAACATAGTAGTGTTAATAATAACATGCAACATATCAATAAACATAGCAGTGTAAATAATAACATGCAACATATCAATAAACATTGCAATGTAAATAATAACATGCAACATATCAATAAACATTGCTATGTTAATAATAGCATGCAACATATCAATAAACATTGCAATGTAAATAATAATATGCAACATATCAATAAACATAGCAATGTTAATAATAACATGCAACATATCAATAAACATTGCAGTGTTAATAACGTGCAACATATCAATTAACATAGTAGTGTTAATAATAACATGCAACATATCAATAAACATAGCAATGTAAATAATAACATGCAACATATCAATAAACATTGCTATGTTAATAATAACATGCAACATATCAATAAACATAGCAATATGAATAATAACATGCAACATATCAATAACCATTGCAATGTTAATAATAACATGCAACATATCAATAAACATAGCAATGTAAATAATAACATGCAACATATCAATTAACATACCAATATGAATAATAACATGCAACATATCAATAAACATAGCAATGTTAATAATAACATGCAACATATTAATAATTTGGTGGTGCTCATCTTTCGTCAGTTTTCAGAACACATACAGCACATGGTATTACCAAATAGTCACCATTTTCGTACTGATCAGGATCAACCTCTTTTAACTTTGGTGATCTAGTAAGAACTGGTGTGTCATTATGACTCTGCTGTATCATTTTTTGTATCATTTTTTGCATATATCTTTTGCATAATTTTTTGTGTAATTTTTTGTATAATATTTTGTTTAATTTTTAGTATCATTTTTTGTATATTTTTTGTATCATTTTGTGTATATTTTTTGTATAATATTTTGTATAATTTTTGTATCATTTTTTGTATAATTATTTGTATCATTTTTTGTATATTTTTTGTATGATTGTTTGTATTTTTTTGTATAAGTTGTTGTATATATTTTTTGTATATTTTCTGTATAATTTTTGTATAATTTTTTGTAGATATTTTTTGTATAATTTTTGTATAATTGTTTGTATTATTTTTTATATATATTTTTGTATAATTTTTCATATGATTTTTTGTATAATATTTTACATATATTTTTGTATAATTTTTTGTATAATTTTTTGTATACATTTTTTTATAATTTTTTAAATAATTTTTTGTATATATTTCTGTATAATTTACACAAATATCATCAGGCCATTGACAGAGAAACTGATGCTAGATCATTAATAGGGTTGTAGTTGAAATAAGTATGCATATATATAGCGAAAATATTTCCATGAGTAAAAAAAAAGTTGCTGTTTCATTTTCAGAGCAAATACTATAAAAGTACTGCCAAAACAAACACAGGAATGTGGTATTGGGACACAGGTTGGAGATAGGTTAACAGTGTGGAATCTATTAGATTAGAGACTTTTTAGACCCTAGCCAAGAGGGAGAGACTAGTAGTTAGGACTCTAGACCATATGTGACAACAGTATTTCATACTTGGACGAATTATGGTTTTGTAGACATACTGTCAGGTATGAGTATTTTTCTCGCATAGTAGAGGGAGCCCACCTTCTTTGTAGCAGCCTCAGCAACATCTTCTATATATTTGTTTCAATTAATGTTACCTGTGGATGTTAGGTCAAGGAGTTAGAATGAGAAACTCTCTGTCCATAGCAGTCGGTGGTTATTTAGTTATTAAAGGAAAGGAACCCATTTGTATTTATAGCATTAAATGTTACCATCCGTTTACAACATGGATTCCACTACAGACTGGAAGTAATTTGCTATCAAGGTTGCCTTGTCTAGGTATATGCATTCAGAGATGATCGTTAGAATATCTGTTGTAGAACGGGCTTTCCTAAATCCATACTGTCGGTCAAATAGAAGTTTAACATTTCCAAGGTGATGGCCTAACACTTGGTTGATCAATGACTGACAGATTTTATCGAAAAGATGCCGGAGACTATTGGATATTGAGCAAAATTCAGTAAGGTATTTGTTGTAAAGTTTGGAAAGAACCAAGGCTAACTGAGCAGCATTAGTATAGCAGGGATTATATCAAGTTTTCTAGGTTTTTATATCACGGACAGGTTAAGAGGTCATTATGAGATCATCAAGTGTGGCTTCTGTTCCAAAGGGAAATTTGAGAGAGTGATGTCTAAGGTGGAGTTAGAAGCGAATTGTTAGGCAAGCAGTCTATCCTTCTCGGTTACCATGCATCATGGTTGTTGGTGGGGAAATTATTGATTGTCCATTATTCACTACACTATTATACATTTTCCAGAAATCACAAATTTCTAATTTCTGCGATTAAATGAGTTTTCTGGTAATTACAGTATATCTTTTCTAGTCTGGGGCTATTTCACTCTTATTATGATTTCTAGCTTGTCTAAACTTTTGCGTATTTGTATCTGACTCATGGCAGCCGTATTGGTGGAACGCTTTTTGTTTTTTTACAATGGCAATGCACAGGTTAAAGTGAACCATTAGGGAGAATGGGGTTTACTATAGAATTCCGTGAGAGAACATGTGTTTCAATACTTGTTTTGAACCAGACAGTAACCTCATTTACACACTGTTCAGCAGATAGAGAAAAGATATTACTCTATGGAGCGTATCTGATGTGTTCTCTGATTCTTAATTATCATATTATCATATTTTTCATATATCTAGTCATATTTTCATATTTTTCATACTAGTCATTTTAAGCTTCCCAGCTTGGGTTGAAGTATAATTAAGTGATCAGCGGTTCCCAAGTGGTATTCATTACACAAGTCTCACGTAGTCAAGAATATGTCAAGAAGTGAGACACTCTCATACCATTTAAAAAGATGGTCTTAAAATTTAGGAAATTTTTCTTAATTGTTATTGAATAACTATAGTTCAAGTCATTCACACCATTTTATTAGTTCTAATCATTTAAGTATCAATGTAAGTGGAGTAAAATATGTAAATAACTACAGGGTGGAGCAATAAAATTGTCACCCTAGAAAAGACGACATGATTCCATTTCCATTTGATAAAAACCGGTTTTCTTTTTTGTTGCAGGCCATCTACTAGTTGGCCAGTTGGCAAGAGCGATAGGAGCCTTCTATCATGTCTGAAAATGACACAATGTTCAACAAGTGAGATCAAAGATGTGCTGCTGTACAACTCATGCTCTCTACCAACCCAAGTTATGACAACGGGACCATTGCCAGCACCATCAAAATGCATCGCTGGATTGACACGAATAGCAGGGACATGCCCAGGGTGATAAAAACAAAGTTTCCGGCCACGGTTATGGTTTTATGGATCTAGTCTTCAGTATTTGATCGCCAGACTCATGTTTCACACATTCTTCATTCAATTTCCATACTTTTCCCCTGAAGATAAACTTTATCTCATAAATTTTCTTCAATATAAAGACACAAATAACTGATCTAAACAATTTTTTCATCATGTATCAAGAGCTTTAAGATAATTTGGAGTCTGTGGTGTTCCATATTTATACATAACGAGATGGTTTTCCCTTTTCTTTAAAACATTATTTTCAATCAACATGTCTATGGTGAGACTAAATTCTAAAATAATTTCCCTTTCTTTATTCCTTTCATCATATCTATTTCCTCCATTCACCAGAGGTCTTTCCGACATAATCATTCAAATTTATCACAGCAAATAATTTGTAGCAGACGAAATTGCAAGGAACACAGGCAGAAGGAAATTCTCGCGGCTGGAGATTTTGAATACACTTTCTTCCTGGCTTGTCCAATCAGAAACCAGCTCCCAGTCACGTGACTGAGTTTATATAAGGTTAAACCAGTTGCACCCTCTCTCTCTCTCTCTCTCTCTCTCTCTCTCTCTCTCTCTCTCTCTCTCTCTCTCTCTCTCTCTCTCTCTCTCTTCCTAGATCTTACAACAACTCCACATGGAAAGAACCTGCTGCCTCCAACTTCTCTCTTGGGACTCCTCAGAACTCACTCAGCCTTTGGATTCGGGGTTTGACAAAGACGTGAATACAAACAAGCCAATATGACTATCTCCACATGCGGCACACACACGAACTCTCTTCCTCATCATATAGTTCTGTCCCTAATCTTTTGTGACGCACGTTTCTACTACTAACTTCAAGAAAGCAAATAATCCATCATGGCTATGAACCAAAACTTCCAACACACGTGAACTTTTACTCTTTCAACAGGGCTGTATAATCATCAACGTCTCCACACAGAAACTCTTTCTATGACTAACCCGTTCCCTTACAGAAAGATGACTAAAGAATGAGACTTCTGTTCTGTCTTTATTTCTTCTTTTCCTGTCTTTATTTCTACAAATTTGTCAACTTCATTATTTACTGCAATAGGCAAAGAGAAGAAACTATTCTCTGGATATTTAGCACTGGAAAGCCCCCCCCCCCCAAAAAAAAATAAATCATTAAAAATAAATCATTATAACTTTTGTTTCAATAAAAATAGCAGCAAATGCCCGTGTGATCGCAAAAAAAAAAAAAAAAAAAAATTAGCCAAGTAGGCAGAGCCCCTAAAAAAATGAAGATCTACCAAAAATTAATTCCAAAAACAATTAAATGAAATTTTTTGTCATTGTAATATTCCCCCCCCCCAATGTAATTTGTAATATTTTGGGGTTCGTTTTGTTTATGAAATTATTAGGTGAAAGTTCATAAAAATTAAATAAATCGTTATTTTATGTTTTAAATGTAATTCCCGCACCCCCAAAACAAACAAAAAACAAATTGCATTTGTCATGTTTTGTCCCCCTCACCCTCGATCGCCAAACTTGAAAAAATGCTAAAGGTGACATGTCTCTTTGAACGCTGGGTGGCCCAAAAGTGGGTGCTCATTTTACGTTAAATTAATATGGAAAAATGACCCCCACTCTAAAATGTTAATTTTCTTTCTTTTCAAAATTTCTTTCATATTATTTATAAAGGCTATTTAAACGTATTAGGCCAAAAAAAGTAGATCTATATTTTTTTTTATGTGGGTCACATCGTAAAAAAATTACCGATTTCTGTATGGCCGTTTAGAGAATAATAAAAACAAACAAATGAAATCTTTTCTTCAGTTTTTCGTAAGTGGTTTTTTTTGTTGTTTTTTTTATATTTAAAAAAACAATAAAAGCCAAAAATTTTCCTATCGACTTGGAATTATTTTTTCAAGCTAGAAGTTTATTGAGATTACCAAATTATTTTATTTGGTGATAATTTTTTTTTTGTTTATGTTCCGAAGGGGCAAATCACTCTAAAACAAAGATTTAAAAAATCGATGTTGGAATAATAATTCCAAATAAATTTAATTAAATATGTTATCAATATAATTATTGTTTCAAATTTATTAAATAATGATTTTTAATAGAACACTTATAAAAATTCTCTCGCTAGAAACATTAACTAAGATTAACTATTTCTTACTGTAATATGCAAATTATATTGCATCTATTTTGTAAGAATAATACTATATATAGAAATTGTGTTCGAGTCAAGATGAAAGTGTAGTATCTGTTCTGGCAGATACTGCAAGCAAAGACCAGATGTGGGGGCAACCCCACATACCTGACCTTTAACCAGCTCCCATTTCCCACCTCTCGGGAGCTGGTCCCCTTTTTCCCGTCCCCCTCCCTTCACACCTCACATTAAAAATTGGCCTTGTGCCTAATTTGCTCGGTGGAGGAGGAAATAAATACCTACTGCAAGCAAAGACCATATGTGGGGGTAACCCCACATATAAGACCTTGGTCAATGTAGGGGCAACCATTCATACCAATTGTCACTATTCAGCTCCCATTTCCCACCCATCGGGAGCTGGTCCCCTTTTCCCTACCCCCTCCCTATCTCTCCACATTAAAAAACGGCCTTGTGCCTAATTTGCTCAGTGGGGAAGCAAATAAATACATACTGCAAGCAAAGACCATATGTGGGAGCAATCAGGGAACTAATTAGAGATGCTCCATGGAAAAATATTTTCTCTCTCCCTGCTGAACAGTGTGCAAACGAGACCACTGACTGGTTCAAAACTGCAATCGAAGCGCATGTTCCCATGCGGAAATTTTATAGTAAGCCCCACTCTCCCCAATGGTTTACGTCGACTTGTGCAACTGCCATTACTCAAAAGCAGCATGCATACCGTAGGTTTAACCGACACAAGTCCAGTTCAAACAGACTGAAGTATATAGAAGCTAGAAATAACGTTAAGAAAGAAATAGCGACAGCTAAGAGAGAATTTACGGAAACCACTAAAAAGCGCATCGAAGCACAAAAACTAGGAACTCGAGACTTCTGGAAAATCTACAACAGTGTAGTAAATAATGGGCAATCAACAATTCCCCCACTAACCAACAATCACGAGGTTGTCTCCTCAGCAACCGACAAGGCTAACATGCTTGCCAGTCGGTTTGCCTCAAACTCCACACTGGACCCTTCCAACCACCCCCTACCTGACTTTCCTATGCGGACAGACGCCACACTAGACGATCTGAAAACCACCCCTGCTCAGGTGCATGCTATCATAAAAAACCTTGACACCTCAAAAGCATGTGGACCCGATCTTATCCCAGCTGTGCTATTAAAAAAGTGCTCAGCCGAAGTAGCTCCAGTTCTCTCCAAACTCTACAACAAATGTCTTAATGAAGCTTGCTTTCCGGGCTGTTGGAAAACTGCTTCTGTTGTACCAGTATTCAAGAATTCTGGCGAAAGGACAGACCCATCAAATTATCGCCCCATTAGCCTCCTCCCACTTTTTGCCAAAATATTTGAGACCATAATTAACCATGCTCTAGTCCATCATCTTACAGATGCTAAACTACTGACTGACAAACAATATGGATTTAGACAAGCCCGTTCCACAGCAGACATCCTCACCGTGATCTCTGAACGTATATACCAATCACTGGACAAAGCGGGGGAAGGCAGAGCGGTAGCTCTAGATATATCTAAGGCTTTTGACAGGGTATGGCATGAGGGTCTCCTCAGGAAGATTAGATCTTACGGTATCACTGGTAGAATACTTAACATAATTAAATCCTTCTTAGATAAGAGAAAAATCCAGGTAGTCCTCGACGGTCGCACATCTAAACAATATGATATAAATGCGGGAGTGCCCCAGGGTTCTATCCTTGGACCTCTATTGTTCCTGATATTCATAAATGACCTCCCCGACAACATTGCCTCTGAGATGGGTATATATGCTGATGACACTACACTCTATGGCAGACACGACAGGAAGACGAATGAACACATTTCTAAGGAAGTGGCAGAGACACTAGAGGAGGACCTCCAATCTGTAGTGGAATGGGGACAAAAGTGGCTGGTCGCGTTTAATGCTGCCAAGACTAAACTAGTTTCATTCAATAATTACAAGAAACCCTCTCTACCACCAATAGCAATGGCCAACGACTCTTTATCTGAGAGTCCATCTTTCAAACTCCTTGGCCTAACGTTCACGGGAAACATGAGTTGGAACAATTACATTGAAGGCATTGCCAGGGCCGCTGCAAGAAAGGTAGGCTCTCTCTACCGTGCTAGAAAACTACTAACACCCGAAAGTATCCTGTACCTCTATAAGGCCACCATTCGCCCATGTATGGAGTATTGCTGCCACATCTGGGCTGGTGCATCTGCTACTAGTCTCTCGCTCCTTGACAAGGTTCAAAAGAGAGTCGCAAATCTGATAGGCCCTGAACTGGCATCTAAGCTTCAGCCTCTGTCCCATCGACGAAATGTTGCATCCCTCTGCCTGTTCTACAAGTATTTTAGTGGTGAATGCTCTGATGAACTGCAATCACTTGTGCCCCCACGACGCGAGCACCCTCGACAAACCCGACAGGCTACTAGATCCCACCCCCACACTGTAGAGGTCCCTAGATGTAAAAGATCTTTTTACTCCAATAGTTTCTTCCCCAGAACCGCAAGACTCTGGAATTCCATTCCAGGTCCCTGCTTCCCCAACAGTACTGACGTGCAGAAGTTCAAGTGTAACGTGAACCGACACCTTGCTGCCCAAATCCCTACATAGTACCCCAGTAGTTGTTGCCCCTGATAGTAGCCCCCTACACCAAAGTGGCAATTTGCCTTGTTTGGGGTGAAAATGTAATAAAAAAAAAAAATAAATAAAAAAAAAATATAAGACCTTGGTCAATGTAGGGGCAACCCTTCATACCAATTGTCACTATCCAGCTCCTCTACTCCCCGGGGAATTGGTCAACATTTCCCCTTTACTCCTCACATTAAAAATCGGCCTTGTACCTAATTTGCTCAGTGGGGGAGCAAATAAATACCTCAAAGTGTAGTATATGTTCTTCAGATGCTGCACTTCAATTTCTTGTTCTCTGTCGGTGGAGGAGAAATTCTTCACACTTGAGACAATTTTTATTTTTGTTCCTTTTCTCCACATTAAAAAACGCCCCTGGTGTCTAACTTTGCTCCGTGGGGAGACATTGTAAATAGGAACAAACAAACAGACAGGAATACGAATTTATATATATATATATATATATATATATATATATATATAGAGAGAGAGAGAGAGAGAGAGAGAGAGAGAGAGAGAGAGAGAGAGAGAGAGGGAGAGAGGGAGAGGGAGAGAGAGATTCGTCACTACTACCCCACTAAAACAAACTCAGAGACAATTTTATCAGCTAAGTCATTTATGAATATCAGAAATAATAAAAGTCCAAGGATCGATCCCTGATGAATACCCGCATTTATATTAAATTTTTTGGGCGTACACCAATCGAGGACAACCTGGATTCTTTTCTCATTTAAGAAGGATCTAATTATGCTAAGCATTCGTCCAGTAATACCATAGGATTTTATTTTCATGAGAAGACCATCGTGCCATACCCTGTCAAAAGCCTTAGATATATCTAGGGCTACTGCCCTCCCCTCCCCTGCCTTATCCAGTGCTTGGTATAAACGTTCAGAGATTACAGTTAGAATATCTGCAGTAGAACGGGCTTGACTAAATCCATATTGGTGGTCTGACAGAAGTTTAGCAGCTGTATGGTGGTTGACTAGAGCTTGATTAATTAAGGACTCAAATATTTTGGCAAAAAGAGGAAGGGGGCTAATTGGGCGATAATTTAAGGGGCCAGTTCTTTCTCCAGAGTTTTTGTAAACTGGTACCACAGAAGCAGTTTTCCAGCAGCCAGGAAAGCAAGATTCATTAAGGCATTTGTTAAAGAGTTTAGAGAGAACAGGAGCGACCTCAGCGGAACATTTTTTTTTAGGAGCACAGCTGGGATGAGGTAAGTTCTACATGCTTTTGAGGTGTCTAGGTTTTTTATAATATCATGTACTTGGGAGGGCGTGATCTTTAGCTCATCTAGTGTGGTTTCTGTCCGCAGAGGAAAATCAGGAAGGGAATGGTTTGCTGGGTCCAAGGTAGAGTTTGAGGCAAACTGACGGGCAAGCATGTTAGTTTTCTCAGTTACTGTGCAAACAACCTCGTGATTGTTTGATAGTGGGGGTATTGTCGATTGCTCATTATTTACAACACTATTGTAGATTTTCCAGAAATCACGAGTTCCTAATTGTTGCGCTTCAATGCGTTTCCTGGTGGTTTCAGTGTATTTACTCTTAGCTGTTGCTACTTCTTTCTTGCAATTATTTCTAGCGTCTATATACTTTTGTCTGTTTGTACAGGACTTATGCTGGATAAATCTTCGGTATGCATGTTGCCTCTGAGCAATGGCAGCTGTGCATGTAGAACAAAACCATTGGGGAGAGCGGGATTTACTATGGAACTTCCGTGTAGGAGCATATGCTTCAATTGCTGCTTTGAACCATTCAGTAGTCTCATTTGCGCACTATTCTGCAGGAAGAGAAAAGATATTTCCCCATGGAAACAACGTGCATATCGATCCCGTGGCCTGACATTCCTCATGTGTCTAAACATGCACTGTTCCTCACATGTCTACAACAAGAGTTCTCTAACCTATTTTGGCCTAACCTACTTTCAAATATGTTTTAACATTTTCCTATTTCGTTTCTAATTCCCTTTTCAATAAACAGAATTGAATCATCAAATTCCTTTTTCAATAACATTACTAAACAACGAATTCCTTTTTCAACAAACATCTGCTTATTTATTTTAAACTCTCGATCGGAATTCTCCTGAATCTTAATTCCAAACCTAGCTTCCCAGGTTCGAATTCTCGGACTATCCTATCTCATTTTTACTTACTTACAAGAACAGGCGACCTGTTCTCTAACAGTGTTACTTAATGTAAAATGTTTATTGAGCTGGAAAAACATGTGGTCTCAAGCGGTACAAGAACAACAGAAAATAGCCGCGTAAAAAATACATGGAATACACAATGTTTTGTTGTTCTTGTGTACCGCTCGGGATGAGGTGTTTTCGAGCCGAATAAACATTTTACATTAAGTACAAACACTATAACTTATCCATCTAGGAAGAAAAGTAACTTATATATCCCTTGCTAATATTTATTTGTTATATATTTGTTGTTTGAGAGATTTTCGAATATGTGTTGCTTGTAAATCACGTAAATTCCCTAATAAAACCTCAAAAGTGATTTTGCAAAAATATGTAGAATTAAACATATTTATCGAGACTTCCAAGATGTTATACCTCATGTCGGATATTTTCTTGCGTTCTCACGTAACACTCTGTTATATTAGGAATAAGCGTATGGTGGCGAGAAGGAACTAGACAAACAATATAGGCTTCAATCTTTAAATGATTGATTTCTCAATCGTTCATTAAAAAAACAAACTTAACGAGAAAGCAAAAACAAACTAAAGTGTTCAAATTTCGCAAGGATGTGAGAATGTTTAGGAAAGAAAATTTTTGGCGTAAGGTTAATGTTTGTAACTTCTTAGGAGAGAAAAGTCGGATGCTAATAGGAATTGTGATGAAATAAGAAATGTAAATGTTAATTCTCGCTGTTGGTGCTTCCGTGTTGAGAAGTTGATGCATGAAGTGCGCAAAAGTAGTTTTTTAACGTAAGGAAAGGAATCAAACGGAGACGATGATTACCCCATGCTGGTTGACTTAGCGTGACTCTGAGCTCGACTGACTTATTTGTCGCGAAGGCTGACGTTTTTATAGTCATGATGCGGACGTAGGTTAACAAAGAGAATTTTATAGTCATTATGCGGACGTAGGTTAGCAAAGAGAATTTTAATCGTTGGCTTGAGTTTTCCTTTTTAAATGTGTTTGTTTTTTGTGTTTTAATGTGTTGTAGGGAATCGTCTTTCTGCATGTATTATATCGATTTAAAGCTAAGAAAGTTGTGAATGTAACCTAGTCGGTGTTATATTGTTGCAGTGTTTCGTGGAATAGATATTTGTGTTTATATGCTGCTGCTGCTGCTGCTGCTGCTGCTGCTGCTGCACGTGTTGCGTTTACTGCGATGTTTGCGTTTTGTATTTTGGTTTTTCTTCTCTGGCGGTTTTCTTTGTTGGGGTGATGTGTGAGCTATTCTATTGATGTGTGTATATGAAAAAATGAGCTTTGAAGTTGTCGTGTGTATTTAGTGAGTTCATTTGCATTGCATAGACGAACGGATTTGTCTTAGCGCCGCCATTATTGTCGCTGACGCAGCTGCTGCTGGTTTCCGGTTTATTCATGTAAATATAGATATGCGATATCACAACTCGACTTCTTTCTTCTTCAATATTAAGTGGACGTAAAATGATTTTTCATTTCAGAGACATTGTACCATTTTAGAACACCAACCAAAAATTATTATTTTCCTCATGGAAATAAATTCTGTAAACTTTTTTTTTTTTGGGGGGGGGGGTCTAAGTGATTACGCATAGTTTTACAACCTTGCCGGTTGTTAGTGAACATTTCTACATTGTTAGAGTAGCCTGGAAATGATGATTATTCATCATTTTAAGTTAAATTAATGTACGAAAGTTTCAATTTAAAAATAACTGTTGGTGCTTTTTTCCGGCAAGGTTTTCAAGTTGTCCATATACAATCGCATAAAAGAAAATAAAAGTCGAATAAAACAAAAGGAAAATATCATTTTAACCAAGGGTGTTAGTCTAAAATTCTCACAATATTAGTAAAAGTATTTCTATTATAATTATCTGTATCTTGTTTTTTTTTTTTTTTTTTTTTTTTGCATTAAAACAAATCAATCTACTATATATCTGTGACTTTATCAGTAGTAAAAACCGGGTAAATATATATCCGACATGAGGTATAACATCTTGGAAGTCTCGATAAATATTGATGATTAGGGTAAACACCTGAACATTGTTTGGTAGAGAGAACGTATATAATAGTTAAGAATACATTCACATCCGTTCTTAAGTTAAGAATTGTTTTCTATATATGTAACGAAAAAGTGTAAGGAAAAATTCAAGATGGCGCCCGACTCTCTCTTTAACACGGTAAGATATCCTCAACACGGCACAAGAAGCAACAGCCACACGATTCCCCAGCCAACTCAATCGTCACTCACCCACGTCTTTCCCCTCACCCGCTTTTATCGTCGTTCTAGGCCGGCTAAATTTGCATATTCCGAGAATTCGTGTGACTTTGCGAGACATCATACTTTACAAAAGACGGCGGCCGCCTTCTTGGTCCTTCTTTTCTATTTTTGGTCGGTAACGCTGAGCTGGTCTCGAGGTAAGTCTTTTTCCCCTCATCCGTCTCTCCCACGTACCCACACAACACGCAAACACGCGGGCGCTTATCTCCTGGATGCACGTTACAATATAGTAACTATGTTATTTAGAAACTCATGTTTAAAATGGAGAGGGGACTTTGTTAACTATTCTGTTTGTGTACCGTTTTATTTTGCATAACAATCGTTAATTATTTTCAATTGTTTATGAATTATTCAAATAGCATTTTGCCAACTAATGACAAATACAAATCGGCTTTGTTTTAAAAGAGAAATGCGTATTTAGTTGTTTCATTACTTTCAATCAATTAAAAGGAAAACATTCGAGAAAAATATTTAGAACCCTCCCCCCCATATATTTAATATATGTCCCCCCCACACACACACACACTAAGTGCATTTTTTGTTTGCGAAAATATATGCAGACATGAGAAGGTTTCAGAGTAATTCGAAAAAAAGAAGACAAAAACAAATCATTAATTAAATATTTAGAAATTTAAAAAGAATCGGAATCGGAATCGAGAATCGTATCGGATCGGGATTTTAAGACAGAATTGGTAATTGAATCGGAATCGGGAAAAAAATTTGGAATCGTCCCATCACTACTAGTGTAATCATGTATATATATATACACCTAGGGGATAGGAAAAAAGGACACCAAGCAAAACCCACCAGCTAATTAAAGCAAAAACAGATAAAATCCCAAATGTATCAAAAACATTAAAAATCACTTTTGTATATATTTTTAAATTTAATTCAATTTAGGAAAATTACATACCGTGGAACTAACTTTGGCAAGGTATGAAATTAATCATCTACGTAATAAATATCAATTGAAGATGGAGTTTAAGACCATTCGTAAAGACGATATAGTTTTAAATAGGATTCAAGTGCCTCTCACATAAATATACATATTTTTAAATATTTACTCCTGTTTGAAAGTAAATAAGTCGATTAGGTACGCGTTCTAAGATTTTTCTTGTATTATCTTTTACAATTACTATATTAATAAAAAAAAAAAAGTAAAAATTAGATTCCTATTACAAGAATTAATTCAGCATAATAAATTTCGGTTTAATCATAAATACGTCAGTGATTATAAAAATTTTTAATAGTTTGAAAAAAATCAATTACGTCGTGATTGTTCGAAACTTGGGAGAAATTTGGCATTATTTAAACTATCGAATAGAAAGTCATTTAAATAGTATTTAAGGCGTAGCTCTTAGTTCCCATTATAAATAAGCAGGTCAATGCTATTTTCGGACAACAACTTTATTAATCCAAAATGATGGAGGTCTGAAATATACAATGACATTATGGTGAGATAAGTATGACATAATAATTCAACTATCTGTTAGATTAATTTAAGATGTGCTAATGGTTAGATTATGATGATGTAAGGCACTATCCTCTATCCCCCCCCCCCGAGTCATTTGACAGTGTTCTGAATGACTGATTTAATGTTTGTTGCTGGTAAGTATTGTGGATAGGATGATGTTATTTGCAAAGCATATTAATAGATGATAGGTGTACTGCTTGTACATAAAATAAAGAAACGGTTGTGAATCATCATTGGGTAGACTGCCCTCCGGTTCGGGGATTATTCTGTCCCATGTAATGTTCATAATCCCTGAGCCACTTTGGTTCTTGTCATGGCCGATTGGAGCGTCTTGGAAGCTGGTCAAAGGAAAGTTGGTTTTGTCTTACTTCAGGTGTCACGTTCCTTCTCAGTGTGGTTGGTACCATGGGTGAAGGCGTTGGAGCCTGCGGTGTGGGAGGTGGCCTGGTAGATGTAGGCGTGGGATGTTGACTGTCATCCACTACTGGTGGTTGTCTGACCTGTGGTGGCTGAGTGAGATGAGGTGGTCTACCCTGCTCAGCTGGTGTAATGCAGACAGGAGGTGAAGCTGGTGCAAGCCCATTGTTGTTCTGTAGTTTTGAGCTTGTGACAGTCTGAGATGGAACAGCTGGGGTTATTAGTGTCCCACTCACTGGTGTAGGTGGGTTGGGATCTCCTCCTTTGAAGTGGTATCTCAGGTCATGGTTGATGGTGTGTTTTTCAGGAGGGGAATACACTGGCATGTACTTTCGTAGGAACTTCCTGTTGCGTAGTGTCACTCTGCCTGATCCGTCCATGCGTACAACATACTGGTCATATTGGTGAACTTCAATGACAGTTCCAGTTTTGTCCCATTTTCTTGGATAAGGGCCAGTTTGGTTTTGGATCCTGACCTGGTCTCCCACTCTGAGGGGTGGTAGCCACTTTGTATGTTCTGTTAAGTGTTCGGCGATTTTCATGTGTCGGTTGCGTAACGCTTCCTCTCTCAGAGTAAGTGTGTCACTCCATATCTCATGAGGTTTGTAGCAGCCAGGCAGGATCGGGATGAAGTCTTGGATCGCCCGCCCAAAGACGCACATTGCTGGAGATAATTTTGTGTCTCTGTCAGGAGTGTTTCGATACTGCAACATGGCACGCTGAAAGGCACAGGTGTCTAATTCACCATTTGGTCCGGTGTTGTCTGCAATCATGCGTTTCATGGTCTTCACTCCAACCTCTACTCTACAGTTGCTATGTGGAAAGGCTACAGATAAGAGTCTATGATGCACACCCCAGGTCTTCAGGAAATCTCTGGTTGTTGAAGCTGTAAACTCTGGGCCGCCATCTGAAGATAACTCATCTGCTATTCCAAATGTGACGAATGTGTGTCGTAAGCAGTCGATGAGGCCAGAGGCACCAATGTGTGCCCTTTCAACGATGGGCCAGTTTGAGTATCTATCAACAATCACCAGGTAATTACCGCCTTTGTAGTGGAAGAAGTCCGCACATACACACTGAAATGGATACAAGGGGTAGACGGGTGGCGTTGGTGGTGCACTTGGTTGAAATGGAGCATTTCGGTTGCAATGATTGCAAGAGTTTCTGAGTTTGGTGATGTCATTGCTTATACCAGGCCAAAACACAGAGGTTTCTGCTCTTGACATCATGGATGAAATGCCTTGATGTGCAGAGTGCAACGCTGTAAGCACATCTTTTCTCAGTAACGGTGGAACCACTATCCTGTCTTTGTATATAATGACACCATTGACGGTGGAGAGGTGGTTGCGGAATTGGTGGTATTCTCTCAAGGAGGGCGGTAGATCATTTCGGATGTCTGACATTCCACTTTCAATTTGTTGTACTAGCTTGAACATGTCCTCGTTGCTGGCTGTTGCAGTTCTAATCTTGTCCCAGGAGATGCACTGCAATGATGTGACTGAAGACAAGGCGGATGAATAAAATATGGCTTCACCACATGGAGGGGCAGTGTCTGGCTCTCCGGTCATGATACCTGAAGCTTTGTGCTGCAGTGTTGGGATGGTTTGTGGCGCCTCAGTCCGGCTGTAGCCATCAACAGAGGCTATGTCATCAATGAGAACCATACTGTCAGGCCTTCCAACTGGGTGGCGAGATACGGTGTCAGCAGCACGGTGTTTGGCACCAGGCACGTGTAGCATCGTGAACTTGTACCTTAGGGTCTTTTCCTTCAGGTTACGAAGTCTTGAATTGGGGATGTCCTCCAGTGATCTGTCCCCAAGGAGCTTGATCAGGGGCTTGTGGTCTACTGCGATGATCAACTTGTCATATCCCAGAACAAAGTATCTTGCTTTTTCCAAGGCGTCAGCAACTGCAAGGGCTTCACCTTCGACGGGTGCGTACCTGGATTCTGTGGGGCTGGTGAACCTGCTGCCAACAAGGGTTATCTTCCACCCGTCTCGGCAACAGAAGGGCACAGTTTTAATGCATGTGCAATGTTTCTGGAACAGCCAGAATCCAAGGCAAGTTGGTTTGTTTTTGTCGAATATCTGGACACCATGTTCAATTTCACTGATGATGACTGCTTTTGACTCCTGAAAGAGGCGTTCCAGTGTGTCGTCCCAGTTGAATGGGGTTCCAGGTTTCAACAGTTGTCTGAATGCTTGCATCCTGTCAGTCATGCTGAAGGCGTATGATACCTGGTTTACAAGACCAAACCATGATCTCATGTCTGTGATGTTCTTCGGTGAAGGAAAGTCTAAGATTGCTTCAAGATAGCGACTACATTGTCGCACGCTGTCTGGGGTAATTTCAAAGCCAGCAAACTCTACAGTGTCTTGAGCAAAGATGAATTTCTCTGGGTTTAAGATGATACCATTCTTTCCACAAGTTTCCAGCCAGTTACAGGATTGAAGGAAACTGTTCTGTATACTTTTTGACCAAAGAAGAGCATCGTCAATACACTTTGTTTTGTCAGGGATGTTGGCGACGATTTCATCGAAGCGGCGGGTATAGCCATCCCGAGGCTATGTATCCTTGAGGTGCAGTTTTGTATCTGTACCTGCCCCACGGTGTGATGAAGGTAGTGAGGTGTTTGTCCTCTTCTGTAATGGGTACACTGTGATATCCATTCCAGGCATCAAAGACAGTCTTTTTAGTGTTGCGTGGGACGGAGCGAGCCTGATGAAATGGGGACTGCGTGTGGTGGGTCTCCCTCACTGCATGAGCATTGAGTGCTTGGAAGTCTACGGTTCAACGCGGAGTGCCATTCTTCTTTGCGCAGACCACCATGCGATGGCACCAAGTGACCGGTTCTCCAACTGGGACGATCTCAATGACGCCAAGTTGAACATCCTGATCTAGGCCTGCTTTCACTTTATCCTGCCAATGTAGTGGTACTGAGACAGGTGTGTGATGTGCGACAGGTGTAGCTTGGGGGTCGACCATGAGCCGCATCGGTGGGCCTACCATGTGAGGAAGTGGTTGATGTTGACATGTATTGAAGGTACTAGATTTGTACCTGTCTAATAGGTACTGTCGAAGTTTCTCTCGGTTAGCTTCAGTTGCAGGAAATGGCAGAGCCGATGGTGGAGGGGGTGGTGATTCACATTTGGGGCATTTACACTTGTCACTCTCCTTGTATGAGGTAGACATAGTGTTTTGAGGAGATGTTGATTGTAGCTGGATTTGTGGTGCTGGGTTGTTATTATCTTCCTGTGGACATGGGGGAACCACACATTGGCTGATAGTGTTCATTACTGCTTGACTGTTGCTCTGTGATTCACCGATGGTTGGGAAGTTATATGTAATCATGCCAAGATTACAAAACATTTTGTCGGATTTGTCAGTCATGTACACAACTTGGGGCGTTTCATAGGTTTCCCCTCTGGTTCCTTTGCCGGAGATGCGGAGAATGGCTGCTCCAAGAATTCTTATGCCAACATTGTTAGCAGCATGCATCTTCATTGTCACAGGAATTAAGTGTTTCTCTGAGATACCGAGTCGATGAAGCACTTTGATACCGGCTAGGCAACTTTGGCAGGCTGTGTCAGTCATAGCAGTGATAGTAGTTGTCTTTGGCTTTGGTGTGATCTTTGGGTTTATGCCAAAGTGGTCGTAGTCTTTGGGATCAATACGAACAGTCGTTCGAATGAAAGGTTGAGGCTGTGATGACTGGCGCACCCAGGTGTCTGATAGCTGATTGTATAGGTGATGGTCTAGATGAACAACATGTCTGTCATAGTTTTTATCGTGACTAGTTGCAGCACAGAGGGAGTCAAATACAGCACCTTCGTGTTCAGTCTTAGTGTCCGTCACTTTCTGTTTGCCTCTGCACACAGCCTCAAAGTGGTTCATTCTTCCGCAGTTGTTGTAGGTTTGACCGTATGCGGGACACTCTTTCTTGCGAAGTTGGAAGGTTGCTCTGGCATCGTGACCTATCTTTCCACAATAAGTGCATGCCGTTTCTTGTTGTATTGTTTTCTTGGTTACAACACGTGCAGCATTTCTGTTGCGATGATATGTGCTGCTAGCTGCTTCGGCCCCTTGGGAATCAAGTAGTTTGGATGCAGAGCGTTTTTCAGATTCCTTGGCTTCAACGAACTGAAAAGTGTCTTCAAGGGTCATGCTCTGACTTCTGACCCCAAGGAGGTCTAGCTGAATGTCAGGGTCATTGAGTCCACGAATAAGCACATCACGCAGGATTGCATCTGTGTAGTTGACTTCATGGCTGCAGCTGGGGCACGGTATTAGGAATTTGCATACTCCTGCTTGTCCACGGAGACGAGCACCAAATGAGCGCACAGTTTCTTCGCGATCTTGTGTCATATTGTTCAGCATAACCCGAGCCACCATTGTGTTTTCCTCACACACTGCCAGGGCTCTCATGGCTGTTAGGACGTCTTCTTGAGATTTTCCTGTCAGGGAACCGCCAGTTGATCTTGTAAGGTCTCTGCGCAAAGTTTCATCACAGCCCTCTAACAGTTGGATTACCAGTTCTTTGTCCTTGATTTTGGTGGCTTCGACATAATCATTCCATCGTGATAGGAAGTATGACCAGTCCTCACTTGTACCAGCTGATGAGATGGTAGGTCATTTGACTTTTTCTACCTTGTTGTAGCTTGCAGTACTTGTGGGAGTTGTGGTGTATACTAGCGCAGGAGTGCTGCCACAATTGCTGCGTCAAGATCAGCTGTCTCGAAGTCGCAGTCGGGAATCGGGCATTTTACCACTGGCATCCTGCTGGCAACGATGTTGGTCTAGTGGTCTCCCAGTTGGTGGAATCCATCCGTTATAGGCGTTACTGTACCTCCATCATAAATAAGCAGGTCAATGCTATTTTCGGACAACAACTTTATTAATCCGAAATGATGGAGGTCTGAAATATACAATGACATTATGGTGAGATGAGTATGACATAATAATTCAACTATCTGTTAGATTAATTTAAGATGTGCTAATGGTTAGATTATGATAATATAATGCACTATCCTCTACATTAAAACTTATATCCCCTAATATGACGCTCATTAAATATGTTTAGAGTCGATTTTTATTCCGTACTCGCATAATTCAAAAATTACGTAATTTTCTGTTGCTAACTCGTTATACTATGGTCGGCACAAGAGGATTTTATCGTGGCTTACTGACCGTGCTTTTATCTGCTATTACTCGCTCGCCCAAGCAGAAGTCGTACTCTTCTTTTCGTCCCCTTCTTTTTCCCAGCTGACAACGAACTTACAAGAACGAAACGAAACACAAACAACTTTTATGTTGCCAACTTAAACACCAATAACACCTAAATTTGCATTCGTCTTCCAGGTTCGAGTGCCAGTGCTCCTTTACAGTGGGCACACGCCAACAGGGGGCAGTTGTTGTCATGACTCTCCGACTAGTAATCATGCAATATAACAAATTCTTCAACTGGAATGTTGGCCTTTCGAAGAAGAAAAAAAATGAGCCAGTTTTTTTTTACATATGTTGAAGCGATACGATTATTAATAAAATTGTTTAACTGTAAAACGTTTCTTTTTCACAAAAGTGGGCAATGTATGAAAAAAAAAAAAAGAACACGAAAATTACTTTCGCTAGCATAGTTAACGACCACTACGGTAATTTCAAAGTACCTGAGTTGAATGCTAACAATTTTAGCTACTTAATTTTCACATAGGATTTAGTATAGAATATGGAAGAGTTAGTATCGAATATGGAAGATTTATTATTGAATATGGAAGATTTATTATTGAATATGGAAGATTTATTATTGAATATGGAAGATTTATTATCGAATTTGGAAGATATGTTATTGAATATGGAAGATTTATTATTGAATATGGAAGATTTATTATTGAATATGGAAGATTTATTATTGAATATGGAAGATTTAGTATTCAATATGAAAGATTTAGTATCGAATATGGAAGATTTAGTATTGAACATGGACGATTTAGTATCGAATATGGAAGATATATTATTGAATATAGAAGATTTATTATTGAATATGGAAGATTTATTATTCAATATGGAAGATTTATTATCGAATATGGAAGATTTATTATTGAACATGGACGATTTAGTATCGAATATGGAAGATTTATTATTGAATACGGAAGATTTATTATTGAATATGGAAGATTTAGTATCGAATATGGAAGATTTAGTATTGAACATGGACGATTTAGTATCGAATATGGAAGATATATAATTGAATATAGAAGATTTATTATTGAATATGGAAGATTTATTATTTAATATGGAAGATTTATTATCGAATATGGAAGATTTAGTATTGAATATGGAAGATTTAGTATCGATTATGAAAGATTAAGTATTGAATATGGACGATTTATTATTGAACATGGAAGATTTATTATTGAATATGGAAGATTTATTATTGAATATAGAAGATTCATTATTGAATATGGAAGATTTATTATTGAATATGGAAGATTTAATATTGAATATGGAAGATTTATTATTGAATATGGAAGATTAATTATTGAATATGGAAGATTTATTATCGAATATGGAAGATTTATTATTAAATACGGAAGATTTATTATTGAATCTGGAGGATTTTGTATCGTATATGGAAGATTTATTATTGAATATGGAAGATTTATTATTAAATATGGAAGATTTATTATTGAATATGGAAGATTTATTATTGAATATGGAGGATTTATTTTCGAATATTGAAGATTTATTATTGAATACGGAAGATTTATTATTGAATACGGAAGATTTATTATTGAATCTGGAGGATTTTGTATCGAATATGGAAGATTTATTATTGAATCTAGAAGATTTATTATTGAATATGGAAGATTTATTATTGAATATGGAAGATTTAGTATCGAATATTGAAGATTTAGTATTGAATATGGATGGTTTATTATTGATTATTTAAGATTTATTATTGAATATGGAAGATTTATTATTGAATATGGAAGATTTATTATTGAATATGGAAGATTTAGTATCGAGTATGGAAGATTTATCATTGAATATGGAAGATTTATTATTGAATACGGAAGATTTATTATCGAATATAGAAGATTTATTATTGAATATGGAAGATTTATTATTGAATACGGAAGATTTATTATTGAATCTGGAGGATTTTGTATCGAATATGGAAGATTTATTATTGAATATAGAAGATTTATTATCGAATATGGAAGATTTATTATTGAATATGGAAGATTTATTATTGAATATGGAAGATTTATTATTTAATATGGAAGATTTATTATTGAATATAGAAGATTTATTATTGAATATGGACGGTTTATTATTGAATATGGAAGATTTAGTATCGAATATTGAAGATTTATTATTGAATATGGAAGATTTATTATTGAATATAGAAGATTTATTATTGAATATGGAAGATTTAGTATCGAATATTGAAGATTTAGTATCGATATGGAAGATTTATTATTGAATATGGAAGATTTATTATTGAATACGGAAGATTTATTATTGAATATGGAAGATTTATTATTGAATATGGAAGATTTAGTATCGAATATTGAAGATTTAGTATCGATATGGAAGATTTATTATTGAATATGGAAGATTTATTATTGAATACGGAAGATTTATTATTGAATATGGAAGATTTATTATCGAAAATGAGATATGTATTATTGAATATAGAAGATTTAATATTGAATATGGAAGATTTATTATTGAATATGGAAGATTTATTATCGAATATGGAAGATATGTTATTGAATATGGAAGATGTATTATTGAATATGGAAGATTTATTATTGAATATGGAAGATTTAGTATCGAATATTGAAGATTTAGTATTGAATATGGATGGTTTATTATTGAATATTGAAGATTTATTATTGAATATGGAAGATGTATTATTGAATATGGAAGATTTATTATTGAATATGGAAGATTTAGTATCGAATATTGAAGATTTAGTATTGAATATGGATGGTTTATTATTGAATATTGAAGATTTATTATTGAATATGGAAGATTTATTATTGAATATGGAAGATTTATTATTGAATATGGAAGATTTAGTATCGAGTATGGAAGATTTATTATTGAATATGGAAGATTTATTATTGAATACGGAAGATTTATTATCGAATATAGAAGATTTATTATTGAATATGGAAGATTTATTATTGAATACGGAAGATTTATTATTGAATCTGGAGGATTTTGTATCGAATATGGAAGATTTATTATTGAATATAGAAGATTTATTATCGAATATGGAAGATTTATTATTGAATACGGAAGATTTATTATTGAATATGGAAGATTTATTATCGAAAATGAGATAAGTATTATTGAATATAGAAGATTTTATATTGAATATGGAAGATTTATTATTGAATATGGAAGATTTATTATCGAATATGGAAGATTTATTATTGAATATGGAAGATTTATTATTGAATATGGAAAATACATTATTTAATATGGAAAATTCATTATTGAATATGGAAGATTTATTATTGAATATGGAAGATTTATTATTGAATATGGAAGATTCATTATTGAATATGGGAGATTTATTATTGAATATGGAAAATACATTATTTAATATGGAAAATTCATTATTGAATATGGAAGATCTATTATTGAATATGGAAAATTTATTATTGAATATTGAAGATTTATTATTGAATATGGGAGATTTATTATTGAATATGGAAGATTTATTATTGAATATGGAAGATTTAGTATCGAATATGGAAGATTTATTATCGATATGGAAGATTTATTATTGAATATGGAAGATTTAGTATCGAATATGGAAGATTTATTATTGAATAGTGAAAATTTATTATTGAATATTGAAGATTTATTATTGAATATGAAAGATTTAGTATCGAATATGGAAGATTTAGTATTGAACATGGAAGATTTAGTATCGAATATGGAAGATATATTATTGAATATAGAAGATTTATTATTGAATATGGAAGATTTATTATTGAATATGGTAGATTTAGTATCGAATATGAAAGATTAAGTATTGAATATGGACGATTTATTATTTAATATGGAAGATTTATTATTGAATATAGAAGATTCGTTATTGAATATGGAAGATTTATTATTGAATATGGAAGATTTAATATTGAATATGGAAGATTTAGTATCGAATATGGAGTATTTATTATTGAATATGGAGGATTTTGTATCGAATATGGAAGATTTATTATTGAATATGGAAGATTTATTATTGAATATGGAAGATTTATTATTGAATATGGAAGATTTATTATTGAATACGGAAGATTTATTATTGAATCTGGAGGATTTTGTATCGAATATGGAAGATTTATTATAGAATATAGAAGATTTATTATCGAATATGGAAGATTTATTATTGAATCTAGAAGATTTATTATTGAATATGGAAGATTTATTATTGAATATGGAAGATTTAGTATCGAATATTGAAGATTTAGTATTGAATATGGAAAATTCATTATTGAATATGGAAGATTTAGTATCGAATATTGAAGATTTAGTATCGATATGGAAGATTTATTATTGAATATGGAAGATTTATTATTGAATATGGAAGATTTATTATCGAAAATGAGATATGTATTATTGAATATAGAAGATTTTATATTGATTATGGAAGATTTATTATTGAATATGGAAGATTTAGTATCGAATATGGAAGATTTATTATTGAATATGGAAGATTTATTATTGAATATGGAAAATTCATTATTTAATATGGAAAATTCATTATTGAATATGGAAGATTTATTATTGAATATGGAGGATTTTTTATTGAATATGGGAGATTTATTATTGAATATGGAAGATTTATTATTTAATATGGAAGATTTAGTATTGAATATGGAAGATTTAGTATCGAGTATGAAAGATTTAGTATTGAACATGGACGATTTATTATCGAATATGGAAGATATATTATTGAATATAGAAGATTTATTATTGAATATGGAAGATTTATTATTGAATATGGTAGATTTAGTATCGAATATGAAAGATTAAGTATTGAATATGGACGATTTATTATTGAATATGGAAGATTTATTATTGAATATGGAAGATTTATTATTGAATATAGAAGATTCGTTATTGAATATGGAAGATTTATTATTGAATATGGAAGATTTAATATTGAATATGGAAGATTTAGTATCGAATATGGAGGATTTATTATTGAATATGGAGGATTTTGTATCGAATATGGAAGATTTATTATTGAATATGGAAGATTTATTATTGAATATGGAAGATTTATTATTGAATATGGGAGATTCATTATTGAATATGGAAGATTTATTATTGGATATGGAAGATGTAATATCGAATATGGAAGATGTAGTATCGAATATGGAAGATTAATTATCGAATATGGAAGATTTGTTATCGATTACGGAAGATTTAGTATGTATTATGGAAGATTTTTTACCGATTATGGAAGAGTGCTTCATTCCGATGTGTCACATTTGTCTATGTACCAGTAATTAAGTGAGGAAACGCGGGCGGATTTTGAGTGTATATTCCATGCAGCAAAGGGATCTAAAGCGTTTGCTTTAGATCCCTTTGCTGCATGGAAGCAGTTTGCAGCACACCGCCTCCAACCAGGTGAAATGGTTGACATATTTTTGGCAGAACTACATAAGCTTGCGGTCCTGTTTGGCGGTGTATCGGATCAATTCTTGCAATATGCATTCATTGCTGGATTGCCTGAACATACAGAAGAATTGTTACAAGCATCCTCCCAAACTGCTACATGTGCTGGCGTGCACTTGTGCAATTTTTAAGAACTGCATGGGAGTTCCAGAGCAATCTGCATTTGCTGCACGTTCGATACAAATCACACTGAAGGAGAGCGATACTTCACGGTTAACTCAATCATAAGGCAAGCGATTGTCTACTGGATCGATTGACAGGCAGAAATGTTGGTATCTAGCCTCTGGAAAATATCACATGGTATTGATGTCAGTGGCGTGGGCACATTACTTGATTTTATCCGGGAAATGAGCAAGGGGGCAAGAATTCAGCACCAATCTCATCCACCAAAATGGTGTAAATGGCGCATTGCTGGTTTATAACTGTTCACAACAATCGACTTCCGCATATAGTTCTAGTGGATACTGGATGCACACAGTCACTGGTCCACAAGTCGTGTTGCAAGGAATGGATGAGGAAAGTGACCCCTATCCTCACAGTAGATGGAAATACACTTAGCTGTTGTAGAATAGCAGTGGTGCCAGTGAATCTTAGTGCAACACGGATCATTAGCATAGAAGTCTTAGTTGTGGATTGATACTTACTGGGATTTGATTTATTGCATGCAATCAAGCAAATGGGAGGCGTATCCATGTCTAGTTCTGGTGAGGTAACTTTTCCACATTTCAGCAAAACCAATTTTGCTGTTATCCCCATTACTGAGCCTGATTTCTCCACAGAGTATGAACAGAATACTCAGAAGTGGACCACTTGCATTGAGAAATAGACTTGCTGAGTATCCAGCCCCAACACCAATTCCTGAGGAATATGACTGTGAACTGCAAATGTGGATCGATAATGGTTGGGTGGTACCATATCCTGAGGACGAATTTGGCCCTCCAAAAGGTCTAATTCTCCTCATGGCTGTTATGCAGGAAGACAAACAGAAGGTTTGGCCCATTATGAATTATCAGGGCTAAATGAGTATGTGGACGTGCATACGACTGTCGGGTTAGGGTTAAAGCGTGTACAGTGGTCAAAAGAACAATATCATAGTAATCGTTAGAAGTGTAAATTTGGTAAATTGGATTACTTAAGGGGAACGGCTCATCAAGAACTTGTTTACATTGGACTTGAAGACAGCCATATTGTAGTCAGTTGGAAAGCAGGTAAACGGAAGAGAGTTCCACAGGTGTCCAGTTCTTAGAAAGAAGCTTTGTTCATGGAATCTACGTTTAGGTTTAGGCACAGATAAAGAGTGTGGGAAATTATTGATAGCGTTTACAACTAAACGAGTGTTTCTCATGAATGTTTCTTGAAGGGGGGAACCATAAATTGGAGCTCAGACGAGCACTTGCCATGAAAATAACGTTAAAACAGAGACAGGCTCGCAATGTCTCTTTTGTGAGGAAGAGGTTGCAGGGAAGAGAAAAGGGCATCCCCCACTAGGCTACGAAGTCCATTCTGAACACTGCCAAGGCAAGATAAGGTCTTCCTAGCAGCTCCTGCCCAGATGTGACAGCAATACTTCATCCTTGGACGTACCTGGCTCTTATATAGGTAGAGAATTGCATCAACAGGTAGATATCTACTGGATCAATAGAAGGATCCCATTATTTTTCCAGCAACCTTGGCAATGGATTTGATGTACATATTCCATTTTCGATCAGAAGCTTGTCAAAACATGGAGCTTCTCCACGAGCCATTCATTTCAATTGATACCAGATGGGCACTTTTTCGCCGAATTGTATTTTCTGTGTGCTGGAAACTGACTGGCAATTTCCTGGTATGTGGCTGGTTACATGTTGCCCCAGCGTTTGTAAAACGAAAAGCAAATATGATGACAAATAGATGAGATGACGACACACGAGACCCTCTTCTAGCATGGATGATCAAAAACATTTGTTTGAGAGCAGCTCAGTTACTAGTGTATCTGTGGCGAAGATATTACAGCATTGGTGGACGCTAGTTCCATTGCCACAGGTGTGGTTGTGGAAAGCAATGGTTCTGTGGCAGAAGATGCAAGCTGGCTCCATGTAGTGCATGAGGACAAGCATATAAATTTAACTAAGCATAGCAGTGGAAAGCCAAAACTATACATTTACGAACGGACTCTGCTTGTTTATATCTGTGGATAACAGACAGACAAGTGTGCACACCAAAACAGCCTTGGAAATTTTAACTAGACATCGCCTCTCTACACTCTGAGATTTGGCCTTGGAATATGCACTGACATCCTGGTGTAAAAAGGACATGATACTTTGTGAAGTTCATCAATCCATTAATCACTGAAACTGAAGTGCAGGCGGTGGTTGGGGATAGCAAAGAATGCCAGTCTATAGATCCAGCCACACTGCATTGGAATCCAGGTAGCTGGAAAACTGGAGCAGAGTTGCTATAGACATAACACATTTCGGCACTCAGTGGTACTTGACGTTGATAGACTGACCCTAGTCCTTTTGCCATTTGGAGGCAGTTGGCCTGACATGATTAAGCAGTTGGAAAGTACACGGATAATTGAATAATGTTTTGCAGAAAGGCATTTGCTGAGTTTACATAGATGTGAAGTATGCACATTTGATTTTGGTTTGCCCACATACCCTCTGGAAACAGAATAGTCAAGAGGTCCCATCGCACAATAAAGTGCATTGTGGAAAGGAGAAAGTGCACAATCTCAGAGGCAGTGTACTGGCACAACGATGACAAGACGGCCATAATGGCACCTGTGAACTTATAGGATCTGTGTCAAAGGTATCGATGAAGTGATGGTACCCAACACTATAGTTGCTAATCCGTACAAGGAGGAAGATGCAGTTTGGATGAGGAATCTGTGAGGAAGGTGTATGACACAGTTCGGTACAGGAATAGTGACAAAAATCAAAAATCAATAGCAAACACGATCTCAGTTGATGGAACACTATACCACATAAAGGATGTGTGCCGAGCATGCCAACATTATTGCGTAATTAGTGACGAAATTACCTCATCAAATGACAGAGCCCATCTGCTGTACAAGCAACTAGATGAAGAAAACTACTTAGAAGATGATGCATCCAGAGCAGGAAGAGTTTAATGATGCGACAGATGAAGGCACCACGAAGGAAGTTCCTGAGCCTGTACCATTGAGGCGAAGTACCAGGAGAAAACAGCCTGCCTAAATTTGTCATTTGTGTGATCTTGAGATCAGGGAGGAGTGTGAGGAGCATGCGTGGAAGTTACAAGAATTGTGTGCCAGTGTATCAGTTGGGCCTGCCTGTGGCGAAAAGTGGGACCTTTCGATTTCAAATCAAAAGTCTACCAATAAGCTACATGTATCCTACCCACAGTGATGACTGAGTTTCACCTAATGGCTATAAAAAAACAAGCCAATAAGTCATTTGGGGGCAGTTGAAAAAGATTTCTCTGTGTTACTGCATTCTTGATTATATCGTAGCATGTCAATTCGATGGTATTGTTCATGATCATGTGTTGTTTGGAATCATGGTCTGACAATCAACATCGATCGTGGCATGCGAATTTAACGGTATTGTTCGGGAATTTGGCATGTCAATTCGATGGTATTGTTCGGAATCCTTTTATTATTATTATTATTATTATTATTATTTCTCTTGTCACGTTTAGTGCCTGAATATTGTTATTGCCACTTTTATACTATTAGGCGGATCATAACAAATGATCATAGACTATCAGCATCTTCTTTTCTCAAACTTCCAGTACTTTCTGCAAGATTCTGGTAGTTCCCAACGAGACAGTCTTCTGAAGGAGTCTAACATTGCAATGGATCCTAATTTTCTCAATCCACTCGTCAAATTCTTTCGTCACATGCCATTGGACTCCCATCTCAAGAGGCACAACTTCTACTTTCTTTAACTTCCACAGTATTTTTATTTCTCTTTTAAAGTCTTGGTACTTTTTCAATCTTTTCTTTTTCTTTTTTCTCTACATTCATATCAAGTATTAATGATTATTGCCTTGTGTTCCTTTTTTTTTCTAACAAAATTAAATCTGGTTTCATTGTTTCAATCAAATTATCACACTGGATATTCATATTCCACAATAATTTCACATTATCACTCCCTATCACTTTTTCTAGGACATGCTCGTACTATTTTCACTGCATTCCAACCCTCTATTCTTACAGGATGTTTTTTGCAACTACATCATGATTCTCCTTGTACTCATTTTAACTTTCTACAACTACTGACGAGGTGTTGTACATCCGCACCTTTCACACATCGATATAGGGGATACTTCACATAATTTGTCCTGAGCGATTGTTCCTGTGCATCACATATTAAGATTTCTATTCCAAAATTACATTTTGATAACCATCGCCGGTTTTTTCCTTGTCCACTGTCTTTGCTAGATCTCTACTGAATTGACCATGCATTTTCCTCTCCGACCACTTGTCTTTTGTTTTTTGTTCATTTCTTGCCTTAGATTCTTTGCTTTCTACTAGTTTGCCTGGAATTTTTCAAATTTTGACACCCATTTGTAAGCTTTTCCTTACAATTAAAAATGTACACTTTCAGACAATTTTCTTCTTTTTTATGCATCATTGCATTAGTCCTCGTCTTTTCTCTTTTCTTTTAACATATCAACATCATTCTTCGATGAAATCATTGTCATAATTTTACTTGTTTTCCTATTTATATCTTTCAGCTTGTTTTTACTTTCCATTGAACAATATTCATCCCATACTGAAATATAGCTACTGCCCATGTGTTTACTGCTAATATTTTGTTTTTCCATCGTAATGAGAAATCATAGTGGGGCTACTGATCATCTATTTGTTAGCACTACCAAACAGTCTCCCTTCTTTTCGCCCACCAGCAATATAACCAACTACTCACTCTTCCATACGAGCAGATGGCAGCCAGACGAAGTAACACCTACTCGTCTCTTTCTTCCTCACCCTCTAAATGTAAAGGGAAAGAAAAACAAGAACAATATTGTGGCAAAAAGGACGAAAGTCGCTAATTAGTTAAGAGGTAAAAATGAAACACTTTTAGCATGAAAGACAAAGGCCAAGAAGTGCCAAAATATATCTAAAAAATCATTCTACGCATAGCCATCTCCTAAAACATGCACAAAATCCCACATCCTGTTTAGCTAGGATATAGTCTGAATCCACAGTATATAAACCTGCATGACGGATTCATGTGGAGATGACCGACTATGATTCCATGCTGCAATGGAACCAAAATGGACGTTATGAGACATGTTTTGCTTTAGTCCAGGATCTTTTGTCATAATACAACTTGATGTATTTGTTTGGACTGCAGAAACGGAGTTAAAATCACCTTGAAGCTTATGCCAGGAAAGTATATGATTCACAAAAGGACTGTGACGAATTGGTAAGCACTACCTAAAAATTGAGGATATTTGGCATAAAGAAAAGAAATGAACATTAATGAGAGAGAAAATACTAGTGTAAAACGAAAAGAAAAATAAAGGAAAAAAGAAAATAAAATTAGAAGGGATCACTAATATATGGAACATAACACTATTCACTAATCATTCAGTTTTGGAACTGAATGTATTTTATCGAAATTTTATTTTATTATCGTTGGTTACTTATCACAGCTAAGTTCCTGATATTATTTTTACACACACCCAACCTCCAAGCTTCGTCTCTGTTGGAAAGTCAATCATAATTTGTAAGAACATTCATGTACGACATATTTTTTAGTTGATTCGTTCACCTCTTATAATCGTGATTGTATTTCTTTTGTTCAAACCTTTTGAGTTGAATTCGTGGAATTTTCGTAAAGATGGAATTCCATACCATAATAAAAATATCTTATATATAAATCTGTGTTTCACCATGTGTTCTTGCCATCCATATGCATCGCTTGGGAGTAGAATGAGGAGAAGCTTATCCTGAACCAGACAATGTGTAAAAAAGGTCGTAATATTATGGCTGGCAAATTCTTTTATATTTTTTCACGTGTTGAGTAACATAGGAAGGTAATGATAATTAATAGAGTTGCATATTCTGTGCAAGCATATCAAGTTTTCTAAATCAAAAGAGGGGCACTTCAACCAGTGGGGCAATTCTAAAAACGTGGTGGAAAATTATAACAGATTGAAACAACTTATGTCAATTAAGATGTTCCACAACTGTGTTCCCAATGATATAAGAATACACCTAACTAATAAAAATATTAAGATTGTGCTCAATGTAGCCACTTGGGCGGACGAATACATGATAACTCATAGGAAAATAGATCAAACCCCCAAGAGCTCACATATCCACAGGTCAGCGAAAATTACACCTCTAATGGAAAAAGTGACAATCCATGTGTTGGGAACCTACTATTTACAGTTAATCGACCACTAATTGGGCGAGAAACTAGAGACATAGTGTGTTTCAACTGCAGGAAGCCATGTCACATGGTTACAAAATGTCAGGCGAGGCGAGTGATAGAACCTACTCAGGCAAACCAGAAACAGCAGTATGTCAGAGAATAAATAAACATTTCTTCACGTCGAGAGGATATATTTCTCGAGACAAAATGAGCCAGAGGAAAACAATTAGCATCTTAAGAGATACGGGTGCATCCCGATCCCTAGTGAGAAAAAAGCGAGAATAGTCACAGGTAAATCAATCACAATCAAGAGTATAAGGAATAAACCCATTAACGTCCCACTATTCAAAGTCTACTTAGAATCTGATTGGATCTTGTGTGAAGCCACAGTAGAGGTGATTGATAATCTACCAATGACAGGTGTGGCAATAATACTGGGTAACGATATCACCAAAAGCCAAATTGAGTGCCGAAAACAAAACCGAGTGAGGTATACCACTATCCGCCGGTCACTGAGGTGTGACCGACAGACGTGTTATAGTAAATGTCTTAAAGCGGTCTCGAGAAGATATGAAGATGGCCGTCGTTAGGTTCTATAAGAAGAAAAGCATACCTGAAATGTTGGATGTGCTGTGTGGCTCCTTCCTCTCCCAGAAGACGTCTTGACCTCTTCACCCTTGGCGTTCTGACTGGAATTTTCTTTCTTTTATTCTTCGGACTGCTTCGTTGTTTACAATGAAGGCATTTATGAGGGCATTTATGGCAGACACAAGGAAGACGACACGCGACACAATTGTAATAACTATATTATATATTGTAATATACATAACTAACTATTTTATTTTACATTAGAGATACAATATATTACAAAAAACTTTTACAATTTAAAACTGAACAATAAGCTTTTCAAAGCTAACTAACCTAACTAGTCTTGAGGGAGGGGGGTGCTCACCTCATAACGGCCTGAACAGAAAAAGGGAGAGCTCTAGGAAAGGGAATTATGGGAAGGCGTTTCTTTGTATCTCTACGCACATGGCCAAATCACCACTTGGCCATGCTGTAGAGTGTGTTAGAAATTGTGGCACAAAGAAATAGTGCCACATCCCTCCCTATGCAATCCGAAATTTATGAGTATTCATAAATTTCAGAAGTCCCTAATTTTCCGTCAACTGGCCGTCAGCGATCAATGTCCCCATGCTCTATGTTCCGGCAGGAACTCAGTGAAGCAATTTTTTTTTCCGCCAGGCCCCTGGTAGACTGGTATACTACTTCAAATACCAGAGAGGGTAATCATCCTCGCCCTCCATCGAGGCAGTGTCCTCATGATTTCAGTTACTGGATTTACACTCTTTAGGCAACCAGTATAATATTTTTTAACCAAGCCAGATTTTACGTGAGTTTATCACGCCGACCTATACGTTTTTTAATTTATTCTGCATCAACTTATAACATTATTTCAGTAACTGGATTTACGCTCTCTTCAGCAACCAGTATAATGTATTTCAACCAAGACGGGGTTACGTGACCTCATCACACCGACCTATATGTATTTCAAGTTATTATTTCAGTAACTGGATTTAAGCTCTCTTCAGCAACCAGTGTAATGTATTTTAAATAAGTCAGGGTTACGTGACCTCATCACACCGACCTATATGGATTTAGTTAAACCTCGGTCTTCAGAGGTTCTAATCCAATTTAATTCTGTTAGAGCAAGGAGTCCGCCGCCGAACAACCAATAAAAACTATCCACCACGGAATATTTATTAATTATATAAAGAATTAATTAAGAAGGACACTCAGCGTTCATGAGTAAGAATACTCAATTAGAGCAAAAAAATTCACAAAATAAAAAATTCAAAAACCTGGTATACATTAAATCAATGAAATAGGGTGTTAACAATTTTTTTTTCTAAAAAAAGAAAACATTTTTAAAAAATCATTTCAGAGCACCTCGGTCACAATGAGAATTTGTTTACACAATGCAAACGCATTACAAGTTATTACATTCATAATCAACTTTTTCCAAATTTCAGGGTACATTTATGGCCGGGGTTTTATGAGAGGTTTAGGGGTGGGAAAGACACCATAGAGGTAACAACAAAGAATACATAAAATGAACAACGTCGGAGATGTGTAGATTCTGACTCCATATAATTAAAGACAGACGAATATTGAAGGTTGAGAACCGATTTTATTTACTACTAACAATTTGTATTAGGAGAGGCAAAGTGTTTGTAGGATGGAATGTGATTTAACGAAGGATGGATTGTCCGATGGAGATATTTGACAGTTTGTATTACGGTGAAATGTTCGTAGAATGTTTGCAGGTATGTACGATTTAACAAGGAATGAATGTTCATAAAATGTTTGTAGGTATGTGTGAATTGACAAAGAATGAATGTTCGTAAAATGTAACTTATTTTTTGGATGATGGAGATGATTAGGGTAGGCCGATCATCCTGCTGTAAGTGATGCGTGTCCTGGCTTGTAACTGGAAAGCGCGTGACTTTTTTTTAGTAAAATCATAGTAATCATTAGTAATGAAAATTTGGTAAATTTGATAACTTATATAGAACGGCTCATCAAGAACTTATTTACGTTAGACTTTATTGTAGTCAGCCGGAAAGCAGGAAAACGGAAGACAATTCCACAGGCGTGCAGTTCTAAGAAAGAAGCTTTGTTCATGGAATCTACGTTTAGGTTTAGGCACAGATAAAGAGTGGGGGGAATTATTGATAGTGTGTACAGCTAGACGAGTGTTTCTTGTGAAAGTTTGGCGAGGGGGGACCATAGATTGAAGCTCAGTTGAACACCTTCCATGAAAATAACGATACATCAGAGACAAACTCGCAACATCTCTTCTGTGAGATAGAGGTTGCAAGGAAGAGAAAAGGACATCTCCTACGAGGCTACGAAGTCTATTTTGAACTCTATCAAGGCAGGACAAGTGCTTTCTAGCAGCTCCTGCCCAGATGTGGCAACAGTATTTCATCCTTGGACGTACGTGGCTCTTATATAGATAGAGAATTGCATCAGCAGTGAGATATTTACCGGATCGATAGAAAGATCCCACCATTTTTCCAGCGGCCTTGGCAACAGATTTGATGTATATGTTCCATTTAAGATCAGGAGTAAAGGTCAAGCCCAGAAGCTTGTCAAAACTTAAGGCCTCCTGAAGACGAGAGCCATTCATTTCAATTGATGCCAGATGTGGATCAGAATGTTGATGATGTAAAGAGAGAAGCTTGGTTTTGGATGCTTTAAAAGTAACCAGCCACTCCTTTCCCCATTGTACTACGTGCTCAAGATCAGAGGAGAGAGAATTGGAGAGAACTTGGTCGTTTACTGTCTTAGATGTGCTACCATAAATGGTAGTGTCGTCAGCATAAATGTCTACAAATGATGTAAGGATGTGATTTGGAAGATCATTAATGTACCTATTTAGTATGCCTCCCCACGGGACAGAGTTAGACACCAGGGTCGTTTTTTAACGTGGAGAAAAGGTACAAAAATAAAAATTGTCTCAGTCGTGAAGGATTTCTCCTCCACCGAAAGAGAACAAGAAATAGAAGTGCAGCATCTGAAGAACAGATACTACACTTTGAGATATTAAATCTTTTATTCATGTTAAAAAATACAGTCAAAATTAACGATGAACAAAAAAGTTAGGCACATGGCCAACTCAAAAGGGGGGATTTTGGGGGTGGTTGGTCATCCTTGTCACTCCAGAACTAAACAAAGTCAAAAGTTTCTCCCAGCTAGTATCTTCTTTCACCATAATACCGTCAATCTAAGTCAGTCTCTAGGTGGGGATGCCCTCTAGATGGGGGTGAATGGAGAAAAGAAAATTTTTGTGGGTAAGGGATGGAGGTTAGTTTGTATTTCTTTTTCTCCAAGATGGGTAAAATTTAGAGGAAGGGGTGAAAACAAAAATTGCAGGTAAGAGGGGATGGGGATCTTGGAGGCTTCCTAATCGGGGAGGGATGGAACACACACTCAGCTAGCTGAGAGACTACTTGTTTAATTTTACTTTACAGAACTGCGCGTTCCACACCTAGGCGGGGAACACATATTCAAATTTGGCTCCTCTTCGTACACACAGACTTGCCACATGTATCCATCTTCTGTCAAATGCCGCGCGATGCAGCCTTCTTCTATCACATCTGATCTTCACCCGTGTTGGTGTTTAAAGAACGCGATCAGATCTTGATCAGAAAAAGACAACACCCCCCGGCAACCTTGCAGACGCGACGTCCAAATCACCATTCTCGCCACGGCCAGGATCGTAACGTAGACCATTTGTCTTTCCCGGTCCCACGGCGGCCTCACGTTGTCCACAACATTAGATACAGTAATTGGGCGAGGATGCTCAGGATCGATGCGAGCCGTCACTCTGCTGACATACGACCAGTACTGGCGGAGTTCGCGGCAATCGAAGAAAGCGTTATCTGTAGTTTCTACGGCCGTTGTCCCACAACGGGGACAATCAGGCGACTCCAAAAACCCGGAACTGTATTGTATGTTGTTGAGTGGAAGTGCATTTCGGGCCAATCGCCAGGTCAGAGAGAACTCCGAATTGTTCAGATGACTCGAACCTGGCACCCAGCTCCATGCGGAGCGGATCTCACTCTGCTGCCACCCCAAACGCGCGCATAGCGGGTCGTCAGCGGCCCCCTTCACTAGATCCCTGTGGAGTTCCCTACGGGTAGCAGTCACAAGGTCACTGGACCTTGGTAGTCGTTTTAGTGCGGCTCGGCACTCTTTCATGTAGGCAGATTCTCCCCGCGGCCTGCGACGGCTCTCGATGGAAGGGTCGAGAACGAGGTCGGGGAAGGCGGCAGTAACTACGGGGTGCCACGGTTGGTCATCCTGCATATAGTGGCTCAGGAAGGCCAGCCTCTCAGCATCTCGATGACACTTCAAGTCCGGCATTCCCAAGCCTCCCTCACACGGACGTTGAATACAGACCTGTCTGCTCACCCAGTGTCTTCCTCTGTCCCAAAGGAGCGAGGACAAGAGTTCAACAAGAGCTTTTAGGTGTTGTGCAGGCAGGGGAAGTACGGCCAGTCGGTAAAGGATGAGAGGAAAGATGTAAGTGGCGCACGCCTCAGCTCTACCCTTTAAGGAAAGTTTCCTAGGAAGCCACGAATTGACTGCAGCCTCCACCTTTGACCGTACCTCCAACCAATTCTTGTCAAGCTGGAGACCCGGTCCGAACCACACGCCGAGGATCCGGACCGGGCCATCTGTCCAGCAGAAGGGCGCAGGGAGGTTTGTGTTTCCACTCCATGCGCCCAACCGCAGTCCTACCGACTTGTTGCGGTTTATCTTGGCCCCCGTGATTCTTTCGTACTGTGTGAGTGCCTCCGACACGACCTCAATGTCTCTGAAGCCCGACATGAAGATCGTGACATCATCGGCGAACGCGGATACCTTGGCAGCTGAGCCGCCAGGCAGAGCCATTCCGCGCAGGGCCGAATTTGCCTCCCCATGTCTCAGCTTGCGGAGAAGAGGCTCCAAAGCCAGGACATAAATCAGGGGCGACAGTGACGAACCGACCGAGAGATAACAAAGGGTTTCGAGCGCTTTCCGTTGACTTGCACGACAGCCATGGGCTGTCGATACATTATGGAGATCCACTTGCAAAAGTCCGGTTTAAAACCGGCGGCCTCTAAGACAGATGTCAGGAAACGATGGTCGACCCTATCGAAAGCTTTGGACTGATCTAAGTTTATCAGCGCGGCTTCCGTGTCGTCATCTATTCCCCCCTCTAGGATCGTGCGGATCAGGTGCAAGTTGTTCTGAATCGATCTCCCCTTCACAGCGTAGTTCTGTTCCGGTTCAACCAACTCGTCGATAACAACCTGCAGCCGGTTCGACAGGACCTTGGCCAAAATCTTCAACTCTGTGTTTAGCAGAGTTATGGGCCTGTAGTCGTCTAACTCTTCCCCTCCATGCCCGTCACCTTTCTTCAGCAATGTGATCACTCCCTTGATCACCTGCCCTGGGATGGATCCCTGAGCAAACCAATGGTTGAACATATCCGTCAGAAGAGGCAGAAACATGGGCGACAGCCTCAAGTACAGTTCGTATGGCAGACCATCAAGTCCTGGCGATCTGTCACAGCTGACCTGCTTCAGCGCAGTAAAGACCTCCCACTCCGTCACCCGGCCCTCGCAACCAGCCGCTCTAGCCGCCTCGAGGCGGGGAGAGTCGGCCAAATAGTCGCTAAACTCAAGGACCGGAAGATCGGGCTGCTGCGTAAAACGCTTCTCGAAATGTTCTCGAAACCCCTCGCAGATCTCCCGAGTCGATTCCAGGGTGCGTCCATCCGGATGTTTGACTTTCGCAATATATTTGTCCGAGCCACGCCTAGAAACCTCACGGCGCACGTCTGCATCAGAATTGACTGCTTCGTTGCCTATCTTTCTAAGCCTCGCTCTAACTACTTGGCCTTCGTAACGCTCGCTAGTCTCACGTAGAAGGTCCTGCTTAGCTAGTTCCTGACTAACCCTATCACCCTCCCCCGTAGCCTGGGCTAGTTTCTGCTCTAGCTGCTTCTTCGTCTTGGCCTTATCTAGTGCGAGGCGCTGGGCATACTTGATGGAGAACCTTCTGATCTTGGCTTTGAGACCTAACCACCACTTACTCCCGGTAACCGCCCCCACTAGTGCCTTTTTAATCAATTCTCTTAACTGATCTTGGAAGTCTTGTATCTCCAGAAGAGAGGTGTTTAACTTCCAGTACCCCGCTAACTTAGGCCTATTTCCTAGCTTCAGCCGGGCCATAACTAATTTATGGCCCGTCTCGCCTAGCCAAGTGAACGTGGGACAAGATAAGAAGTCTACTTCACCTCTCCTAACTAACATCCTGTCCAAATAGGTATTTGGATAGGAGGAAACGCTATTAGTCCACGTCCACATCTCCCGCACCGGATGCTCGAACCGAAACCTGTCGACCAGACCGCATCTAGCCATCAGATCAGCCAGGCTAGACTCGCACCTCTCCGATCCTCTAGCATCACCTCCTACCTTATCTATCTCGGGGTCTAAGATGGCGTTCCAATCTCCTATTAGCACTACCCGCTTCCGACAATCTACAAACGCGTCAAGCTGACTGAAGAAAGAGACCCTCTCACGAGCGGTGCTGGGCGCATGAACCGCGATCACCCGAAACACAGAATCTTTTACGGCAACATCGGCCACAACCAGCCTGCCCACCGCATCTCTATGGACAACGTCGACCGTCGCCGACAGGGTACGTTTAACCAGCACGGAAACTCCCTTCCCCCGCGGGCTGCCATATGCTGAGAAAACCTCAAAATCTCTGGCCAGCACCTGACAGTCCACAGAGGAAACGAAATGCGTCTCCTGAATCGCAGCCACATCCACTCCCAGGGACAAGAGGTCGTGCCGGAGGCGAGCCGCCCGGCCCGGTGATCTCAAGCCCCTCGCATTCAAACTAGCCAAATTCAAAGCCATGGTACCTACCTTAGGGTGTGTCACACTCAGCTCCGAAGTCAGCTGGGGAGAGGACGCCGACGTTATGTGCCATGCTCAAGGTGGTCAGGTTTTTCATATCCTGACCTTCTCTCGCAATGCCGCCGACGTCCAAAGGATAAATTAATTTTATGGCCCTGTAGAGTGACGGATGGACCAACACGGGGACCCTTCCCTTGCATTGTTTTGACAGTTCATCAAGAGAAGGGTCATTTTTTTTCACCAGTTCAATTCCCGGAAACGCCCCTTCAGCGGCCTGCAGCCTTGTCCACAAGTTGGTCTTGCAGGCCTCTGGAGTTCTGACAAAAGTTATTAGGAGTGGGGCGTCCGGGAAATTTGAGGGGATATTTACATCTTTCCCCTCAATCTGTTTGTAATCGAGTAGAGGTTTTAAGTTTTTCCTCTGCCGATGGGAAATGTCTGTGGCCACAGATAGAGGGTCTACATTACATAGTTCCTCAGGGGCAAGGACCTTTTGTCTGCAAGAGGCAGAGGAGTCTCTCCTCTCCTTCGGTTTATTCTTTTCATTTTCTTTTTGGGGTAGTGGCTCAGTTTGCCTTGGTGTGGGGACGGGTGTTTGTGTGGTGCCTGGTGTTGGTGTTGGTGTTGGTGTGGTGTCTGGTGTTGGTGCGGTGTTTGGTGTTGGTGCGGTGTCTGGTGTTGGTGTTGGTGTTGGTGCGGTGTCTGGTGTTGGTGCGGTGTCTGGTGTTGGTGCGGTGTCTGGTGTTGGTGCAGTGTGTGGTTTGGGGGTGGAAGTGGATTTTGTTGTTAGGGGTAGTGTATGTTCACAGCGAGTGGGGGCCACCTTTTCTTCCTCTTTTCTTCTTTTGTTTTTCTTTTTCATTCTTTCGAATGAACCGGGGAGAGGTGAGGTTGAGTTCCTCTCCCTCTCACTTGCGGATTCATCCTCAGAGGAGCAGTCTTTTCTCCGCTTGATCCCCATCTCGATTGGTGTGGGGACCGTTGGTTGTGTCTGCTCCTCTATTTGCTGCTGCAGCTGTTTTTGTTGTTGCTGCTCTCACTGGTGTTGTTGCTGCTGCTGCTTCTGCTGCACTTGCTGATTTTGCTGCTGCAGTAGTTGTTGCTGCAGTTGTTTCCGCGGCATTGGCTGTGGTAGCTGTTGTTGTTGCTGCATTTGCAGAGGCTCCTGCCTCGATTTTTGGGCTGGTGGTGGGACGGTGGCAGAAGGGATTATGTGTTTCCGCTTTTGTCTCACTACCGTGCTCCATTCTTCCCCCTTGGCCTCCTGGGTGGTTTGGGTTTTTCTTGGAGCTGGGGTTGGTGCTGCAGTTGCAGGGGTTGTTGCCGCCTGTTTTGGTGCCGGCGTTGTCTCAGGGGTTGTGACCGCCTTTTGGGTTGTTTGATTAGGGTTACCCTTTGGGGGCAACTCCTAGCCATCTGGCCCTGCTTTTGGCAGAACCAGTAGTGTGGACGACGGCCCTCCACCACTACCGTTATGCTGGCGTCTTTGTATGTCAGCAGCGGTGGTATTGCTTGAACACCCTCCCTCTTCAGCCTCATTGCTATTGTGTAGCAGCCCAGGTGAGTCCCAGTTTTTGACCGTACTGGGGTCACCTGTTCCACCTCACCGTACTGGCTGAAGAGGCATCCTAATACTTCCGCAGGTATTTGGGTTGGCACATTAAATACCTGCACCCGAGTCCTTCTCTTGCCCTGGTATTCAGGTATTAGTTTGACTCTCCCATGCTTTATTTCTTGGAGGGAGAGTCTCTCCGCATCATCCTTGGTGGGTAGGAGGATGTCCCACACAGCGAAGCTCCTCTGGTACAGGTATAGTACTGGGATGTTAAGTTTGTGGAGGAGCCCCGCCATGTCTTCCTTCTTCATCCCTAGGAGGCGGTTTTCCGGTATATCGGAAATGGCAAAGGACAGGACTCTGCCCTCAATCGCCTCCCAGGCACCTGGTATGGGTTTTATATCTGCCCCCTCTATGTATTGTCTGTACAGGTCTCTATACTCTTGAGGGGACAGTTGTTTTTCTACGGTCTTCCCCCACGCAGACCCTCTTGTTGGTGTTTGTATGGGGTCTTTAGTGGGGTTAGACCGTTTTTGGTCTTTTATGGAGGTCGCCCCTGCCTGTTTATTGGCGACGCTTCCTGCCTCCCCAGATGTCTTGGTCAGTCCTTTTGTGGGAGTGTCACATTTTTGGGCGGCGGCTCCCTTTTTAGTGTCTTTTTCGGGAGCAGCTTCCCGTTTTGGGGAGTCGGCCTCTTGGGGAGCATGATCTGTTTTGTTTACTTTGAGGCCATCTGCCCCTTCCCCGTTTGTGAGGTCCAGGCGGTATGCCCCCTCATTTTCTTGATCTGCTCCCCTTTTGGGAGAGCAGCCCTCCTGGGGAGCGCTGTCCCCTTTATTGTCCTTTTGGTCTGGCACCTCCTCCTTTTTGTGGTTGGAGTGAGATGCTACGACCGATTTTGGTTTTGCTCCCCTTTGGGGGGAGTCGCCCTCGGGGGGAGCTGTTAAATTTCCCCCTTCTGGGGAGCGTCCAATGGTGTCATACCCGGGCGGTACGCCCCATCAGCAGTTGTTTTTTCTTCTGTTGGGGATTCGTCCTCTTGGGGAGCAGTAGCCCCCTGGCTGGGGGTATCCATATTGGTGGGCCCCTGGCTGAGGGTATCCATATTGGTGGCCCCCGGGCTGGGGGTGTCCGTTTTGGGTCCCTCTTTTAAAAAAATCACTGAAAAAAGTGACGTGGAATCAGCGTCCAAAGTGGGGAGCCGACTTTGGCGCCAAAAAGAGGTGGCGCCAAAAGGCGGCAAGAGGGGAGATAGAACTGAGAGAGGGAGTGGGAAGTTAGTGGAGGGAAGAGAGAAGGTGTTTCCGACCCTCCCTCGCGGGAAGGTCGTAAATTATCAGCTCGGATCCCCCCCCCGTGGAGGAGGGGGGAGAGCAGAGAAAGACAGACAAAGTGGGGGTGCGGACAGAACGTGACCCAAAAAGCTTGTCAGGTGTTCCGGGCACGAGAATGTGTCGCCAGAACAGCACTGCCTCGCACGATGTAGGTATCAGAACAGATGCTACTACACTTTGATCTTATCCCGAAGGCCAATTACACTTTGATCTTGTCCCGAAGGCCAAGAAAAGGCAAAGAAAAGGAAGATCATTAATGTAGATCAGGAAAAGAGTTGGGCCAAGGATGGACCCCTGAGGGACACCGGCATTAATACTGTGAGCTTCTGATTTTTGCCCCTCAACTACTACTCTTATGAACCTATCAGAAAGAAATGATTTAATAATTGAGAAGACATTTCCAGCTATACCATAGCTAGAGACCTTATGACGTAAACCTTTATGCCATACCCTATCAAAGGCCTTAGATATGTCAAGAGCAATTGCCCTAGAAATGTGGCCTCCGTTGAGAGATTTGCTAATCCTATGAGATATAACTGTAAGCACATCTGCTGTAGATCTAGCAGAACGGAAACCATATTGAGTGTCACTAAGAAGGTTATTTTTGTTGAGATGGTTGATTACTTCTGTATTTAACACAGATTCCAGCAACTTACTCATGACGCACAGAAGACTTATTGGCCTGTACTGAGAGGAGGATGAGCGATCACCTGAATTCTTAAATACAGGGCATACTGATGAAATTTTCCATTGATTCTTAAAAATCATTTCTTCTTATAGACCATTATCAAGGTCATTTCGAATTCATAAACTTTTCGCGTTAATTAACTTTTTTTTTTTCAAAGTAATTAGTTTATTATTTAAAAGCAACTCTCTTCCTAAAATCACTTACAAATATTATTTCGAATTAATAAACTCACGCCACACCTGGGAGTTATATTAGTTAACGACCAGTTCTGTATAGTTAACAGCTTGAGAAAATTAAAGTTTCAATTAAAAGAGATCTTTCAAGACTGAGGAATTTTTTTTCTTAAGAATTAATTCAACTTTTCGTAAATACTCCTCAGTCAATATTTCAGGGACCCCTATCATACGGTCCAACTGCAAATAAACCTTCAATTAAAGAATTCGCTCGAATAATTCTTCCTTAAAAATCATCTAGAATTCAGGAAAATTTCTTTCGTTAGTCAAATAATATTTCTTTAGAAATCATAAAAAATTCAGAGAATATTCGAAATGTAATAGCATAATTTTCCTTTAAAAAAAACTATGAAAATTTCAGAGAACTCTTAAAAAATTAACGTAATCATGTAGCAGTTGCCTTTTGCAAATACTCGAAGATTTCAGCTCCTTTTATTCCTAATAAAAAACAATCGAAGACATCATTTAATGTAATTTAACGAAGCATAAATAATTTTGTTCTTTAAACTTGGTAGAAAATTAAAAAAAAAAAAAACCCTCCAAGTTAATTCGTTATTATATGCCCTCCTGCAACCAGCCATGGGGGTTTAGCTATACAATCATTAAAATTAGGCACCGCCAAAAATGGCCGCAAAATCAAGTTGTTGTTGTTTTTTAAAACTAAATTACATTTATTAAAATCCATTATTTCTGAGTAACTTTTTTTTTTCCAGAAAGATAAAACCCTGAATTTTATCATATAGAAAACAGAATAATGTAAAACTTTTTCTACTATTTTTAATTCAATTTTAAATGTTAAATTTTCCCCAAAAGTTAACAATTGACATTTTTTGTCTTGCACAAAAAACGAACTTAAATATTTAAAAAAAAAAAAGGTTTTTGAAATAATTAATTTATTTATTTATTGTCTAACTAAGATTTAGGATGATTTTCTAAGAGAATATGCAAAAATATTATAATATAAGTACCTGAATTTCAAATAATTCCACTTATTCATATAAGTAACCAGATATTTCGCGTCCATGTAGAGTCGAGATCGACTCTGTTGACGTTTGCGGATTATAAGAAGAAAACTATGGAAGACCAAACAGGCCAAAAAAACTTATTTTTCAGTGACGAAAATTTCAATGTATTATTAAGCTGAGGCTGGCCAGTACCAGATGGGTGACCATTTGTATGAGTTTGGTTTTTAATGTGTATGTGTGGGGGCCAGACTCCCCAAAATGGGGGGGGGGCAATTTAAAGCAGAATAAAAAAAAATTTATTTCAGCGCGTTTGGTCCACCGTAGTCGAAAGGCGGCAAACGTTTTCAAACGGGATCGAAAAAAATGATGCTATTTTTAACACAAAGGGCACAACATTTATCGAATTTTTTTTTGTATCGATTATTCAAAGCATGCCCTGTTTAATAATGGTCATGCATTATTCGGCTCGCTAAAAAAAAATTGTTAATTTATTTATCAAAAATTTTAAAATGGCTTTTTTCGTATAAATATTTAAAAAAATTTTTGTTTGTTTTGCTTAACTTAAATTAATTATTTTACTTAACATATTCACCGAATTTCACACTTCAAAACTCAAAAGCGGGATAATTAAACACAATCGAAGTTCTGATATTCAGACGTCAAAATAAGGTCTGCAAACAAGTTTGTTTTTTTTTTTTAATCTATAATTCTGTCCCTTACAACAACACAATATGTTTTGTTCAGTTTCAGATGATTATTTTAAGCATATTTGTTCCCACTTCAAAACAAGCAAAAAAAAATATATATATAAATATTGTTTATGAAAAATAAGTACACTTTTATAAAGTTCATTCTTCTCCTAATAATCGCTGAAAATTTCGTATTGATCGGATAATTACCTGATTTTTGGTAGATTTTTAAAAAGACGGTCCGTCAAAAAGTACTGACCTGCCCCCCCCCCCCCAATTTTGGCGGTGCCTAATTAAAATGCAAGAGTAGAGAGAGAGAGAATGAGGGGGAAAAGAAGGGGATAGAGACAGAGCGATGCCATTACACATCCCACCACCTTCATAACACCATTTACGTCAGTCATCACACACAAAAAATCTTCGACAATGTTAAAAGTCAATCTCTCATTCTCACAAACCCTAACGGGTAAGGGAATGAGAGAGAAAGAGAGAGGTAGAGAGAAGGAGAGAGACAGAGGCAGGTAGCATTGTTCCACCACCCATCCATTGGGGAGGGTCGATTTTGGAACCCCGGTGAGGCAGTGGTGATGATAGTTAGGGGTTGACATGAAAAAGACCTACACGAAATATTTTTTTTCAAAATTGTTATCTTCGCTTGAGGAAATGGCTTTAAAAGTTGAAAAATTGAAGCTATTAAAAGTTTTTCGGTGAATTGTTAAGAACGTCCCGTCATCAAAACAAACCATACTGTTAAGAAAATGGAATCATTAGAAAATTTTAAACTACATTTTTAAATAAAATGAGTGAAGATAATGAATTAATAAAATAAATATTAAGTGTAAAGGCAAAATTATGTTTTTTAAATAATAGCGACCAAAGTTCGCTTTTTCATTTCAGGAACTTTTTTGGAGTGGAAACATTTTAGATTTCACCGGCGTAAAACACGCTCGTTATTGATATTGAAAAATAACGTTTGTTTATTATTTAATTTGAAAACATTACGATTTAGGCTTAATTATTTCGAAAGGAAAAACGGAAAAGACTTGTTTAAAATATATATTATTATATTTCAAGTGTCTGCAGTGAATTTAAACATATTCGTTTTATCTTTTTTAATTTGTTTTTCTATTAGGTTTGTGCAAAAATAATGGCATATTTTTGACGTCCAAACGAATGTCAAAAACATTATTTTAGCACCAACTTAATATTTCACATAAAATTCTATTTGAAATTTTTATTAAAATATGGTAATACTCCAGTTTTATATTAAAATAAATAGTCCATACAATTTTATTCTACACATTTTTTACGAAACATAACCACGTAAATTTTCAAGTTGTTCTACTTAATAAAAAAAAATACTTTGCAGAAAATTAGTGTCAAATTTTTATTTCTTTTATTTTCAGGGAGTAATTGTTTTTAAGCAGTATTTTTCTTCTAAAATTATAGTTTTAAAATCAGATAACCCACAAAGATTAATACAAAAAAAGGGAACTCCTTTAAAAGTTTTTTGTTATTTGTGCATCTGTTATTGTGCTAAAATAACTTTATTATTTAGAAAACAATTCTTAACATGGGAAAGATAGGAGGTTGTGTTGTAACTATTCTGTACTTTCACCTAAAAATTTAATAAACAAAAACTTAATAAAAATTAAATTTAACTTGAAAATACTATTAAAAATAGCATGGCAACATAGATGCACAAGCACTGGTTTCTCAAACTCTAAACGCTTGTTTAAAATGGCACAGCGACAGCAAGAATGAATCTCTTTATGAGTAAATTCATGTTATCGAAGGAGGAGCTAAAGTCTGCTAAAAATGTCTAAACTAAACACTACTATGCCTCTGATTTGGTTTTGTCCTCTCTCTTCAATACATCTTATGCAATTCTACAAAGTCTTTCATTATTTCTCATAACTAGTACTTATTTTTTTTACTTATGAAACTGGAAGATAGCCTAAAACAGTTTCCTTCAGTTTTAATCCATTTATTTATTTTACTTTTCAGATTAGAATGTCAGTAAAGGCACGACGTTCAGTTTTAACCCGTGGTTCACAAAATTTGCTGGTCCACCTTGTCATTTGGATGAAACAGCACCTCCAACTTCACGACAAGTCATCCAGTTTAGTTATTTCCTCGAAAACAGTTATTGCCACTTAAAAAATAGTAGGATTTCTATGTTAATTGCTAAGGAATTAATTCGTATTTGGTAAGTAGTGAATCCACAATTGCCCTTGCTAGGGGAACGTTATATATAACAGAATGTCAATATATTTTGCTATAAGAGGGCCAAACAGATTGACAGGAAATTTCTTGCAGCAACCAAAGTGAATAAAAATGAAGGAACAGCTAGACAGATTGTTTGATATATTTTCTTGTAGCTGTAAACTTCCTGTCTTAAGAAGTGATGAATTTGCAGTAAAGTGCAAGACAGGAAATTGTCAAAAAAGCACACAGTTTACACTTGACCTCTTAACAAGGAGGTACAATTAATTCTATAGATTCACCTGCAATTATGTTCCTTTTTTGTGGAAAATAAAATAATATATTGGTTTTTATTATGTAATCTGACTCTATTATTAAGCATGCAAATTTTGCAATTTTCAGATTCCACTAGAAGAAGTGCCATTTAGAGCAATTTTTAAATTAATTGATGGAACAAGAAAAAGCCTAACAACATTTACTGGTCATTTGGGAAAACTTTGTATCAATAATTATCAAGATTTGCCTCAAGTATAATTCTATAAAAAAAATAGTGTCCCTCCCGTACATCATTATCTGACAGCAGAAGAAACAAATGACCAGAGTCTCCTTTTTGAGAGTATGCTGTTGGCATTTCTCGAGAAGTTAAACTAAGATATGCAGCTTAGAAAATTGAGCCCTTGAATCAAGCAAGATGGCTAACATAAGCCACAAGGTTAATGTGTTTATGGACCAGAGGTGTCTATCCTCAAACACTATGATAAATTAAACATTCTGGTCAAATTTATCATCCAAGTGTATGCAGTTAGTTGGTTTGAGATCCAAACCGATAATAATTTTTTTAACCAACAGTATATTTTAATATGATTCAGAGAACAAAACAGTTAATTGAAATCCAAATTACTGTTTTAAACAGTTCAAAATATAGCGCTTTTGCACTACTTCCAGAAAATATAATATCGATGCTAAACTCAGATGAATTGGATGTGAGAGAAGACGGCATTCAAACGATTTTGTCCATTAGGTAAATAAATACTTATCCATTAAATTTTATTAGTTTTCTCAATTTACCCAAACAATAGTCAGGTTTCATCACAAAAATATAAAAAATAAGTGTTTTCAAATAATTGTTTTTTTGTGTTGTTTTTTTCCGAAAATAGTAAACAACTCAAAAAAAAAAAAGATTGAAAAAGATTACGGCTATCAATTTTGCAGCCAAACATTGGTCAAATTTGATTGATTTTCCTAAAAAAAAGTTGTATATGGACAGGAAGCAAGACATAGACACATTATTATAAATTCATTGTGCTAGCAAATTACTATTTATTAAAATACATGGTTCTGTAACTTGTATCAAGTTACAGAATTACAATATCTCCACATATCTTTTTAGATTGTGAAATTTAAAAGACTTAGTTGCTAATTAGCTTTTTTTACAATTTTTGTTTAATCAATGCAGTAAAAGTTGAGATATTTTGCTAGTTGTGGTTCATAATTAAAATTATTATTAATGTATTTATTTTTCTTTCAATGTATCTCATATAAATATATTAATTTTAAATGAATTTTTTATAAAAATAGTGAAATTTCAAAGTCAGTATTGTGTAAAATGCTATGAAAATGAAGGATTTCTTAGCATTTTTCTACGCGATTTTTAAAATTAAATACTCAATTTTCTGTTCAAGATAGGAATCTAATTTTTCTGTTCTTATCACATCAAATCCCAACTATCATCACCAGTACCATGTTGATTTTCTGAAAAAAGTTGCAAATCGACCTGCCTTACCCATCCATCAACACCATTACGAGGTCATATTCACTTATCTCTCCCATGTGCGGCCATTGTTTTAAACAAATGAGTGACAGGTAGACTTAAACAGTTCTACAGTTAAAAAAAATAACAAAATAGAAAAACAATCTTATTTTGAACAATTTTGTAAAAGCCATTCTCACACAAAACTTTCACATTATCTAACCCCATTTTTTTTACCAGTAACATTTTCTTTCTTTTTTTTTAAAGAGACTAAAAAAATCAATAAAAAACATTATAAAAAAAGTCCCCTCATGTTTCAGCGTTAATTGTTACCTAACCTGAAAAAGAGCATATCAACTGTTCATGAAATATAGTGTTGAAATAGTTCTATTTTTTCAAATCTAAACTGAAAAAGTCCTTAACATTTTACAAGGTTCTCTTTTAAATTTATTTTTCGAGCTTCGTGTTTGAAGGATTTTTTTCTTTTTCTTTCATGTAATAACACATGCATAGATATACACACATATCTTGAGAGAGACAGAAAGAGAGAGAGAGCGTGAGAGAGAAAGAGATATTGCATATTCTAGAGACACTTTTTTTCGTCTCTTTTTTTCTTTGTGTAGGACACATTTCTTACTTTTTTTTTCAAAGGGTAATTTTTCTATACTCTTTTTTTTAATCGATCTTTTGTAACTGTTTTTTTTTTTTTTGTAAGTGCAAGAAAATATTTTTTTCAGGTTCTGAATTTTTCTTTTTTTTAGTGCGTTTTTTTTTTTTTTGTGAGCGCGTGTGTGTTGTGTTTTATTGAGTCTGCCATTTTTTTTTAATTTTTGCCTGAAATATTCAGTTTGTTCAGTTCTTTAAAAAAACCGTGCGCCATTTTTTTTCCTTTATTTGTCTAGTGGTTATTATTTTTGGTTGTGCCGTGGGTTTAAGGGTCGAAATTATTTCCATGCTGGGAAACAATATATCTTGGTCATAGTGCACCATTTATATCACTATCTACCGGTCACTGAGGTGTGACCGACAGACGTGTTATAGTAAATGTCTTAAAGCGATCTCGGGAAGATATGAAGATGGTTGTCATTAGGTTATATAAGAAGAAAAGCGTACCTGAAATGTTGGATGTGCTATGTGGCTCCTTCCTCTCCCAGAAGACGTCTTGACCCTTGGTGGCGTTCTGACTGGAATTTTCTTTCTTTTATCCTTCGGACTGCTTCGTTGATGAAGGTATTTATGAGGGCATTTATGGCAGACACAAGAAAGACGACATGCGACACAATTGTAATAACTATATTATATATTGTAATATACATAACTATTTTATTTTACATTAGAGATACCATATATTACAAAAAACTTTTACAATTTAAAACTGGACAATAAGCTTTTCAAAGCTAACTAACCTAACTAGTCTTGAGGGAGGGAGGTGCTCCCCCCTCCTCGTTTACAGAGAGACAAAAAGTATGGTGCTCACCTCATGACGGCCTGAACAGAAAAAGGGAGAGCTCTAGGAAAGGCAATTATGGGAAGGTGTTTCTTTGTATCTCTACGTACATGGCCAAATAACCATTCGGCCATGCTGCAGAGTGTGTTAGAAACAGTAGCACAAAGAAATAGTGCCACAGAGAACGAAATAAGGTAGGAAACAAGGCACGGGCAGTAACAATGACGAGAAAAGCAGACGGAGAAAATAGATCACGAGATAAAGTGCACCGAAAGCAGGTGGAAATTTTACGCCAACCCAGTCTATTCATGCCATGACAAGTAGTACAATATTTTTTAGTGTAATGGGGTAGATATTTATTTGCTGCCCACCTCAGCAAAATGTGGCACAAGGCCGGAAAGTGGGAACCCCGCAGGCTCCCCTAAAGGAGGGACACTCCTGCAATTTTAAAAATTGCCTGAGTAACCCCGTCGGCATTCCCCGGTCGGGGCGCCTCAGGCAGCAAGCAATAAACTTGCCCCACCGGAAAGCCCGGTGGCAAGGCCTGGGAGGGTGGACCTCCTAGGTATTACCCAGGCGGTGTACCTCAGTCCAACAGGTGCTGGGTCGGTTCCCGGCCCCTCACCTGTTGGGCTGAGTGTCAAGTGACGAACTGGTACTACCCTGTCTCCATGCAGCCGAAGCCACGAGGAGACACATCCCATCACATCAGAGGTGTAATGGGGTATAATCCCGCACAGTCGGGAGATTCTATTTATAAACGATACTGCTAGGAACTGACGAATCGAATTAATTCATGTTCTGCTACCAACCAATCAGAAACCAGAATTGCTCCATAAAAATTAAACCTTTCTGTAGCAACTTTGCATATGTTTTCTTTGTGTAAACACGGGAAGAATCTTTTGCTCTGTGGATTCCAACTCGAGAACTGTCTACTGTGAACCAGTCACCTCCCAAGACTTGTGTAGAACAATAAACCATCGGAAACTGCTCTGCAACTAAACATGGCTTACACTTCTAAAACAAAAATTAATCAGGGAACAACAAAACAACGGTGACCAGAAGCTTCTGTTCAACCAAATTGGAGTGAAGGAATCCAAAGGCTTGAGAAGCCAATATTTCCTCAAGTTCTAATGAAAAAGTGGAACTCAAGATAGCGGAGAGAACAGAATAAGGAGTATGAGAACAGATAATTGTACCTGGTGTATATTGTGGAAACATAATAAAAGTCGGATATAAGACATGAATGGCAGGTACCATAGGAGTCACTAAGACACACCAGACACTTTCACTGGCCAGGAATCATGACAAAGGAATCTGCAGAATATGTCAGGTAATGAGAAAGCCCAATAAAACATTCCCCTAGCGTCACTCTAACCTATACCAGTGGTAGAGGAACCGTTCAGTCAAGTGATTGTCGACTATGTAAGAACTAAGGTGCGTCACAAGTATGTTGATCATAATGTGACATCTACAAGAATCTTGGAAGCGATTTCATTGCATAATATTTTAGAAAAGAAGGTAGCAGACACCCTTGTAAATTTTGTTGCCAAAGTGGAGCTGCCGAAGATAATACAGACCAACCAAACCAAGGATCTAATTCACATTAAAGATATTCAAACAAGTACCGGAACAATTAGCAGTCACACATATAAGATATTCAGTCTCAGGAGGCGTTTAAGCGAGTTCATACCACTCTGAAAAACATACTAAGGTAGAACACAACACTGAGTGGGATTGAGGGATTCTTTTCATGCTTTTTGCAGCTCACGAAACAGTTCAAAAATCATTACGATTCAGCCCTTTCAAACTAGTATTTAGATATTCAGTACAAGAGACATAAAGAAATAATTTTGCAAACCTTGCTGCACCTCTGACTGAAACTTGAAAAAGCACAAATTTAAATGGTTAGCAGAATGCATTTGAGAAAATTATGCAAGTATTGAGTGCTGAACCAGAACTAAAAGTCATATTGTTGCATTAACTCTTCATTGTAATCGTAGATGTAACAACGGAATTGGAGTAGTCTTATTGCAACCAGTCAACTTTTTACTTGCAAAAGCTTAACCAGTTTCAAAAATCATACACTACGTTAGAAAAGGAAGAATTAACGTTTATATTGAGCTTATAGCATTATGAAATATATGTGACCTCTACACATAGCCCCATCACAGTTTACACTGACCACAACCTATGTAAATAGAATGAAGAACAAAAATAAAAGATTACTTTCGTGGAACTTTACATTACAAGAATTTACTTTGGACATTAGGCATCAATAGGGATAACGTGTGAGCGGATGTTCTGTCAGAATGGAGTGCTGGAAGTAAAATAGATGTAAAAAGAACAAGATAAAATAAGTGAAATTAAAAAAAAAAATTTCTATTATGGAGGGGTAATGAGAAATCATGACGGCAATAATTCATTAATAGCCACTCTCGGTTTGCACTACCAGACAGTCAACCGATCCTCTTTTCGCCCATGAGCAAAGCAATATATCCAATCACTCATCCTTCCATACAATGGCCAGACAAAGAAATCCCTACTCATCACTCTATCTCTGTCTGTCTGTCTGTCTGTCTGTCTGTCTGTCTGTCTCTCTCTCTCTCTCTCTCTCTCTCTCTCTCTCTCTCTCTCTCTCTCTCTATGCAAGTATGCAAGAAACATTTACCTTGGTTGTGGTAAATGTTTCTCAAATGCTTTTCCCGTTAGGGATCCCACCCCCTTTTTTTTCTTTCTATTCAAAAAATGCTACATTGCCAAAAGTGTGTTTATTCATAAAGTCTGAAGAAATGCTGGTTTTTAGAAAATTTTCAAACGATATAATGCTTGAAATTGTCGAACTGGACATTGAAACAAGTGTAACGTAAAATGAAATATACTTTTTGTTGCCATCAACACCTTGTCTTGAAGTCTTGATTTTGCACACACAGTATATTAATGCTCAATTATGAAATGTTATAATTTTGTAGCATAATCCTTAAGTCAACCATTTTTTGGCTTAAAACCTATTGGTATATGAAAATTTACTGAATTACGCGAACTCAGTATATTACATATAAGTTTTTCTCTCTCTCTCTCTCTCTCTCTCTCTATATATATATATATATATATATATATATATATATATATATATATATATATATATATATATATATATTAAATGAATATCCGAGCCAAGACAAATGAAAATAACCTTCTTAACAGAATAGTTTTGCACCACATTTATATCCCCATCTGCTAAAACCAAAATATACGTATAATAAACCTTATGACTTATTTAAAGTCTTATCCAAATACAGTGTATTACTTTGAGTCTAGAAAATGTCTTAAATTTAATGCTTAAGCTTAAGTTGTCTTAATAAAAAATTGCAATTTAAGTAATTTTGCTTAAGTAGTGTCTAATGACTACTCAATGCAAATCTGAAATATATGAATCTTTAAATGAAATTATTTAATAAAACACATTATTATGGTTCATTCCAAAGATTAATTTATAATTGAAATACATTTTCAGGCATATGGCCCTGTGGCTCACATGTATATGGCATAATCTAAAGATCCATTTTTACCAACTCTATGCATTAAATTAGCCTGTATTTCGATAATGACGCTTCAAATATTATCTTCCAAGTGATCTATTGTGTCTGGTTCTGGGTTATCAGCATAGACATGGGACTTTACATATCCCTAAAGAAAATAATCTTATTGGATTAAATCACACGAACAAAGTGGCCAATTGACATGCCATTTGATAAAATTATTCGTTCATCAGATGTTTCTCACAGTAAGCTGATTGTATCGTTTGTAATTTGCAAACGCTGTTTGGGTGTCATGAAGAATTGCCAAACCAATCTGAACTAAATATAACTGATAGTTTCCAAATCTGCAATTAATGAAAATAAAGTTAAACTTCGCCACCTAAAACAACAAAAAACTCTTAATGGTTCAGTTAAAATCTTAAGAGTGGGGTAATTTTTATCAAGTTTCCCTTTAACGATGAATGATCAAAGTGCAGTAGTTGCCCTATTCAGTCTCAGAAGGCCATTCTCATGTGCAATGTAGGGATTGGTTGAAGCGTTATTCCTAGGGTATGCTGACGGGTTAGGGTCATGGCTACTTTTTATACCCATCCAGGGAACACTCATTTTGGAGAAGCTGAATTCCCGCTATAAACTGATCTTGTATCTAACTTTGCAGGTAAACAAACCCTTTAGTTTATATTAATGCACTACTACACAAGTAAATAGGATGATGATGATGATGATGATGATGATGATGATGATGATGATGATGATGATGATGATGATGATGATGATGATGATTACATAACTAAAAATCCGGTTTTTAGCATTAGTTAATGTATTTATTTTTGCCGATGAAGTTGAGTAAATCCTAATAGCTCGTATATTTTCGTGTCGAGGTCACGATTATGGTTAATTATCTCTGACTATAAGTAGGCGATTTATTTGCCAGTGAAGTCAGTTCATTTAAAGCTGGGTTCTGTCAGACGTTGGAACTGCTGTATCTAACAATCCTAACTGAAGCAACCAACAGCGACCTAACAACAACAACAACAACAACATCGATACCAGAATCTTTGTAAAACATTTTCAAAAACGTTCTTCAATCTTTGATTTCTTCCTTGATAAAAAAATCGATTCTTAAAATAATGTTTAATTGTTATCATTAGTATACTCATACAGTCAATTTTATTAGTCTTAAATTTCAAAGTGTTTTGTGTTTTAAAAAATAACATAATTTAAAAAAATATTATTTCAACTTTCAAACTTCAAACAATTTATCATTTTAAAATTTTGATAATTTGAAAAATAAATAAATAGATAAATAATAATAATAATAATAATAATAATAATAATAATAATAATAATAATAATAAAAAATTTAAACGAACATCGTCTTTATCAGAATAAAAGGCAGGAAATGAGTTCGACAAGTTGTGAGGAAGAGGCTATAAAGAGGCAAACAAGTGATGCTTCTTCGTTCGCTACAAATCAACGCACAACAAATAAATGTGGAAAAGAAAGTAAAGAACAAAAGAAGGTGAAAAAAATGAATATTTTTATAGAAATCCTTTTTCTTATACGAGACATTTTTGTTGCTTTTGTGGAGTCATGGTGGCGATTTTTCATACCCCCTAACTCAAAAAGCGTCAAAGGGGAAATTGTATTGATCACTGGGTCCGCTAATGGCATTGGACGGGCCTTGGCTGTAGAGTTTGCTAAACTTGGAAGTATCGTTGTTCTCTGGGACATAGATGGAAAACAAAACCAGATCACAGCTGATATGATCAAAGAGGTTGGAGGTGTGGCCTACACATATTATTGCGATGTCAGGTAAGAACTTTTTCTTGCGCTTTCATTTTTTTTTTTTTTTTTTTTCTGAAGACTGGCTGAAGAACTGTTGGAGAAAATTTATATAAATATAATTTTAATATTTACTTTCAAAGAAAGCATTCCCAGAATTATAAGCTTTTTCGAATTTGTTTGAATATGCATATCACGGAAGCTTCAGGGGCGAATCCAAGAAACAGGTGGAAAATCTCCCCAGAAAATTTTGTATATTTTATTCTATCAAATACTTTCCATCAGTTTTTACAAAAAAAAACCCTCTGAATATGGAAGTTAGAAATAATAAACGGCGTACATTAAGGTTATCGAATCGCAAAGTGATTCCTACGAACGTTAAGATACAAATGCCTATGATCGCTTCGTCTTCGTTTCGTCGGAAGTCGTTTTCATCCTCACTCAGCAAAGCAAGGAAATTTTGACATTGACGTATGAACTTAAAAGTATTTTCGGCCAATCGAAATGTTTCCAAACCTCAAAAAATAACACCTATACGCGAATGTAGTAAACCAGTGCGAATTTAGAAATTCCAATAAATCCTGGTCAAGAAAATCAGTTTTCTCTGGTGCTGGGAATGGTGAACAAAAAGGACTACATGGCTCACAGTCCAGCTTCATAAACACACGTATTACAAGGAAAACGAGTGCACACACAATGACACGCTGCTAAATACCTACATACATATATTACTTACGACAACTATACACTCAACGTTCTTACCCAAACACTGTTGTACTATTACAGGAAAGTAACTTTTATATTCTTATTTCTAATATAAAAATGTTTTCTTATAAATTTTTGCATTTCTTCATTTTCATTTATAAAACTTCATGTATATTTTAGGTAGCCATTGCTCTGATGACTCTTCTATGATTTTAATGTTTCATTGTATTTTCATTTTATTGTGCATGCATGTTCCATACATAAATATCCTTTCATTTTCTTCCTTTGCTAAAGCATAACTTTTAGACCACAACTCTTATTAAATGTCTAATAATTTTTTTTTTCGGCAAAAAAACACAAACACTCCAAGATGGTCTCTACCAAAACCGCAAACTAAGCCATAAACTTAATTCCAAACTGAAGCCTACTGAAAAATACCAGACATGACCAGTGCAATTCTTCATATTTCATGAGGAAACCCTTTTTATAAATATAGAATTGATAACTATAGAAAATGATAGGTCATTAAAGTCTTGCATAACTAAAAACAAATGGATACAATTTAGAAAATTTAGGGCTGCTGCGAGGAAAGTGGGCTCTCTCTACCATGCTAGAAAGTTACTTATGCCTGAGGCTACAGGGCCACCATTCGCCCATGTATGGAGTATTGTGGTCACATTTGGGCGTGTGCATCCACTACAAGTCTCTCACTCCTGGACAGAGTTCAAAAGAGTGTCGCCAACCTGATAGGTCCTGAACTGTCATCTACGCTTTAACCTCTAACCCATCAACAAAATGTTGCATCCTTCTGCCTGTTCTACAAGTATTTTAATGGTGGATGCTCTGACGAACTACAAACCCTTGTACCCCTCAGCGTATATACCCTCGACAAACCCGAAAAGCAGCAAAATCCCACCCCTACACAGTTGAGATCCCTAGATTTAAGAAAGCTTTCTACTCTAATAGTTTCTTTCCCAGAACTGCTAGACTTTGAAACTCCCTTCTAGGTTCCTGCTTTCCCAACTGTACTGGCATGCAGAAGTTCAAGTGTAATGTGAACAGACGTCTTGCTGCTCAACTCCATACATAGTATCCCTGCAACTTATGTCCCTGATAGTAGCCCCCTGCATCAAAGTGGTACTGTGCCTTGTTGGGGTGAAAATTGAATAATAAAAAAAATTTAAATATTTTAATTTAGTTACTATTTATAAAAATTATATAAATTTATACATATAATATACTATATTATGTATAAATATTTATATATTTATAAATTTATATTATAAATTATATATAAATTAAACAGATGATTATGATTTGTGTCTGATATTGTATTTCATTTGGTAATAAAAAAATTATTCAGTGAGGAGGAAGCTTTTTGAAGACTATTCCCAACCTACGAGAGGCGTTTAATAAATAATGCCCCTGACGCACTTCTAGTTGTCTGATTTAGCTGAAATTTTGCATGTGAAACTGTATTATGTGGCAAATGACAGCTCTGAAAGAATTTTGGTTTCTGATTTACATGTGTTTGAATTGAGTCAGGTGTGTAATGGATTCTGCTGAGGGTCTTGTAGTGATCTGGTTTTTGTCTTGGAAAGGACGCACTGCAGAAAACTTTTCATAAAATGAAAGAAACATGTAGTAATGATCCCCCATCATGTGACTTTGTAAAACACTAACATCACAAATTCAAATATGGTCGGAAGTCTGTGGAAACAGGCTCTCAGACTTGGTCACTTCACATCCTTCTGCCATTAATGAGGAATTTATCAAGTCAATTTCATGCTATCATTTTGACATGTGACTATTTGCCAAACTTCAATGAGTTCAAGATTAGTACAGGGTCTGTGAAAACTATCATTCATAACCATTTGCATCTGAATAAGATGTCTGCGAGATGGATACCCAGGTTGCTGATACGTTTCCAGAAGTAAGAACATGTCGAGTGGTCGATGATGAATTTGGAGATCTTCCAAAAAGATGAGTGAAAGATTTTCAAAAGGATGAAACCTGGATCCATCAATAGGATCCACGAAAGTTCCAGTTGAAGCATTTGGACTCATCTCTGCCAAAAAAGGCAAGGATGCAGCTTTCCTCTGGGAAGGTCATGCTGAGTTTTCTGGGACAAGAATGGAGTAGTGATGACAGATTTTCTGGCAAAGGGTACCACAATTAAAGGATCCTATTATGCTTCACATCATATTATGCTTCACATTATATTATGCTTCACATTATATTATGCTTCACATCATATTATGCTTCAAATTATATTGTGTTTCAAATTATATTAGGCTTCACATTATATTATGCTTCAAATTATATTATGCTTCACATCATATTATGCTTCAAATTATATTATGCTTCACATTATATTATGCTTCACATTATATTATTCTTCACATTATATTATGCTTCACATTATATTATGCTTCACATTAAGTAATCAAAAGCAAGAGGCAGGGCAAGATGAGCAAAGGTATCCTCCTCCTGCAAGACAATGCTCCGATTCACAATGCGCATATCACCAGATTAGAAGTACAGGCCTTTTTAAAATTACCCCTATCCCCTACTGTCCTGACCTTGAGCTCTCTGACTTTCACCTCTTTCCAGCTATGAATTTGTTTTTGAAAGGAAAGCATATTCCCAGATGATGCAGCATTGAGTTCCAAAATCATATAGTAATTGGAGAACCAATATGGGATGTTCTACAAAAACAGTCGCCAAAGTTGCATTTAGCAATGTGAAAAATGCATAACTTTGAGTGATTCTTATGTAGAGAAAAACTAATAACTGTGACAAGTTTCATTGGTCTATTGCGATGAGAAGCAGATCAGCGGCATTTCTTATTGAGCACCTCTCATATGTTTAATAAAGATTAATAATACGACACAATCACATTGACACCAAACCGCCAACGTTAAGCAATGTTGAGCCTGACCAGTACCAGATGGGTGACTATTTGGGAAGACCAGGCGCAGTATGTACCGTGAGGTAAAATACCAGGTTGGGAAACTGGTGTTGGTGTGGTCTATCCTTCTCTCGAGTGTAGATGAGGTTCTCTTAAGCCGTGGTAGGCAACCCATCGAGTAATGGCATCACGATAAAACATACCCTTGATAGTCCTAACAAAGCATCAAGTATTCAGCTATGGACAATATTTGAATTACACTGCAAACTTGTGCAGTGAGTTCAATCTCGGCTGTGGCCGCATGTCACATTACGTTTTTATGTTAATAAAAATAAGATCGAAGCCAAAATCCAATGCTATTTGTCTTCAATGAATAATTTTACAAATCTTAAGTCAATGCAAGTGATCATTCAGATCCTTGTGTTTTCCTCTTAGAATTGTCTGTGATGCCATATCTAAATGAGAATTGTAGCTGGTACCTCTTTGGCAAATAATTTTACAAATGCATGTTACATTTTTTTTTCTAGCTCTTCTGTTAATACCTAGTTGCATAATTATTCGATTAGATTTTTAGAGTTGCAGATGACCCAAATAACCTACAATTGTTCTCTGTCTTTCTTCAACGCAATCTTCATCTAGTTATCTTAAATTAGAAGTGAAAATGGGAGGAATAGGTATAAAATATCATATGGTGATTGAAATTACAAGGAGACATTAAATCTACAAATATATTGAATAGAATTTTTTTTTGACATTTCACACAAATATACTTCATGTGTTTGGTAGCATTGTTAGATAGGAATGTTGCCAATGAGTATAAAAAATTGACAATCCAAAAATCTGGTTAAAGAAAGAAACAGTCTGATTTTGACCAAAGTTAACACTCTAATACAGCCTAACATCACAAGTAGATTTTTAGAAGTTTTATCACTGCCCAAGTAGAAGGTATAAAATCAACAGTAGGCTTTTGATAAGAGTATGAGGTAAACTAAGTGAGAATTTTTTTTTTTTACATAGGCGTCACCACTTATCAAGGCGGAGAGGCCACTCAAGGATAAGGGTTAAAGTAGTAGTCAAAAGGACAGTATAATAATCGATAGTAATGGAAGTTCGGTAAATTTGTTAACTTAAGTGTAACGGCTCATCAGAAACTTATTCATGTTGGACGAAGACAACCATATTATAGACAGCTGGAAAGCAGGAAAACGGAAGACAATTCCACAGGTGTGCAGTTTTAAGAAAGAAGATTTTTGCATGGAATCTACGTTTAGGTTTAGGCACAAATAAAGAGTGGGGGAAATTATTGATAGTGTTTTCAGTTAGACGAGTGTTTCTTGTGAAAGTTTGGCGAGGGGGACCATAGATTGAAGCTCAGTCGAACACTTTCCATGAAAATAATGATAAAGCAGAGACAAACTCGCAACATCTCTTCTGTAAGAAAGAGGTTGCAGCGAAGAGAAAAGGACATCTCCCACGAGGTCACGAAGTCTATTCTGAACCCTATCAAGGCAGGACAAGTCCTTTCTAGCAGCTCCTGCCCAGATGCGGCAACAGTATTCCATCCTTGGACGTACGTATCTGGCTCTTATATAGATAGAGAATTGCATCAGCAGTGAGATATCTACTGGATCGATAGAAGGATCCCACCATTTTTCCAGCAGCCTTGGCAACAGATTTGATGTACGTATTCCATTTAAGATCAGGAGTAAAGATCAAGTCCAGAAGCTTGTCAAAACTTAAGGCCTCCCCAAGACGAGAGCCATTCATTTCAATTGATGCCAGATGGGGATTAGAAAGTTGATGATGTAAAGATAGAAGCTTGGTTTTAGATGCATTAAAAGTAACCAGCCACTCCTTTCCCCATTGTACAACGTGATCAAGATCAGAGGAGAGAGAATCGGAGAGAACTTGGCCGTTTACTGTCTTAGATGTGCTACCATAAATGGTAGTGTCATCAGCAAAAATGTCTACAAATGCTGTAAGGATGTGATTTGGAAGATGATTAATGTAGATCAGGAAAAGAGTTGGGTCCAGGATGGACCTCTGAGGGACTCCAGCATTAATACAGTGAGCTTCTGATTTTTGCCCATCAACTACTACTCTTATTGAACCTATATTACTGTAAAGAGAGTAAAATGAAATCTACAAGTTAAAAAGTAAGCATACGAGTTTAATAAATACAAAAATCAAAATAATAGGTTAAGAATAGAAAGGAATTTTGATAAAATAATGAATTGATAAATGTGGGCAAAAATTGAGTTATGTCCCTTAAACTGTCTCGATAATATTGA
>NC_136488.1:112487768-112500268 GCF_053919585.1 Euprymna scolopes
TAGTCACAAAAATAAACTACAACTCTTGCCACAAGAGCAAATACAGCAACTACATGTAACAATCAATGCCCAAATTTTTCAAATAAAAAAATTAATGACTCTTGTTTTGAGATGGAACTCTCATAGAATCTCCTGTTGAAGTAGCAAGCATCAACTGCCTCGCTATAGAACCGCAAAAATGCATGACCGCCCCGCCACCCCAAAAACATGTCTCCATATTTCTTTAGTAAGGAGTTGGTGTTTACTATTAGGAATCATGCATTCCTTTCAACTGATGATGGAGAAAAGGTATCATGTAAAATCTGCAAGAGAAAGATGTTATTTTTCTAAACGCAACTTCATATTGCATTTCACAATGTTCATGAAGAAATAAATGTTGCAAGACAACAGATATATGAATTTTGTGGAGGACTGAAGTTTCGATTATTCACTGTTTTTCCTAGAAAATGCGGTCAGGTAATTTTAGATTTAAGCTCTGTTCATCAAATCAAACCAGAATAATATATTTTGTGTAATATAATATTTAACACAGTTGATGATAAAAGGATTGAACCATAATCTCTTTGTTTTTTTTTTTCTTTCTTTTGCAGACAGTCAAATATTTCCTACCGAAAATGATAGAAAATAATCATGGTCACATCGTGAACATGTCCAGTTCTCTTGGACTAACTGGTCTTAACAAATTGACTGATTACTGTTCAACTAAATTTGCAGTTAATGGTTTCCATGAAGTGCTTACCTATGAACTGAAACACGACAAACACAATGGAGTGAAGACAACACTCATATGTCCGCAGTGTGTTGACACAGACCTATTTAAAGGTTGCCGGATAAGGTGAGTCAAATTATCTAATCTAGATTAATAACTTCTGATCCATACAAGGATTTTTGTTCAAGGTCATTATCTTGTTTGGATTAATTAAGAATAAAAATTTTAAAAGTAGTTTTCTGCCAGACTAAACAGAAATCATCTTTGTTTTACACTTTTTTAAAAAGGAAGTTAGATTTATAGTATTTCCTCAAACATTTTATATGTTGATTTTTTTTGTTTTTATTTTGGAAAGGTACAGGATAAATACTTAGATTACAAAATTGACTGATAACACGATATATCATGGTTTGCTTAACTTATCGTAAACGATTCCATGTAAATGAGTTATTGCAGATGATTAATTGAGCACAAATTGCAAATTTTACCCACAGCAAGGGGAAGATTATGAGTTCATAACTTTGTTGCTAATGCTCTTACGATAATTAGTATTGCATTGATTTTTTTCGTGTTCTATATTCCTGGTTCTGTGTGTTGAGTTTGTCTTTCAGTATCTTTGTTTTATAGTCTACTGAGATGGCAAACTCTACACTTTGCATTTTTTTCTTCTTGTTAACTATTATAATGCATGATCTCTTTAGCTTCGATGAGTTTATGTGTTTTGTTATATTCATCTTTCAGTACAATCTTCAGTTTCCATATTTCTTTAGTAAGGAGTTGGTGTTTACTATTAGGAATCATGCATTCCTTCCAACTGATGATGGAGAAAAGGTATCATGTAAAATCTGCAAGAGAAAGATGTTATTTTCCCAAACGCAACTTCATATTGCATTTCACAATGTTCATGTAGAAATAAATGTTGCAAGACAACAGGTATATGAATTTTGTGGAGGACAGAAGTATAGTTTCGATTATTCACTGTTTTTCCTAGAACATGCGGTAATTTTAGATTTAAACTCTGTTTATCAAATTAAATAATCATAATAATATATTTTGTATTTTGTGTCGATACCATTTGTCTGTATGTTCAAAATGCAGTCATTTGCATAGTATTTTCCGGTGGACTGTTTTACATACAGTTGTTGTATTCTTTTGGGTTAGTTGACTGCATTTACTTATTATGTGATTTACGGGAAATCCTAGTCTAGAAAGTTTGCACTTACTGTTTTCCTGGATTTAGTCTATTTTAGCTTTAGATGTGGTTATTCTGTGCAGCTGCCAGAAGTGATTCCATTTCTTTGTAAACTGTCATTTTCTGAAAAGCATGTGCAGGTGTTTTTGTGGGTCTCTTCTCTTCTTGTTGTTATGAAGCATCTATGTTCTGTTTGTTTTCTCACCTTTCTTTTTCTTTTTTTGTTTTTGTTCTTGATTTTACTGCTTTTTGAATTTCTCATTTGACAGTGTCTCTTGCTACATTGATCAGTCTTTCTGTGTTTTGAGTTATGTACCTTTTTTGTGTTTTTCAGACAGTATTCTATCCTTATCAATTCCCTTTCTTTTTCACCTAGTCAGTCAGTATTATCTTTCAGATGTAGTGCATGCTCATTAGTTTCTTAGTTCTTGGGGTAAGATGCATGAGTTCTTCTTTGGTCTAGCCTATGAATGGTTAATGATACTACCCTGATGTTTATGCTTTAACGAGGTTTCTACTATATAATTTTGTCCCTAACAGTTTTCTTCTTCTTCTTCTGCTTATTATTATTATTATTATTATTATTATTATTATTATTATTATTATTATTACTCACGAGGAGGCCATCACCTGTGCGTTCGAGATGCAGTTGTTTGCATAATTCCAAGTGTCCTACCCTTCTCACTTAGTCGTGTCTGTTCTTGTATTCCTTTTGAGCCATTTTGCTGCATTCACTTATTATATGGTTTATCGTCTCGTCTCTTTGTCCACAGAGTCTGCATTTGCTGTTATCTTGTGTTTTGTCGATCTTTGTTTTGATGTGGTTGGTTCTTATCGAGTTGTCTTGTGCTGCAGTTAGTAGGGATTCAGTTTCTCGGCTTATGAGTCCTTTTCGCATCCAAGTGTTTTCGTTATTTTCATCTTTTGTCATCCTTATGAATCTTACATGTAGTTGTTTCTCTTCTCATTTTTCTTTCTTATCCTTTGTCTCTTTGTTTTCTGTTTTATTGATTTTTTCAGTGTCTCTTGCTCCTATGATTATTCTTTCAGCGTTTGTATTGTGTATTTTTCTAGTTCTTTTTTGGTATCATTCACAGTCTTCTATTCTAACTAGTCCCCTCACACCGTCTTTTCTTTTTATGTAGAGTCAGTGAACATTGTCCTTTAGGTGTAGTGCGGTATTTATAGGCATTTTGTTTCCCTAGTGCCCTCATCTCCATTTGGTTGGGTAGTTCCATGCCTTCTGTCGTCTCTAGTTTTCCTTTCTTATAACTAGAAGTGCACACTTTTCCAGAACCAAAATCCATTTGGATATCCTGGCTGAAGATCCTGGTGGTATTTATTAATGTCTCTAGTTTATTTTTGGTCCTTGCAAAAAGTTTCAGATCATCTATTGTTCATTTTTTCCTCCATGTTAGAGAACTTGTATCTGGCTTGGCAGTTTCTCAGTATATTGTTCAAGGGCATCATGGCTATGATGAACAGTAATGGTGATAGTGAATCTCCTTGGAAGATGCCTCGTGTCTGAATGACAAGTCTCATCAGATTTTAAGTGCTCACTACCTCTTTCAATAACCTTTGCAAATTAGTTTGCATTATCGCAGTAGCCATTTACCATTGATTTCTCGTTGGTAGCGACCATTAGTTTTCACTGGGATTTGGGTTCCAGTCTTCTTTGCACTCATCCAGTGGACGTCTGGTTAGTGCTTTCTCTCCTCGGTCTTTCCATCCTCCTTGACCTTCCTCACTTATTTGGTGTGGCGTCAGTTTATGGTGACACCAAAAGAAAGATCGGGGAGGCAGGAGCGCAGAGGAGGGGGAAAGGTTAACTTACAATTCTACAGTTTCAGTTTTCATAATTCCATGTAGTATTTCTTTGTGTTTTATGTCTGTAGCAGTTTCTATATGTTTGACTAGCGCCTTTGTATCATATGTATTAGTTTCTGCATTCAAAGGTTTTCTTTAGTTTCAACCATTTTCATCATTGTTATCCGTTGTATCTTCTCAGCCATCTCTCTAATTCCAATCTCCCCCATTCTTTTTTCAAAGTTTTTGGTATTGTTTTTAGTGCTCCTACTATTATTGGTGTTATCTTAACTTTCTTCATTTTCCAGATCCCTTTGAGCTCTCTGGCCAGTTCTGTGTATTTGCTCTGTTTCTCTGTTTCCTTGATTTTCACTCTGTGGTTTGCTAGAATGGCAAAATCTACGATCTGGTAGAACTTTCCTTCTTGTAAACTATTATATTACGACATCCGGGTTTCTTGCTTGGATGGGTTTATCTGTTTGTATATCCATGTTCCATAAGATTTGTGACTTTCATTATTAGTTTATGCTTGTACCATTTGTGTGGGTGTTCAAGATGAAGTTGTTTGCATAATTTCCAGTGTACTGTCTTCCCCACTTGATCATATCTATTCATAAGTTTCCTGGTCTTCTCTAGTTCCTTCTTATTTTTTTGCAAACAGTTTCAGGTCATCTATGTATATTAGGTGGTTAATTGTTTCATTTGTATTAGTGAACTTGTATTTCGCTTGGTATTTTCTTAGTATATTGTTAAGGGGCATCATGGCTATGATGAACAGTAGTGGTGATAGGGAATCACTTTGGAAAATTCCTCTTTGTATTTTGATTTCAGTTATATATTGTCTATCAGCTGTCAGTTCAAGTATCCATGTTCATTGCATTTTCCATCAACTTGATAATTTGCCCGGTATTTTTACATTCTAAGGTATTCTATTATCCATGCTTATGGGATCTGGTCATAAGCTTTCTTGTAGTCGATCCATGCCATGACTATATTTTTTTTTCTACTTTTTACCTCCTTTAGGATCTGTGTTCGTTACAACTCTACTTTCAACCAAGTCGTTGTTTGTTTCGTTCACCACACTCTATTCTTCTACCTCTTCTTTTACACACGTTCGTTCACTTTAGTGACTAAAAATCGTCTGTCCTTCTGTTTTCCTTTCCTCGTTATTTATGGAACCAGGGTACGAGATTCTCCGAGATTCCCCGAGATTCCACGAGACTTTTTTCCACATAAAAGCATGCGGGCGCCATCTTGATTCTCAATTTGTGCTCTACAGGCACAAACGCGCAGCAAAGTTCCTCCTTGCTATTGCGCACGTACAGGCCGAGAACTTTTGTTCCATCGCACAGACGCTCTGGTTCCTTACATGTCAGTCCAAAGCTCTCAAAGTGCATTCTAACCGATTGCGCTGACATGAGGCTCTCATTGACGAATATATCATCGATGTATGAGGATGTTGGCTGTTGCACTGCCTCATCTTGCTGCCGGATAGCATGCATGATTGCTGTCATAATGCCTGGTGCCACATTTAGACCGAACCCTAGCCTGGTTAGACAATATCGGGTTCCTCCAATTTCCACAGTCTGAAATGGCCACAATTTCCTCTCAATGCGTATTTGCAGATAGGCCCTGCGTAGGTTCAGAGTTGCCACGTTTGATCCCTGCTATCGCCACTCCCTTAATTTGAGTGCACACACATCAGCCCTTGCCATATATGGGTCGACATGCTCATTGAGCTCACGGTAGTCTAGGATGGGGTGGACCTTTTGTACGACGGCCATCAAGGGAATCAGCCCTCGCGAGGGGGCCAACCTAATCCTCTGGGTATGGAAGAAGCCAGCCATTGTCGATCCACGTCTGCAGTTCTTCTTCATACTGTTCCCTTAGCCACATGGGTGGGGATATTCCTATACCCGGTTCCGCAAGGATATTGGTGGCTGATCGTTTGATCACTTCCAAGACGCCGTCAAGGCATTGGTGTTTCTATCATACTCTGCACGAAAGTCAGATTCGTTGAGAGTTATGACAGCACAAACGTGCTCAATGACGATCTGGGAAGAAGACTGGCGCTGTAGTTTCTTCCCCTTGCCCGTTTCCTGGACAGGTGCAGGCCAGGTGTCCGCGTTTTTTGCACTTGTAGCACTGCGGCCCGTCAAGTTTCTGAGTTGGTTGACATGACGAAAGACAATCACGGGCCAAATGGTTGGGTCCTCCACACTTATAGCAGGTTGTAGCTTCGCCCAGGTCCTGCAATCCAACCTGTGATGGTTGTACAGCTGCCGCTTCGTCTATAGTGTTAGGGCTTTTCTTTAGTATTGCTCGTGCCTGCGCCAATACTTTCGATATGTCCATCTCGTCCACTTGGGATGAGGCATGGAGCAGATCTTCCACACTCTTAGGTAATCCTGCAACAAAGGCGCACACCAAACCTTTGTCTGACATCCCCCCAAAAAAGACCAATAGCTTTTTTAGTTCAGCCAGATACACATCCACCATTTCCCCGGGATGTAATTTTCGGGCCATGAATTGCTTCCATGCAGTAACTGGATCTAACGCAAATGCTGTAAAAAGGGCGCACTTGATGCAGGCAAAATCTGTTTTCTTCTCATCAGCCAACTGCTGGTATACTGCATATGCTCCCCCAGTGAGGCGCATTGGGACCACGCATTCTATATGCTTCACCCCACTGAGCTGACATATTAATTCTGCTTTTTCCACCCATTCCTGCACTGAGTGATCAGTGCTACTGCCATCAAACAGGGGAATTAGCTTGGGGTCAAATCCTGACGTCATGCCGAAATAGCTTGTGTTCATTACAACTCTACTTTCAATCGAGTCGTCGTTTGTTTCGTTCACCACACTCTATTCTTCTACCTCTTCTTTTACACACGTCCATTCGCTTTAGTGACTAAAAATCGTCTGTCCTTCCCCTTTCCTTTTCTCGTTATTTATGGAACCAGAGTATGAGATTCTCCAAGATTCCCCGAGACTTTTTTCCACATAAAAGCATGCGGGCGCCATCTTGATTCTCAATTTGTGCTCTGCAGGCACAAACGCGCAACCTCTTTAATGGTAAGCCACTTCTTTCTCCACAGGATCCCTTGGTCTATGTATAATAGTTCATGTGTTCCTGTTTTTTTCGAGGAGTCATCCACGATTTTGAAGGGAATTATAAATTTGTTCCTTCAGTTGTGTTGTTAGTATTTTTCACATTGTAGGTAAACATGTTATAGACCTGTAATTGCTGGGGATGGTTCCTTTTTCTGCGTTTTTTTTTTTTAATACCAGTGTGGTTCAACTTTCTGGAATATCTGCTTCGTGGATACATCTTTTCAGGTTCTGACTCATTTTTCGTAGAGTTGTCTCGAGGGTTTCCTTGCTGATTTCATTTTTCAGGTGTATAATAGTTCATGTATCGTCTTAATCTCCTTTATTTTGCTGCTACCCACTAGTTTTTACAGGTGTTTATTGTCAGTGATTGCTCATTGGCAACAGCAATTGATGTTCTCTGCAGTTTCTCCCCAGATTTCTAGTACTTTCTACTTCTTTCGATAACGATTCCCAATCACTTTTTGTAATCGTATTGCCCTAATTCATGTTTCATATTCAACTTTCCAGCAAGCTCCATGTACTTGTTTAGTTTTTCTACCTCCTGACTCTTCACCCTATGTTCTACTAGGATACCAAAATGTACAATTTGGCATATATTTTCCTTCTCCTTTGTTCTATTTATGTTTTTAAATATGAGTCCTAATCATTTTATGATTTTCATTTTTCACCATTGGTTCCGAATGTTTATGACATTTATATGCGTGATCTAATTTAGACGTTTGCATAGTTTCTCAACACACTCATCTCTGTTTTTGTATTCATTTTGGGCAAGTTTGCTGTATAAACTTATGTGGGTTACTGTTTTGTCTCTTTGTCTAAAGAATCTATATTTGCTGTTTTCCTTGGTTTTATCTATTTTGGAGTTTATGTAGTTCTTTCTGATTATGTTATTTTGTATGACTGCCACTAACGATTTAGTTCCTCTGTTCAAATGTACATTCTTATTACAGCACCCACTCTACAATGATCAAATTTCTATTCCAATAAAGACTGGGTGAATAAGTGTCTCGCTGTTATACACACTTATTAGTCAGAAAGGCGAATAATCACTCTCTTATTTATTGTATGTGTCTTTCTTTTCAATATATTTTGTTTTCACTAAATGTCGAGTTATGTCTTTCTTCCGGGACTTTACCAGTCTACAACCCTGACAATGAGGATTATCAAGAAATTTTTATTTAAAAATGACGAACATAAAGAAACCGACTACGAAATTATCGACAACTTTTACAAGTTCTATAAACAGGTTTTATCGATAGATTTTTTTTTTAAATCTTTAAGTTGAATTCTTTCTTAGACAAAATGAAATCTCTCTTTTTTTACTTTCAAAGAAAAGGTCGGTAATTTCATTATGTTAATCCGGCACTGTCTTATATTTTAATAAGAAAATAATACCACCGTTGAAATTATAAACCTTATTCTTAATGCTGACTAAAATACTAACCTTAAATCTTACTGTTACTTGAAAAATGTTTAACAAAAAATGTGATTTTTTTTCTTGTCAATAAAAAGGTTTTATATTTTGCTTGCTCTTTTACGTTAGCAGCGTAATATTGAGATTTCTAAATCCATGACATAAAGACATGTTTAAACATGGAAAATCTTAAGTCAACTCTATTAAAATTCATATCAAGTAGCGCAATAATTATAAACCTTATTCTTACTACTGAAGAAAGATTATAAAAATATTATATTGAAACAATAGAAAAAAAAAAAAAATAGTTTGAAGAATTATTCCTACAAGCAATGTCGAACAAGGGTCAAAATAGAACGAAAATGCTTTCTTGCAAAATGCTATTTGGAATGCAATTAACACTTCCGCAAATATGAAACGAAGGTTTTATTCTTGTCTGGGGAATAACCCAGACAAGAATAAAACCTTCGTTTCATATTTGAGAAAGCATGAGTATCTCTACAAAGTAGATTGTGAAAAATTATTACAAGTTTAAAAAGCCTGTTCCTTTTGTGTCAAAATCACACCAGAAATTTTTCAGCAAGTTATGGACATTATACTTGGTGAACTTGATTACACGATCACTTACTTAGACAACATGTTAATAAATAGTAAAAGTATGGAAGAACACAAGAAACACGCCCACAAAGTGTTTCCACAAATACAAGACTATAGTTTCAAAATAAAAAAAAAAGGAAAATGTGATTTCTTCATAAAAGAAATGAAATTTCTGGGTTATAAAGATTCATGAAACCAGATAATGAACAGGCCACTGCAATTAAGACATGTCGGCACCTGAAAACATCACATCCCTTGCACTGTCAGATTATTACCAAGCATTTACCTAAAACATGCATAACCTTCGAACGAGCAGTTAAGAAAAGATAAAGTTTGGGAATGGACACTATCAGTATTATAATATACTATAACACACTATAAACTAAACTGCAAAACATAGTTACTAGTGATACAAGCTCGTACGTACTAAAAGGATGCAACCCTCATAAAATTTAAGATGAAACTCACAAACCCATCACTCATGAACCGAGGACACTGCTTCCAGCTGAAAATATTACTCCCAAATGAAAACAAAACTAGAAGATTAAAAACTGAAAACGAGCTTATTTTTTATGGAAAAATTCTATTTATTTCTCGTCCGTAATTATTTCGAGTGTATCTCGCCGACATATTAATTCTACAGTTTAATCTCTCTCTCTCTCTCTCTCTCTCTCTCTCTCTCTCTCTCTCATATATATATATATATATATATATATATATATATATATATATATATATATATATATATATAACATGTTGCTGCAATCCTACGATACTTTGGACCAAAGGGGAATTTCTGCAACCAAAATATTATATATATATATATATATATATATATATATATATATATATATATATATATAGAAGATAAGATAAAAAAAAGTAGAAAATAAGGTAGGAAAAAGTGGAAATTTAAAGTCAGAATATCTGAAATAAATAAACCAAATGTAATAATAGAATGATAACAAATAAAACATTAGTTATAATCAGATATATTTATGGAATAGATTAGAACATGAAATATGGTAATATATTTTACAGTATATAGTATTTAATTTAAATCTGATGTCTATGAGTTAATCATTTTATTTTATAAGCATACGTAAATAATAAATTAAAATATCAAATTAGTATATGGGATAGAGATTGTGGAACTTGAAATATTCTAACTATTAGTCTGATTGCAATATTTGTGTGTGTTAAATATTAGTTGAAAATATAATAAATAAATAAAACTGTTTTTAAATCATACATAAAAATGAAAAGTAAACGGAAAAGTGGGAAAAGATAAGATGTTGTGCTGTAATGACAATTTTTATAATCCTAATATGATAAAAGTATAAGTAGAATTAAAGTATCGAGTGTTAATTTAAATACTTATTTAATTAGTTGAAATAAAAAAAATTATTATATGATTGGTGTGTTGACCCAAATAAATAAACCAAATGTGATAATAGAATAATAAGTATAAAAGCATAAAAACTCATAATCAGATATATGGAGGGTGTGGAGCTTGAAATATTCTAATTATTGGCTTGATTGCAATATTTAAACATGTTAAATATTACTTGATAATATTAAAATTTCAAATTATAAATAAAATAAAAGGGTAAATGGAAGGATGGGAGAAGATAAAAGATGTTATAATGACAACATTAATAAAAGCATTATTAGAATTCAACCATTAATTATCAATTTATATACTCATTTAATTAATTAAAATAAATTATTATATGGTTAGTGTATTTTAAAAATAAATACAAGTGGAAAGATGATTCATTTAATTTAAGTAAAATGTACTAACCAATTTAACTAGTTTGGGAAATAATTATTAAAACTTGATTGAAGAATATTTGTATATATATAAGTTGAAAACATTATTTTTTAGAGTAAGACTTTCAAAATGATTAAATTAAAATAAATAAATAAATAAAATAAATAAAAATAAAAAATAGTAATAATTAGTAAAATAAAATCTTAAGCTTATTTACCTACATATACATACATATACATATATATGCATTTATACACATGCATATATATATGCATATATATACATATACATATATACACATACATATGCATACATACACAAACATGTATACATATATACACATACATATACATATACATACACAAACATATATACATATACACATAAACATATATACACACATACATATATACATACATATACACATAGATATATATACATATACATACACATGTATATATAAACACATACATACATGCATGATGATTGCAACGTCTTGTCAGACGAGTACCACTCCCTCAGACATTTAAAATCCATGAGCCCAAATGCCTGAGGGAGTATCTATACAAAGATGATGTTACAGAGTCTTAGCTTTGTACGACAGCTAAGTCTCTCTCTCGGTTCAAAATGTTGAGATCCAGCAACAAGCAAGAGCAAGATAGCCGAAACAAATTAAACTGCAGACCAGCTTAATGCGGGTACTGGTCTCCCGCTTTATGGCTTTTTAAATCAGAGATTTGCTTCTCCTAGAAAGGTTGCCTTCACCACGGCTTACGGGGGCCATCTCCACCCCAATACACATACACACACACACACACACACACAAATATACACGGTGCTAATTGGCCGTTGACTCAGAAAAAGGGTTCATTCGCCATACATACATACACACATACATACATACATACATTGATACATATAATGATGGCAGATCAATTATTACATGCTTCCATCATTTCAGGTCTACACATCACAATATTTCCATCAGCACAGGAATATTTTTATAGACAAATGCCTGACGGAGTATCTATACAAAGATGAGTGTTAGCTTCGTATGACAGTTAACTCTCTTTCTCGGTTCAAAATGTTGACATCCAGCAACAAGCAAGAGCAAGATAGCCAGCAATATGTCAAACTGCAGACCAGCTTAATGCGGGTACTGGTCTTCCACATTATAGTTTTTTAAATCAGAGATTTGCTTCTTCTAGTGTTACATGATAAGGGCTGTCCCCTTTTCATGTAAGTATAAAAATAGAGATTACTTAAAATGAAAATAAAATGAGAGAAAGCAGAAATCGAACCTTGGATATAAGTTTTAAAGAACAATAGGTTTAAATGGAATGTCCAGTAAATTGTTAATTCTGATGAAATAAATAATAAATAAACTATTCAATTGTTAGAAAGAATGTGGATAATAAAATATGGGTTAAATAAAGTAGATATGTAGGTTGAATTCCTTTGTAAAAACATCAAACAAAAAATAGGTTATTGGGAAATCATATGTCGGAAACGTGCAAAGTCGCGCATGTTGAAACACGTGAATTTTGCTCACGTGGCCAGACATGCATGGATTTCTCAATACAGGAAGTGAGAGTTAGTTAGTTAGACAGTCAGTGAGAAACTCAGAGAGGGTCTGGGAATTCGAACGTCTAGGAAGCGAGACGGTCACTTTGAAACTAAAATGTGAAGCTTTGAATTCTTGATGAGAAAACCACGGCCGGTCGTGAAGAAATACATCCATCATGTGTTTGATAAAATGTCGTCTTGTGTTTGTGATTCTTACAAAAAGGTAAAGTGAAAATTGTATTATATGTCTATATGTCTGTGTTATAAAATGTCATTACATACACGTCTCGACATCTCATATCTACAATGTGAATCTACATCTCATATC
>NC_136488.1:112505268-112555268 GCF_053919585.1 Euprymna scolopes
GAAAAATGCGACCATCTTGCTTAAATCGAAAGGGAAAATTACATTCATTTTGAACTCTCTTTACGATAGTTTTCATCAAATTCTATTTTTATTTTCTTTAATAAATAATTTTCTACCTAATCGATTTTTGTAAATTTTTGATGAAATCATCTTAAAAATATGAGGAATACGTAGATACCATTGTTTTCATGTAAAATTCAGTATTATGATTTCCAAAATTTCGTCCTAATAGTGTACAAGCGCCCAATTTTTTAATAGATCATTTTTCATTTATTAACATTTTTCATGAAATCACATCTGCCTCTTTAGTGTAAGCATTTTAATTGTTAACTCGATTGATACATCAAAATTTAAAATTTAAATTTTAGAGTTTAGTTTGTATGTAAATTCGCATACCTGTTAATTTCAATAACATAGTGCAGTAGTCTATCGTTTCAGGATATATGACAAGGCATGTTATCACCATATAAAAATCTATTACTATTGAGAAAGAAACATGGTATGTGTTTGTGTGGGTACGTAAATGTGCATTTGCATTGTGTGTGTGTGTGTGCGTGCGTGCGTGCGAGGAATTTTACAGTCTACATATAGGTATGTTTACTTTTAAACTTATTGCTTGATTTATCGGTAAATCATTTGTAAGTAAACTCCTAAAATAACTGTGTTATTTTAGGAGTTTACTTACATTCTTACATAATCTAAACTAAATTCTTATGGATCATTTCCAATGCCGGAAGAAACACATTACACTGAGTAATGTAAACATAGATGCTGCTTGATTGAAGTTATGTGTACACTAGCATTTATATATGTAAGTGTTTGTAGGTAATAGGTGTGTTTGTATATATGTACTTTTACAAATGTGTGGGTTGTACGTGTGGATATATATATATATATATATATATATATATATATATATATATATATAGTAATTTATAAAATATATATGGCGATTAAGCTACACTGAATATTCCGCATTTCATCCACTCTAGGACTCCTCAGACTTATGCGTGAATTCTGTGATTGTTTATCGTTTTTATATGCTCCTCTTCTATTGAGATTTTAGTTAGCCAATCAGGTTTCTAGTATCCACCGCGTCCTTCCTATCAGCCAATGGGTATGCATTTTATCGGACAAAGGATCTGTTATAAAACTAGGTTAGTGTTTTTTTGATTTTTTTATTGTTAGTTTATATATAAATATATATATGTGTACATACATATATGCACATATATATACATATATATATATACATACATATATGTGTGATCGTTTATGTATATTCATGTTTATTTAATTTATTTATTTGTTTATTTTCCATTGTTTTTGTTAATTTAAAACTATTTTGTATCGCTATCCTAGAGTAAATTTTATCCTGTGAACACAGTTATTTGCTATTTCTCTTCTACAGTTTAATAGATGTTGGGGTTCTTTAAAAAAAAAAAAACACTAACCTAGTTTTAAAACAGATCCTTTGTCCGATAAAATGCATGCCCATTGGCTGATAGGAAGGACGCGGTGGATACTAGAAAGCTGATTGGCTAACTAAAATCTCAATAGAAGAGGAGCATATAAAAACGATAAACAACCACAGAATTCGCGCATAAGCCTGAGGAGTCCTAGAGTGGATGAAATGCGGAATATTCAGTGTAGCTTAATCGCCATATATATTTTATAAATTACTAACTAGCTCTACCTACGTATTGAGCACTTTTGAAGTAAATACTTAAAGTTTACACATAAATCTATACTTTCGTATATTAATTTATGTGAGAAAATTAAGTAGTTATATATATATATATATATATATATATATATATATATATATATATATATATATATATGTATATATATATGTATATATATATAAGCGTCATAAAAACAAATAACATCTAAATAAATCGCAATGTATCCAAAGCAGTCGGCAAGATGGGCCAGCGGATAAAGAGGCCAGGCTCATTACCGTGTGGTTCTGATTTCGAATCTTGCTAGATTCAGCCATTCTGATGAGTCGTAGACGAGGAAACACGTGTCAGTGGATAATTATATTTTAAAAACAATATATATACCGCTCCCCATGTGCAAAAATTCATTTTCGTAAATAATTGAATTCATTCAAAACGTATCGCAAAAACAAATAATATCTATCTATATATATTTTAGTTTATTAACAATTTATTTTATTTTATTAACAATTTGAAGTTATTTTGGTGTGGAATTTGAAGCTCATGTTCTATAATTAAAAAAAATATTAAATATATTAAATTATATGTTTATTAATAAACAGATCCACCGGACCTATATAAAACAAGGCTGATAGCCATTGGTCGCGTGCTCTCGTGTAATGGATGAATGCGTGAATGTAGGATTGACATGAAATTCTTAAAGATAAACTAAAATGACCGACAATGTCAGCATTTTATCTTGCTTCCAGATAAATTCGATGCTAAAGTAACTAACCTGAAAAAAAATAACAGCATGGAATAAAAAAGGGGGGGTAAAGAATAAAATATGATGGTCTTGCTTTGAAACGAAGAAGAGATTTTATTCCCAATAAAATTAGTTGCAAATTTTTCCTTTGCGGGCATTAAATTTAAAAACGCCAAAGTAACATATAATGAAAAAAATAACATTAGTTCTCATAATGAAGATGTCGTATCCATGAACGAATAAGATTCAAAATAATAGTTTCTAATCACACTCTCATATGTAGTAAATTTTAGAAGCGTACTCACAAATTGAAAGCCAGTCAGGCACGTGCCTTTTTCTTACACTCCTTCAATATATGTGCAAAACGTAGCAACGTAGATAGTTTTCAGAAGCATGCCTCGTCGCATGCCTCGTCGCATGCCCGGGGTATTCTTGCCAGGTTTTCTTCTTTGAAGGAGGCTCGTCAAAATTCCATTTTCAGCGCCGGGCAATAAAATGAACGTCCAATATCCTCGTCGCCAGAATTTCACAAGAGAGAGAATCTCGCGCTGGTCTTGTGACGTCATCACGGAGCTAGCATTTCCCTTTTCTTCCAATTATAGGGAGTTTTGTACAAACCCAAAATATACGAAACCAAGAATCATAAAGGATACGAAATACAAAAAATCAAATACAAGAATCAGATAAAAAATAATAAATGTAAACAGGGAGGATGCACCATTATTGGTACAAAAAAAATTCCAACATTCTCCCCCAACAGGAAATGGCAGTCAACCTGTAAAATTTACAATCCAAAAATTTTTCTTTATATATACATATATCACACAATGCATGGTCAGAAGAACTCCAGGAAACACATATCAGAACAAAAAAGCAGAAAAATTCAAATAAACTTATTCTATAAAATTTCACATGAAACCCTTCATGTCTTAGGTTTGAACAGAGGAGTACCTAACCAGATTCATAAATTTAAAACTAATGATCAGATGCAAAGCTGCAACAGATGTTTGAACTGAAAATATTTCGCCAGATAATCAACTACTTACATATAAAAGAGTATAAAGGCTTGAGAAGTTCACTTACCATCCAACCTCCTCATCCTTATATTATCTCTGGCGAACACCAAAATATCTCAGCTCCCTCGTAACCACAAGAGCCCAGTGAGATCAACACCAGTGCTACAAGAGGGACGAATCCAATCAACCCTATGCTTTGATAAGTTCTTCAACTTGGTGGAATGAAATAAACCTGAATCCCCCATCCTGCACAAATTATGCAAGGCAATTACAGTTTTAAACGTTTGCATAGCTATATACATATAGCCAAACAAACAAAGTTGAGTATAGGTGTCAGAAACACCTAGGTAGCTGGAGATGTAATACTTATGGAAGACTCCTATCAAGGAGAGATCCAATCTTGTTATGTTCAGCATTGCAAAAAACATCTCAGCATCAAAAAACTCACTCCTAACTAAGTATAAGGTAGTCCTGAGCGCCTAAGAAACACCCCAGGACAAATCGAGCTTGACTTCGATAGCTCTTGCAATACTGCAGTAAGTTACGTCAAGGCGGATCTTCAAAAAACATTTAAACACAATATCACCTGCATGTGACTCCAAAACAGGAAACGTTCATAGAATGAAGGTTCTGCAAGCGATCTCTGAACGACATATCCTACACTCTTGGAAGAACTCGGAGAAGCTAAACTACACACCATGTAGTCAGCAAATTCGACAGGATCCATCATGGGATTCTTTATCGAGTTACACTCAACCTGAATCTGGATGCCTCAATCCAACTTGAGTGCACGTAACTCTTCAAAAACCATTCTCCTCTTGGTTTTTACAAGTAGACAGGTGGATATAGTGCTTTCTGTCCTATACCCTTGATGGAGAATTTCTCTCCCAGTGCTAACATTAGCACTTAAAGAAGTGCACAAAGCTTGCACTTTTTCACAGGATAGACTCCTGTCTTTTAACCACTAGCTATTGTCAGAACTACATGACCCGAATAATATCTCCCCGTCATGATTAAGTTCCTCGTTATTCTGACAAAGTTGCGGTAAATAACTACATATGCAAGTTTTCAAACTCACATGGTTAGAGGGCAAAACAATTCCAACATCCCATGGAAATCCCTCCATAATTTTCACAATATTTATGCCCACTCTTAACAAGTCGTGGACACGTGTGGTATCATTCATGATACCTGAGAATCTCACCCAATACATTTTTCTTTAAAATATCACTAGCAAACTGCCCGCCAGAAAAATCAAACTTCAGTGCCTGACTACGTAGATCCTCTGAAGCAGCATTTGCAACACTGCTTTCAGACCGTGATGCAACATTTTCCAAGCCAAACTTGCCAGCGCTCAGCAAACAGTTTTCAGAATCTGGACGTTCGGGCTTAGTAGTTGGCAACTCGCCAAGCATCTCCCTGGGGGTTTCGAATATCATAGGGTTACACAAGGAATCACACTCCACACCATCTGCCAACCTCAAGAGAATAAATCGAACCTGGGACGAGAACATTACAACATTAACAGCATCCGCTTCTACAAGCGAACAGTCCACTTCCTTACTTTATGCAAGGAACGATCACCCAACAATTCAGTTATATTATCTACCGATGACAACCATTCATCAACATCGGCCTTCATTGTCATAAAATAAGGCTTAGGTAATTCCCTTTGCAACCGTAACAAATCTAAGACAACGATAATCTTCCTTAAACAAAACTTTCGTTTCCTTACAAGGAATCCGGAAGAACAAGTGACCAACATCATGCAGCGTTTGTTTATTTTTTTTAAATATGGACTAAATCCAAACAAATACAAAAAATAGGCGTTCAAATGCACACACAAAGGTTACAAAGGTATTTGCATAAAATTCCTTCCTCATAGCACAAACAAAACAAGACCAATACAGCATATTGAGCCTTGAAAATATTAAGGGATACAATTCCCAGTTACAAATTAAAAGGGTCCCTATGACTTAAAATTAAAATTAAGTGCATTTAAAATGCAAACTTCTATATGGAAGTTAATTGACTAGGAAATGAATAACGTTTAACACTTTTATAGCAATATCCTCACTGAAATATAACCTAGGAAAAAAGTGGGAAGAGAGGTTAAATATACATCGGGGGAGGGTAGATTCCACTTATATCACATGTGTATAATGAATGAATCCAAACAACCAAATGCAAATACGGGCCAAGGCAAAGAAAAGGGAAACTTGTTTTTTCACAAATTCTTAGAATAACACAGGCCGCAAAGCAAATGGGTATGAACTCGCTATTGAAAATTATAAATATCGTCAACGTATAAGAAATCCTTTTTCACAATAAAATACGAAAGTAAGCGCACACATGCGAATTCAACAAATTTTAAGTAAAGTAGACTTCAACACATACAATATCTGTGATACTATCGTCTGGTTAATTCACATGTATGTGAGAGAACGCACGTGTTCATTATAAATTAAGATAGGGTATATACTCATTCCCTTATATATATATATATATATATATATATATATATATATATATATATATATATATATATATGGGGAAAAATACGAACATACAACTAACACCGGTTTCGGACACAGCGTCTCTATTTACTAGGTTCCCCATGAGGGTATAGTTAGATAAAAGTTGTTTCTTAAAGTGGGGAAAATCCAGCTTCCAAAAAATATCGAACACGCTAGATTAGGACGAAAAATAAAATTACCTCAGTCTAGTAGGATTCCTTATTCAATGATTAGGGACAGAAAATGCTACAGTTTTTCCCAACATAAATCGCAATACCCGTGGAAATTCAACTAATGCAAGTAAAATGTAAATTATATTTCAAAAGAGGGTTACGAAAGTTACAACTTCAATTCTAAGGGTAGAAAATGGAAAGTATATACGTAATGCTTAATCTCTTTTTGTTAAGAAAAATATATGAAAAATTGTGCGCTAGGCATATGTAAAATATATTAGACAGATATAAATAAAGACATTAGACGTACATAAAAATGCTAAATTCAGGAATAAACTAGATATAACATTCCAGTCCCTGTATAGACGTACTAGGTTAAATTCTGGAATTTTCAGTGAGGCGAAAAATGTCGAATGTTCGAAACATACAAAATTACATTACACGTTTTCTAAACTCAGGACATAGTAGTCGTCGAATGATTTAAGGAGAGCGTTAACAGACGCGCTAAGTTACAAGTTAAGTGGGAATGGAATTTAGTAGCTGAAATATATATACGGGTCAGCTCTAAATACAGACGTGGGGTGCGGGGAGGTTACAGAAAGACTCAACAAGTGGTCCAGTGATAGGAGTGTATTTAACCCTAGCGAAGTAACGCATTGACAGAATGAGAATAAAACGGGTCTCGACCTAGGAAGGATATACTTAATTTGAAAAGTATTCTGAAATAAGGGACATGAATTTTACTAAATACCTTTAAACAACGGAAGAAAACTTACAAAATGCTTCTAAATAAGGGAAAATAATTTGGAAAATGCTTTTAAATAACGGAAGAAATTCACAGTAGTCGAACGAATCTAAGAGGCAAGTTGATAGTGTCAGGTAGTGGAGGTAACAGAAATTTCAAGAGGTTAAATTTAATCTTAACTTGAAAGAAAAGGAATTAAAGCGTATCTCAATTAGAAAAGGTACACTTAATTTTAAAAGTGTCCCAAAAAAGGGGAATAAAAAATTTGCAAAACGTATTTAATAGGGGAAAACAATTCGTAAAATGCATTATTAAATGCATTTTACAAATTGTTTTCCCCTATTAAATAATAGGGACAAAATTTGCCGAGTGCATTTACAGAAAAAGAATTACGTATCTCGATGAAAAAGGAATATACTTTATTTTCAAATTGTTACGAAAAAGGGAATAATAAATTTGCAAAATGTATTTAATAGGGGAAAACAATTTGCAAAATGCATTTAAATAAAAGCAGAAATTTTCCAAATTACCTTTACATAAAGGGGATAAATTTGCAAAATATCGGCATTTTATCTTGCTTCCAGATAAATTCGATGCTAAAGTAACTAACCTGAAAAAAAAATAACAGCTTGGAATAAAAAGGGGGTGGGGTAAAGAATAAAATATAAAGGTCTTGCTTTGAAACGAAGAAGAGATTTTATTCCCAATAAAATTAGTTGCAAATTATTCCTTTGCGGGCATTAAATTTAAAAACGTCAAAGTAACATATAATGAAAAAAAATAACATTAGTTCTCATAATGAAGATGTCGTATCCATGAACGAATACGATTCAAAATAGTAGTTTCTAATCACACTCTCATATGTAGTAAATTTTAGGAGCGTACTCATAAATTGAAAGCCAGTCAGGCACGTGCCTTTTTCTTTTCTTTTTTTTTTTTCTCGTTTAAAGTCCTTTTAGAATTTTCTCTCCTCCATTTGCGTGCAAACCGTAGACACGCAGATGGATTTCAGAAGTATGGCCGCGTCGTATATCCGGGTTATTCTTGCCGAGTTTTCTTCTTTGTAGGAGGTTCCAAAATTCCTTGTCACCTAAAATAAGGTCTTTTTTTTTTTTTAAATAATTACACTCCTTCAATATGCGGGCAAAACGTAGCAACGTAGATAATTTTCAGAAGCATGCCTCGTTGCATGCCCGGGGTATTCTTGCCGGGTTTTCTTCTTTGAAGGAGGCTCGTCAAAATTCCATTTTCAGCGCCGGGCAATAAAATGAACGTCCAATATCCTCGTCACCGGAATTTCACAAGAGAGAGAATCTCGCGCTGGTCTCGTGACGTCATCACGGAGCTAGCATTTCCCTTTTCTTCCAATTAAAGTGAGTTTCGTACAAACCCAAAATGTACAAAACTAAGAATAAAAAAAGATACGAAATACAAAAAATCGAATACAAGAACCAGATAAAAAATAATAAATGTGAATAGGGAGGATGTACTATTATTAGTTAAAAAAAAAAATGCAACAAAAAATGGGCTGAAATGACTTAAATAAATAAAAAGTAAATGACTTAGAATGACTTTAATGAAATTAAGGATGGATTGAATGACCTTAAGAATGACTTGGACGCTTAAAAAATAACTGGAATCCTTCAAAAACAACTTGAATTATCTGGAGAATGAGTTGAATCGCTTTGAGACTGACTGGTTGTAAAGTGCGTGATCATTTTACATTAAATTAATACAGAAAAGTGATCCCCCACTTTATATCACAAAGTTACACACATAAGTACAGCATGTAGTAAGAACAGGTACCACACTTTGAGATATTAAATCTTTTATTCAGGAAAAAAATTAACATGAACAAAAAACTTAGGCACAAGGCCAACTCAAAAGGGGGGAAAATGAAGGTCGTTGTTCATCCTTGTCACTCTAGAACTAAACAAATATTTCTCTTAGCTAGAATCTTCTTTCACCATAATACCGCATTCACCCTTTCGTACTTGGGGACGTCCTACTTAGCACCCAAGTTTTAAAACATTTTTTTATTAGCACATCTTGGCTAAAAGGCCAAGAAAAGCTTAAAAAGCTAAGAACAGTATCTATTAACAACAGACCTTTGATCTTAACCAAAAATACCAAGCACAAAAGTGTTACAGACAGACCGACAGACCGACCAACCGACCGATGTAGTGATTTATAAAGTCGCTTGCACGTGACAAAAATTTTTTTTACCAGACCCATTATATAAACAAAGGAAATTGCTCCAGGAAAACGCCTACTTTTGAGGACCATTACCTTGTGATGTGGATTACTTAAAATACAGTTTGGATCATTTTACCACACTGTTATCAAAGACATTCACTTCGGATTTTACCATGCAATTTGGATGTGAATTTTTATATCCTTTTCATTAACTTCCCTTACTCTATGACATTTAAATACTTAAACAACTTTTAATTGTGATTTTCTATGTCTCACTGACTTTAGCAACTAAGGTATAAACCATTATAACTATTTGCTAATATTTTCTCCTCTGTAGAGAAGCTAGACATCGAAATCCTATAGGTTAGGAGTTATGATGTTTCAAATGTATTCTTTGTCTCACATAGAATAATAAAAATCTTTTAATTTGAAATTTAAACGTTTCACGTCATAATTTTTTAAAATTTATTGAATGACTAAAATTTTATATATATATATATATATAAAGTGAAAATGTCTGTCTGTATGTCTGTGTAAATTTCCCTACCAAAAAACTCTGTCAATTTTATGTCTAGAGACTCGAGATTTGACATAAGGAGTACTGAGATTTGGGAAAATCTTTTTAATCGGTTTTTGGCCAGAAATTTTGTTCAACGATTTGACCTTTGAAAACACTACCAAATTCCTCCACCAATTTTGGGTTTTAACACTTGAAATTTTAAATGTAGGTTACTTGGACATGGATCAAATATTTTGATTTCATTTGAGTCTAAAAAATAGATATTAAGGATCAAAATTGGCGTCAAAGTAAAAAATAATTTCACCTCTGCGATCTCTACTGAATTACTCAGCACATTTCTGGTATAAAAATTTGAAATTTTACATAAAGGGTATTCAGAGATAGGGCAAGCTTTTTAATCGAGTTGGGTCGAAAATTTGAGCTGTCAAGGAGTCAAAGTTCAAAAGATTTGATCTTTGCGGTGTTTAGCAAACTACTCAGCAAATTTTGGGTCTAAGCGTTTGAAATTTATACATAAAGGATATTCAGACATGCGGCAAGCATTTTAATCAGTTTAGTGGCGAAAGATTTGGCTGCCAAAAGGTCAAAGTTGAAAGAGTTGACCTTTGCAGAGTCTACCAAATTCGTGCGCCAATTTTAGATGTAGGTAACTTGGACATGGGTAAAACTTTGTATTTTGATTTGAGAGCAAAATTATAAACGTTTAGAGGTCAAAATTGGGGTCAAAGTTTTAAAAAAATTGACCTCTGCGGTCTCTACGAAATTATAAAGACAAATTTTGGTCTAAACATTTGAAATCCTACATAAAGTGTATTTACATGTAGGGCAAGTTATGAACAGTACAAAGGGCCCGAGCAAATCTTGGCTGAACTGCTAGTATATATATATATATATATATATATATATATATATATATATATATATATATATATATTTATTTATATATATATATATATATGTTTGTGTGCGTGTGTGTTCATATGTGTAAGTACATATATGCATAAGTATGTATGGATTTGTGTGTCTAATATATGTAAGCTTTTGTTTTGAATAAGTAATTAGTAAGATGGATACCTTGGACTTTTGAGTCTAGCAAAAATGCTGTTGACTGGCTTCAAAAACAGCCTACAGAAAATGGACTGTGATTGATGAAAGTATAATAGGTTATGAAAAGGTTGTAAAGAGATTGCTTTTGATACTAAAAAATTTTACGCTAAGCAAAATATGATGAAAGTAAAGATAATTTTCGCGAAAATATATTTTTTTTATATCAACTTTGTTTCCATTCGTAGCCAAGAGTGACCACCAAAATGATGTTTCCTTACAAAGAGAAAATGTTATATATATAATAATATAAATATACAAGAAATAAATGTTACCATAGTCAATAAAAGTTACTTTTATGGTAGAAAAGTTCATTGATTTGTATTTTTAAGTAGTTTGTAAAAAATTTTTTTTTTTAAATTCACAAACCGGTTTTAAAAAACTCAAAATGGCAGCGACTTTGAAATGGAGAGCCCCGTTTTCAATTTGAAGGAGGGGCACCTGAGCATAAGTAACTGCAAGGTTGAGTGCATTGTTTACAAGGCGACAATTTATCCATAAGAGCAGGAGTAATAAAACAGTCTATATCAGTATATCTGTGGGTAACTTGAAACAACGAAATAAAAAACAAAACTAAACAGCGATGAGCTCTCCATGACGAAAGTTTTACGCTGGCTGTCACTTGGTCAATTTAATGCAATTCTAGTACTACATCGATAAACATCGATGTAATATATATCTGGCTAAAATATTAGATTACATGAATTAATAGCCAAATGAAAGCATAGACAAATTATAAACTATTTATTCATAGTAGATCTATTATATTATTGGAGTAGACCATCTAGTCTATAGCTTATTGAAAAAAGATTAATTTCCCCAAATTATTTTTATCTGTGTTACAGAAGGGTAGGATTAAGGGAGGTATACATATGTTATTAGATATACAGAGTGAGAGAGATGCAGATAGATAGTTAGAGAGATAGATTGATGTAGAGAAATGGAAATAATCTGATAAATCAATAGTGAGATAGATAAGGGTAGATATAGATAAATTTACAGATAGATAGTCATTTATCATGGATAAATTGAAAATTAAAAATAGATAGATTAAAAATGAGATAGATCGCAGGAGTAATATAGATATTAAGAAAGATAGAAAAATAGAGGAAGATACAGAGGGTAGAAAGATTGATAAATAAATGGATTCATAGATGGATTGTAATTTAAACAGATGAATAGATGGTCACGTGTCATCTATACTCTTATATATACGTCTATATTTAGACAGATAGGTCATATATGGATATAGATATTTAAATTTAAATTGATAGCTAGATAGGGATATTCACAGAGAAGAAATAAAATATAGAAGGATAGATTGATAGAAAATTGGATAGAGATATAGTGAAATAGATAGATAGAGGGGGACACACACATATACATATATACAGTGCCATGCAAAAGTATTGGATACATTACATTTTTCTCCATAACTTAAATATATATATATATATATATATATATATATATATATATATATATATATATATATATATATATATATATATATATATATATATATATATCCGTGTGCTTTAACAGAATGTTTTAATCTTAAATTCTATGCAATGATGCAGAATGTAGAAACTATACATAAATAGAATAAAGCATAAAACAATCATCTAATAAAAAAAATGAATAAGCAATTAATTAGCGCTTGTTTTTTTAAGGCATATGCAAATTAGTTAACCCTTATGTAGTCACTGGCATATCCTGAGCATCCTAAAAAAGTTTGTTTTAAAAAAAATTTTAATAGAAAAAGTGGGCTTTTAATATGAATGTCAGAACGAGGAAAAATCTTAATTTTATCGGTGTATAAATTCATTTGTTTATTTTTATTTGATTTTTATCCTACTGTGAAATAATGTTTTGTAGCAAAATTTTAAACCCAATAAAAGGAAGGAGGTCTGACAAATGTTGATAAAACCTCTTCATAGTTTGCTTTTTTATGTTGCTCACCCAAAATGTTGATCTTCTGTATTTATCTAGGTATCCATCCCTTTGTCCGTTCATGGACGTTGACTATGTTGTCCAGAAGAGCATAAAAGCTATCCTCACAGACCAATATATTATCTGCTTACCAAGACTTGTTTATTTCCAAGCCGCCATAAAATCGTAAGTGCATTTTGAATATTTTTACTCTTTATGAACTTTTAAACGTTATGTTTACAACATTTCAACTTTTGATAGCTTCAGCATTTGCCATGGGTGTCATTCGTTGTGGGGAGTACAATACAAGTCTTGGAAATCACAGAGAAACAAATAAAAGTCCAAAATATGGGTGATAAAGATTAAAAATAAATCAAAACAGTTGTGACAATTGAACACATCCTCACTGCTCCAAAAGCAAGGTATGCATCGACGCAGACCTGAAGAGATGCCTTGGACACTGCCTGACTGACCCCAAGATGGAGTAAAATGCCATGATGCTGATGAGTGATTAAATCTAACAATATTTATTGGAAGAAAGATTTGAAATGTTTAAATGCATGTATGCAAGGTTTTTGATTAAGTGAATGATGTCTTTTCTTATTTTTCTTCATTGTGGCTAGTTGATGTGTGTGATGCTGATGCTTGGTATCTTCTTCGTTTTACATGCATGGCAAAAAATGCAGCAGATAATAATTGTGATTCTAGTTAAGATCGATTCTAGATGGATCTGTTGATATAAAAATACATGAATTCTTTTCATGTAGAGTCAGTCGGCTTGTCACCAGTGTGATGAGCTAGTTGCCACTTTGTTAATCATTTGATTGCCTTAACTTTATAGAAGGGTTTTAGTTTTGTGTCTAACACCCGAATTGGAGAATTCTTGCATGGACGTCTTCATAATGTAGTCAGACTGATAACATACTAAATACAGTATAATAGACAAATAATTATATGAGATATTAGGTCTATACATCTTGAAAAATAACCCTAAATTTTCCTACTAGAAACAATAGCCTAGTGGTGGACAAAATGTTTTGCATGTCAGCATTTTTTTAAATAAAAAGTTACTCGCAGTACAACAAATTTTTCATTGATGAGAACCTTAAAAGATTTAAAAAAAAAATTTTTTTTTATTAATATCAGCTACTTAATAATATTATTCATTGGTTATACTTATAAAGTAGCTATGCCGAGGGTATGAAAAATGAAAACATACTTTTGTCATTGCTTGAAAACTTTCCTATAGATTGGAAAAGCATCTTTCGCTTGTTTTAAAAACGATAGTAATGCTTCAAGTTAGCTGCTGCTAATGTTTATTATGATGTCACATAGATACACATTCAACATAAACAAAAATGGCTATAAATTGCATAAACATATTTAAATAGAGAATACAACATTATAGGATTGATATTTGTATGTTGGTTCTTCAGTATGAAAATATTTTGGATAACATACGAGGGGCGTGCAATAAGTAATGCCCCTGACCCACTTCCAGTTGTCTGATCTAGCTGAAATTTTGCATGTGCAATGATTTATATCTCTACGGGTTATGTGGCAAATTACGGCTCTGAACTAATTGTGGTTTCTGTTGTACAGGTGTTTGAACTGAGTCAGGTGTGAAATGGAGCCTGTTGAATGTCGAGCAGTGATCCAGTTTTTGTATTTGAAAGGATGCACACCACAGGAGACTTTTGATGAAATGAAAGAAACTTATGGTGATAATGCCCCATTATATGACCTTCTAAAACGCTGGCATCGTAAATTCAAACAGGGCTGGAAGTATGTGGAAACAGCTCCCAGATCTGATCGCCCCCCTTCTGCCATTGATGAGGCATCTGTCCGTCAAGTTGAGGCTGCCATTTTGGAAGATCGGCGCATTACTATTCGCCAAATAGCCCAAGATGTCAAGATTAGTACAGGGTCTGTGGAAACTATCATTCATGACCATTTGCATATGCATAAGGTGTCTGCCAGATGGATACCCAGGTTGCTCACACCATTCCAGAAGTGAGAACACGTCGAATGCTCGAGGATGAATTTGGAGATGTGCCAAGAGGATAAGTCAAAGTTTTTCAAAAGACTGATTACACAGGATGAAACCTGGGTCCATCACTATGATCCAGAGACCAAAGCCCAGTCAATGCAGTGGAAGCACTTGAACTCACCACCTCCAAAGAAGGCAAGGGTGCAGCCCTCCGCTGGCAAGGTCATGTTCACAGTCTTCTGGGACCAGGACGGAGTAGTGATGACAGATTTCCTGGCAAAGGGTACCACAATTACAGGAGCCTATTATGCTTCACTTTTGAGCGAAGCTATCAAAATCAAGAGGCGGGGCAAGATCAGCAAAGATACCCTCCTCCTCCTGCAGGACAATGCTCTGGTCCACAACTTGCATGTCGCCAGATCAGAAGCACGGGCGTGTGGTTATGAAATCCTCCCTCATCCTCTCTACTCTCCTGACCTTGCACCCTCTGACTTTCACCTCTTCCCAGCCATGAAGTTGTTTTTGAAAGGAAAGTATTTCCCATATGATGCAGCCTTGATTTCTGAAGTCACGTAAACCAGGGGTGTTCTAGAAAAAAGGTCTCCAGAGCTGCATCAAACGATGGGAGAAATGCATAACTCTGGGTGGTTCCTATGTAGAGAAAGACTAATAACTGTGCCAAGTTTCGTTGCTCTACTGCTATGGCAAGTGGGTCAGGGGCATTACTTATTGCACACCCCTCGTATGTTAATATTATTCTCTCTCATGAAATCTCATTTGCATTCTTTTATTTTTCTCACTTCAGGATATTACCAACTGATTGCTGGATTGAAATATGCACGTTTCTGGGAACTATGACGTTCATGGACAGTTTTATTGGCAATAAAAAGAAATGCAAATGCTAAAGAAAATGGACATTCAAATGCAATCTGATAATCTATTCTCCAGGAAATGTTAACCTAACAAAAACTAAGCATGTAACTAATATATATATATATATATAATTATTTTTTTTACTATAATAATTAAATACCTACAGACACTAGTGTTTCATCCTTTCGGGAATCTTCAGTGCAGGGTGTCACGATTACTACCAGTCGAACGATTCGAACCCCGTATCACGAGACATCTCTGGCTCGATTAGCGGAGACCTAATCCATTTGGCTACCATTAACCGCTTGAAATAACGTTGAATTTTAAACATCTTAATGTTAAGTGTTCATTTACGCCAGACAGACAGTGATCTAATCATTATACGATGATCTACGCATAAGAGCTAAATTGGCCGACTTTTAATTCAACTGAAAGTGTTCAACGATAAGAAACGAATTTCTTAAAGGGGCTGTCATAATTATTTTTTTTACTATAATAATTAAATACCTACAATATATATATATATATATATATATATATATATATATATATATATATAGAGAGAGAGAGAGAGAGAGAGAGAGAGAGAGAGAGAGAGAGAGGGATATATAAATAGATATATATTCAATTTTTCTTATTATCTTTTCTGTGTTGGAGTCGAAAGTGTTTATATAGATCCCATAAGCATTACACGTAACGTTTTCACTGGTTTGGACCATCCTCAACGGGGGTAAGTGGATCATTGGTGAGAGAGACAGATAGTGGAAAGTTTCAGTAGTTTCAGTGCTAGATCCGGTATGGGGCACACAAAGTGAATAAGTTAAGATTGTGTTCTCCATTGTTTAAGATTTAAATTCAAATACGTATATTTTATGTTTATAAGCCAACTATAACGTAAAGATATTTTATAAAATAAAAAAATATTTATTTGTTGAATTCAAAATTTTCGACGTTATACGCTTTTCGGGATATATATATATATATATATATATATATATATATATATATATATATATATATAAAAGCGGGAAATTTGTCAAATTATTTATTTTTTACAAAGAATAATTTTTACAAAGTTTTTCAAAGACAAATGTCATATTATACTCATAAATACTCAAAATGTCGTCCATGCACTTCACTGCAGCGTCTTAACCTAGAAATCCAAGCTCATGTGGCGTTTTGAATGGTAACTTGTGGCATATCATTTCAAGCGCTTGCCAAGCACGTTTTCAAGTCATCAATAGAGTATATTTCACGTCGACAGTTCTGCATCTCTGTTAATAACAAGCTCCAAGCACAGTAATCCATGACATTTAAGTCTGGACTTTTTGAGGACCAATCTTCCGGTGCAGTGAAATCAGGTGTAGATTGCCAAAGAAACTGAATTGAAGCTATTGCTGTGTGAGCCTTGGCACCATTCTGCTGCCATGTCCATGTTTGGTTGTCCGTTACATTTCTTATATTGCTAAACATCTGTGGGCATATCTCTTCACAATAAACTTGCTGGTTTACTTTTCTTCCTACCTTCAGGACTCTGATAATATCCTTCATACCATGAAACAGCAGCAAAACAAAGAACATATTGTCAGCAGATCTTCCTCAGGTATCTCAGTTTTTACATGCACTTTTCGGTAAATGCGATCATTTTGTCTGTTCAAAGGCAATCATAAAGAGAATCTTGTTTTGGCCGAAAACCATACTCTTCTCCAGCAAACTCTCGTTCAAAACGAGCACTCAGAGCAAGCGACTTGTTACATTTTATTCGACGGTAGCATTTCAGTTCACTTTCTTTGAGAATTTCAACCACTGATGTTTTCGATATATTGAGATGTAAAGCGATTTCTCGATGACTGAAATGACGTCTCTATTACACTGCGTCGCACAGGTGAAACAGCCAAATCCTTCACTGTGGCATGTGCTTCATCTAAAATTCGTTTCTTTGGTCCCGTTCCTTTTTGGCGAGTACCAGCTGCTTCAAGGCCTTCTCGTTTGAAAGTTGCAACAACATTATAAAACTGATGTTTTGTAATCGTTGAAAAAAAAATTGGTAACACGGCCAGACATTTTGTCCGTCCCCAAGTCGGATTTTCACTTTTGAAAAAAATTATCACCTGCCTTTGAAAATCTGAAAGCTGTTTTCTGCTGCTCCCATCCATGATGTGGGTATCAAATTCTAAATCGAAGGAATAAATAAGCAAGATGTAATGAAATTAATATGAGGATTGCACACCCAATCAACAACAAAAGAACCAATAAAAAAATAGCATTTATTCACGATCTAAGCTGACCTTCAAATTTCCCGCTTTTCTAATCACCACTCTGTATATATATATATATATATATATATATATATATATATATATATATATATATATATATATATATATATAAATTTTTTAAATTATCACTCTTTGTTTTTTGACAGAAAATTGAAATTTCAATCGATTTTATCAATAATGTAATTTATCTAGCCGTATATTTATTTCTATAGAAAACAGACCTGTGAGATTTCAGCATAAAACAGTTCAGAGTTCCAAACGATTATAAAAACTTTTAGATATCTTTATCTTTATTTAGTTTTAATAAAATTATTATCTTTATTTCTATAATATATCCGCTGAAAAAAATTTCTAGTATACATGCTAAAAAATTGGTCTTACTTGCTCTTTTTAGGTTCACATGCCCCCCGCAGTGACTTAGTCTACACTACATTGTAGTCAACATTACACTGTAGAGAACCTACTGTTCATTTTATAACATTTTTTATATATAATGTATTGAATCAAAGTTTAAAATCCAAAAGTAAAGTATCATGCTTCAATTATGCTCTAAACAGAAGCATTCATTTTGAAGTGCGCCTGTTATATCCAAGAACCTACTGTTGATTTTATATGTTGGGCCTTTCGGCTTGTGTGGTAATAAAACTTTTGAAATGCACTTGTGATGTTGGGCTGTGTAAGGTGTTAACTTGAGTCCAAATCGCCTGTTCTTTCTTTTATCGGATTTTTTTATTATTTATTATCGAAAGACATTCCAATACAAAACCTATCTAAAAACACTACCAGACACATAAAGTAACTTTTTTGTAAAATTTCATATAAATAGGCCCAGCCGTTTTCATGTTCATAGGGAACGAACTCACCCACACACAGACACACACAGACACACACAGACATTTTTTTAGAGTATCACACACACACGCGCGCGTGTGTGAAACAAATTTTCCTCCTGGTAAGAGTGCTCACATGTTAATATTTTCCTTATCAAGCTGGGGATGGGGTGTCTAACCGAATGCAAGACATTCACCTGCTATCTCATACATTTTAATCAAGAGATCTTTTTAAGATTCTAATCGTCCCTTTAACGGCAATTGTTTGAATCTCTTTTGCACTTGGTTCACCAATTATATTTACCAGGTAGTTTTTTAAATTCTTTTTCATGAATCCAGTTTCTCCTATAATGACGAATGATGGAGATCTTCCCAAGATTCCAGTTTCTTTTTATGTTGTACATAAGACCTTGGTGTTTCATAATTTTTTCTCTCTCAGCTCTGTTTAACCCAGCATCATTGTGGACACTAACTTCGACTAAGGTTGCTTCTTTCCTCTTCTTTTCCCATATCACTATGTCATGTTTAATAGCTTCGTTTTCAAGGTACATAGCTCCAAGTACAGCAATCCATGAGATTTAAGTCATAGTCATAGTAAATGGTGTCTTATTTTCAACTGTTCTTTCTGCTGCATTTCATATTCAACTTTTTATAGAGCGTCCAGTGGACATATTTACATTCTCTATTGTGTTGCACTGTATAATAACTGTCTCCTAGCAGAACTTTACAACTAGATGGCTCACACACTCTCTGCTTCTGTGCGACAGAACTTGCACTTGTTGTCATCGCTGAGACCACTCATCTTCTTAAAAGCATTTGGCATTGCTTTGATCTTGAACAGCCATTATATAATTCTCTCCTGATCATAGTGGAGTAATCCTCTTTTTAGCAAGTCTATAAAACCTTTCTTATCTATATAGTCCTGGATGACTTCGCCCCAAAAATACTTGGAATGCTGTTGGTTTACTCATTCTTCCAGTTCTTTTGCAATAGACTTGCTGTATTTTTGGTGACTATTTTGGGTTATTTCTGTAGTGGATTTGTTTTCTGATTCTATTTCGTTTGTAAAACAGTTTTGTCCAAAATGCTTAGCAAGTTTCGTGATGGTTGTTGTTTTGCCGTCTCTTGTTTCATAATGTTGATGTACTATTTTAAGGTTTGGCTTTATTCATTCCCAAATGTCTTGTCAGGACACTTTTAAATTTGCAGATTAGACCACAAATATGAAAACGTAGCATTGAATGTTGTGATGTTGTAGCATTCTCATAAAACTGTTGATCTTGTTTTTGATTTTGTAGTTTAAGATTATTTACAAGTTCAGCTTTTCACAGAAGAATATTTATTATGGTGCTGTGTATAGTCTCTGACACTTTTATCCTGCTTTTTAAAACAACATGATCTGCACGGTGCTCTTCAAAACGCTTACATATTTCTTTCATGTTTTTTCTCCATAGTGGTCGGTCTTCTGATTGTGCTTCTCAGTTCTGTTTATTCATCTCAAGTAATTTCAATTTGTTTTTCAAAGCATCCATAAACCTTTTTCTCGGTTTATGTTGTGGTCTCTTCCCTCTGTCTGGCATAAAACAGCTGTTTAGAAAGTTTTTAATTCTCCATCCTAACCAGATGTCCAGTTGAGTGAATTGGATTTTGAATGATTTTCATCTCTGCATTGGTTCTATGTGATCATTTAAGGACTAAAGTGTCAGGCATGAGAATCTTCTCTGAATACATCTTTCTAATCGCTTGAGGTGCCTTCTATATTGCTAGCTATATATACTAGTTGAACATACTTTGCATTGCCCAGTGATTGTTGTTTTTTATCTTGTAAGGAAATAGATGTGCATACATCTAGTAATTATTTTGACATTTCACTTTTTTTGATAGGAAAATTATGCTGTTTTATATTTTACATGGATTCATATTTTTATTAACAAATTATAATTTTAGTAAAATTATGTAATTTTTGTTTTTAAATAAACTATATTTTACATTTTTATACCTTTTTTGTAAGTATCATAAGGAAAAAATGAAAAAGAATACTGTTTAGTTTTCAATTTTCAGTGAAACAATTTCATTGGATAATCACGTGTTGATTAACCAATTAAAATGAATGGTAAATCTCTGTAAGTTTTTACGATTGCTGGGTAGTATAGAATATGAAATCGATTGGAATTTCATGTTTAATCTAAAGAAACACAACCTGAAAATGTCCATATTTCTTCACTGGCTATGTAGAATTAAATATCAATTTTTATATATTTCCATATGTATATGTAATCCACACGCTCACATTTGAATATTAGAATTAAATTTTTAAATTTACTTTTACATTAATCTTCAATGTAAAAGTGAATTTAATTCTAATATTCAAATATTGATAATATTAGTTCTTTGGAATTGTATTACTGTTTATATTCTTTGTAAAACCAATTAATTATTATTTTGTTTTATATTTGCTGAAGAAGCATATTTGTTTCATTAAAAATGAAATCAGTCATCTGAATGTAATTTTATCTCATCCATACTTAAATGTGAACAATGTATATACATCATACTCGACTGATTATCTTGCAAGTTTGATAGACAGAATGGCAGAGAATGTATTCGAAAGTTACCTCCCTTGATAATAACCTTTATATCAAGCAATGAGGATAACTCGGTCAAAATTTATCTCCATTGCTCTAAGAAGAAATTGGTTATATAAATATTTTATTGTTTTATGCGAATAAATGTTATTTTGATATAAAAATGTTGTTGATTTTTCAATGCTCGATTGAAGTTTTCCAAAAGTGTAACATCTCTCACACACACGCGTGCATGCACACACACACTTTTGATGCAACACTGGTGCACTACTTTATAGCTTGAAAATTGAAAATAATAGAAATTAAAAAAATAAGAATAAAAATGATATGGGGAATCAAGGCTGAGAGCTTCATTCATTATCGGTCAGCACTGAATGGATTTTGTAGTATAAAATAAAAACTATGACCACTGAAACACTAAAAAAAAATCAGCACACACGCTAAGCTACTGTGATCTCTTATAAATAAAGATAAACACTAGGTACGTGCAAAATGAAAGCCGATGCTCAAAATATATAAACATTTCGACCCCTCCCTTTATTTAAAAAAAATCACCAAAAATCAGTGAATTGACCAATTTTAATGAAATTTTCAGCATTTATGAAATAAGGATCACGGAATATTATTTTTATTTGAATCTTAGTGGAAATGTATTATTTTGTTTAAACAAAAAACATCGTTACTAAAGTTATGGTTTTCAGTAGTAAAAAAAATTAATAGATTTATTTTTGCTTTTTCATGAAAATAAAGCATCATAAATTGTATCAATAAAAAAAATTAATTTTCACAGGAACATTACGAAAAAAGCCCCTAACGTCCGTATTAACGAAATCAATATAACTCGAAGAAAAATTAATTTCTCGATGTTGTGGTGGCACACATTCATTTGCATATGTGGATAGTAATTACACATAAATAGGAAGACTCAGTTAGTCTGAGTGTGTGTTCACCAGAAGCCCCTGAAGGCCGCCGAGAGCAGATATGTTTCTCCAGCAAAGACTCTCTTATTTGACACCATTATGTAAATATCCCGTAAATATACGTTTTCCTAATACACTTCTTATTTGATCTACCTTTGTTTGTTGGGTCGTCATTTGTATTGCTTTCTAAGTTACTTGTTTCAACGTGCAAATTTAACAGTGACGACGAGGATGAACGTCAAATATAACAGTTTGACGAAGAAATGGAAAGAACTCACTAAAAAAAAAAAGTACAACGCAACGGTTGACCTTTCTAAGGAATACAAGTTTTGACAAACGAAATAGTCGTAAAAACGGATTTTACGCTAAAGAGAAGTTCGACTGAAGCGGAAAAAATGAATAATTCAGTGAACATTGGAAAACTGAAAAATATTCTCCTCGCGAAGTACAACACTAAAAGAAAGAAACGGTTGTTTCCCAAATTCCAAGAACAAAAACTACATTCAGGTTAAAAAAAAAGTAACCTCGATTAATAGTATTTTATTTACTAAAATACTAGTCGGGAAAAAAAGAGACAAACCAAAACCTTTAATTGCAGTCTCAAAGAAAAAAAAAAACTCGAACGTGGCAAAAAAAAAAAAAAGCGACGATTTACGCCGTTTCCCGTTGAATCTATCTTAAAAAAAAATAACAAACTGTAAAAGTGAATTTTTGTAAAACGACAAACAGATTCGTTTTACTAAATTACGAAGAACAGATTCGTATCACTAAATTACAAGGAAGTAACATACAAAGAAAAAAAAAGTTCACCAGTGGATTTCCTAAATTGCTGTAAATACCAACTAAAGACTTTTTGGTAAACCAAATCTTTCTTTTCGGTATTTAAAAAAAAAAATACCACAGTTAAACTAAAATCAAGGAAAGATTTTTTTTCAAACTAAAGTTGTCACTGGATAACGGATATAAGACAGTAAAACGTCACGCAAAAAAAAAAAAAAAAAAAAAAAACATTTAAATGTAGTCCATACATTTTATTTTTTTCAATTGTGACTCGAGTTGAAAAACTTTTTTTTTTCTATGGAAAGAGTTGTACTTAAGTTCGGCTTTTATTTATTAGGAAATGCCTAAAACGGAAAAGTAAATCGTATTTTGTGGTTTCAGAAAAAGCCTCAGTTCTTATGTTGAGCTTGACTCGCTAACGAAGTGAGAAAATATTATTCGAGCAGCGATATTACTATTGAAAACAGGAACGATGAACAATTTTTTTTTGTAACACAAGCCATTTTATATGGTACGGATATTGTGTTGCATGTGAAATTGTACAATTTTTCTTTGTAACTGCATTACTGTTACTGAAGGATACAAAAAAATGGAAGATTTATCTAGAATGTTAATGCAATTTTTGCAGACGCAACAAAAGACGCAATCCGAGCTAGATGCACGTAGAGAGGAGAAATTATTGAAATGGTAAATGGAACAAGAAGAAAGGCAGAAGAAATTACAACTTGAACAAGAAGAAAGGCAGAAGAAATTACAATTTGAATATGAAGAAAGGCAAAATGAACGTTTTGCTAAAACACTGGAACTATTAAAGACTAATCGAGAAAATGTCGACAGTACTAATTTCTCGCATACAACTATATTTAATAGCATGGACACATTTAATTATGTGCCGGAGGAAGTGTAATCAGAGTTTTTTTTTGTGTCTGTTTCGATTTACTCAAAACCGCACACACCTCGTCTTCTCATGTATCGTTCTCTTCTTCCTCTTCTACTTCTTGCTCTTTTTCTTCTTTTTTTCTTCTCAGTCGTCAGAAGCGTCGTCTTTTCTTGACTACGTTTTTCCTTCTCGCTTCTTGCTCACAGTGATCCGTTTTTATGCTAAGCTGAACTCTCGTGTGTGCGAGAGAACATGAGATTTTGCGTGATTACTTGGCAATATTAACCGGCCGCCGCCATCTTGCCATTTTTCTTTGGACGTACCCGCTTTGCAGAATGCACACCTCGAGCGTTTGTCAGGTAAGCCCGTCTGTTCGCAATTTATTACACACTCCCCCCTGATCTCATTATCACAGAAAGAGCAGGGAGGCGGTGGCCTTTTCCTTTGAGTGCTTCTTCGGAGAGGGGGATTTGGGGCTTCATCATCGTCTGCGCTGTCTTCCGTGACACGAAGGTCGGCGAACCTAAAGCTGAGCATCGCAGTATCACTGTCCAGGTCTTCATCATCAGCAGGAGGGTCAGTACTTTGAAGGCTACCACTCTCAGTGTCGCTGTGCGTTGAAGCCGTCATGAACCAGAATGATGGGTCGCTGGTCACGGATTCAATTTCACTATCTTCGTCAAGCGGCAGCTGCGTTTGGAATACTGATCTTAAGTCTTTAATATGACGAGGTACTCCATCAACTCGCACCGCCTGTGGGCTGATCACTTCAGTGACATGACCAGTTCCGTAGCGAGTCGTGCACTGGCCTCGGGGTTTTTTAACCCAGACGACATCTCCTTCTTTTATGTTCTTTTGTGGTGGCTCCGGTTCGGGTAGTGAGCTGCTCTCCAAACCTCTCACCCTGACACGGTATGTATGTAGCGCGTTGGCTGGCGCGGTGGAGGGTGAAACATCGTCCTTAGGGGTGACGTTGTACCAATAGACTGCTTCAGGTACCGTACACCCCTTCCGCGCTGCGATTGTCTTAACCGTTCTGTGATTGCGCTCAATAATCCCGTTTCCACTGGGAACATGGGCACACCGAAAACGCAGATGGACACCCCAGCCATCTGCAAACTGTTTAAACGGCTCACTAACAAAAGCGGGGCCATTGTCGGTGAGTATCTCAGAAGGAGGGCCACGCTCGAGGAACACACCTTCCAACTCATGGATAATGGCAGCCGCGTCCTGCCGGTGAAGGGGCCGCCACAATGAAAACCTAGATGGTCCACAGTCGATAAGCGTCAAAAAATGCCTCCCGTTGTAGTGCGTTATGTCCATCGCAATCCTATCCCAATTACGCTTCACACTGAGTATTCCCTTCTTCCACCGGACAGGTGCTGGGTCGATCGATCGGCAGGTGTTGCAGCTTCCCACAACAGATTTCACAGCCCTCCGAGACACAGAGGGGTCAACCAATCTGGCGAAGTAAAGCGTTCGGTTTACACCGGGGTGCCCACTTTGGCAATGGACATCATTAATATGCTCTGGGCTGAGTCTATGTCCCACTGCAGTGCAATTTACAGGTGCTGACTCGTTCACTTCTTTTGGCAGGTCTAGCCAACGGCGTGGCACTCTGGTCAGACGATCTGCCTGATTCAAACAGGACTGCACCAGTGTCACATCTATGACCAAGTCGTATTCCTTAGTGGTTTCGGTTAGGGTAGCAAGCCGCCTCCGGATCAGCATTTCGGCCGACGCCTTCGTTGTCAGACGTGCTTTTCCGTTCAAGGCATTGGTCATCCACCGATGCACACACGTGGAATCCGTGATGATGTGAAGGATTCTAGCCTGCCACTGAAGCGCTAGATTGACTCCTTTCAGTGTAGCATCGAGTTCAGCTAGGTTTATATGCTTGGCCTCATTCTCCGGCCGAAGCCAGCAGGCATCTTCTATTATCCTTCCGTCGACCGCCAGAGCAACGCCAAGGGCAAGTGAGCTAGCGTCTACCCAAACTGTAAATTCACTCCCATCGACACACCAGCTCCCCCGTACAGGGTCATCATTGGTCACTCTGGCCACAACTTCCACCAGCATGCTTCGCAGGGCAGGATCATGCACCTCATCATCCCATCCAGTTGACATAGAAGTTGCCCGTCGCTTTATGGCCGCTACAGCCACTCGGAGCCACCCACACACAGGGAAGTGACCCACCAATTTTCCGCAAATGGAAAACGTGCTCCGACGTGTGATGGTAGATGGGATTTCTGGGATTTCACCACTCCTTCCCCATTGAAGGCCATCTGCACTTCCGCTCACCTGCAGTCCGAGCACTTTCGCCCCGTCCTGTAGCCGCTCCGGCTCCTTGCACGACAATCCGAAGTGCTCGAAGTGTTCTTTGACCGCCTGGGCAGACAGGAGGCTCTCATTGACAAAAATGTTGTCTATATACGACGATGTCGCATGTTGCACCGCTTCATCTTGACGCCGGATCGCCTGCATGATTGCTGTCATGATGTTAGGGGCTACATTCAGGCCGAATCCTAGCCTGGTCAAGCAATAGCGAGTTCCTTTGATCACCACCGTCTGGAATGGCCACAGCGATTTCTCAACACGTATTTGCAAGTACGCTCTTCGCAAGTCCAGTATGGCTGCTTCCGCACCCTGCCGCCGCCACTCCCGTAGTTTATGAGCACAGACATCAGCCCCCGCAGTGTGTGGGTCAACGTATTCATTAAGTTCCCAGTAATCAAGAACAGGTCGAACTTTCTGCTTGTTCTCTTGTCTGACAGACATCAGGGGAATTAGCCCCCGCGGGGGCCCGAGCTCATCCTCTGGGTATGGAACTAACCAGCCATTATCCAGCCACACTTGAAGTTCTGCCTCGTACTGCCCCCTAAGCCATGCAGGAGGAGGATACTCTGTAAGTCGATTCCGCAATGACACTGGTGGCTGGTCGCCTGCCCATTTCCAGGACGCTGTCCAAGTGTTTGTGCCCTTATCGTATTCTGCATGGAAATCGGGCTCATCGAGAGTGATTGCTGCACACATTTGTTTGTTTGGTCGAGAGAAGCTCACATCACCGGCGCTGTTCACAGTAATTCCGCCTAGCTGTGTGATAGCGTCCATTCCAAGGAGAAGGTCATATCCGAGCAGCTCCCCATCGACCACTAACACCGTCACAGCAACCGGAGAGCCATTGCCAATGCTGATATGAACAACGCTGACCCCACAACACACCAATGAGCCTTGACCGACAGTAAGTACAGGGATCCTTCGTTTCTTCCATGTGGCGCAATATTCCTTTCGAAGAAGGGTTTGGGTACAGCCGGTGTCAACCAGCGCTGAACGTTCACATCCATCAACTTGAACTGTTACTGCAGGCAGCGCTTTGTTCAATGCCGCGTTGGGGAGGGTGCTAGCGCTGCGGCGTCCTCCCCTTTCCCATTTCCCAGACAATTCCACGTTATGTGGCCTGGCTTATTGCATTGGTGACACCGTATTACTTGTCGTACTCCATAATTAGGGGTGCGCCTTGTACCGCTTTTGCAGTCTCTGGAAAAGTGGTTGGGGCCACCACAGGTATAGCATCGTAGACCCTTCGTTGGCGAGTCCAGAGTGTCAACAGCTGCGGAGACTAGTTCTCGATCGTCTTTCAAGATGTTTCGTGCTCTCGCCAATAACTCCTCCAATCCAATCTCAGTGAGTCTTGACGATGCTCGCAGCAGTCGACTTGCCTCATCCGGAAGTCCCGACAAAAAGGCGCATGCCAATATGCGATCACTTGCACTGCCGAAGGGAGTGGCAAGCTTTTTCAAGTTGGCCATGTAGACATCCACTGTCTCCCCCGGCCCAAGTCGGCGTTCGGAAAACTGCCTCCAGGCGACAAAAGGGTCTGTACCAAATGCCCGGTATAGCGCTTGTGTAATCTGCTCCATGGTCGGATCCTCCCCTAGCTGCTGGTACACGGCATAAGCCTCTTTAGTGAGTCTCAATGGGATAACCATAGCTGGGTCTTTAATCTTGCACAACCGGCAAACGCGCTCAGCCTTTTCCAGCCATTCGACCACCGAGGGACCAGTGGGGGAGCCATCGAATTCCGGAATTAATCTGATGTCAAATTTCTCCATACCAAAGCCGGAATAGCTTGTAATCAGAGTTTTTTTTGTGTCTGTTTCGATTTACTCAAAACCGCACACACCTCGTCTTCTCATGTATCGTTCTCTTCTTCCTCTTCTACTTCTTGCTCTTTTTCTTCTTTTTTTCTTCTCAGTCGTCAGAAGCGTCGTCTTTTCTTGACTACGTTTTTCCTTCTCGCTTCTTGCTCACAGTGACCCGTTTTTATGCTAAGCTGAACTCTCGTGTGTGCGAGAGAACACGAGATTTTGCGTGATTACTTGGCAATATTAACCGGCCGCCGCCATCTTGCCATTTTTCTTTGGACGTACCCGCTTTGTAGAATGCACACCTCGAGCGTTTGTCAGGTAAGCCCGTCTGTTCGCAATTTATTACACAGGAAGAAAAGACTTTTGAAGCATACTATACAAGATACGAGGATGTCTTTCAACTGGACTGCAAAAGTTGGCCAAATACCCAGAAAGTGAGCCTTTTACTCAGGAAGTTGGGTGTAAGAGAACACAGCAAGTTCGTAGATTATATACTACCTAAAAAAAATCTACGGAATTAGATTTCATGGAAGTTGTAAAATTACTAAAAGAATTATTTAATCCGAATATATCTCTTTTTCATAAGAGATGGTTGTGTATGAATCTAAGGAAGATGGACAACCAATATTATTTGACATACTCATCAGTTGTCAATAAAAACTGTGATAATTTTAAGCTAGCGGAACTAACAGTAGAAGATTTCAAATGCCTAATCTTCACACAAGGGTTAGTCTCCACGAAAAATGCAGAAATACGCAGACGACTGTTGTCTAAGCTGGAATCTGAGCAAGATTTAACACTTCAGAAATTAGCAGAGGATTGTGAAAGGGCCATTACACTAAAAATGGATTCAAAAAAGATAGAAGAATCCGGAGTGGCATATGTAAGAAAGGTTAGAAAACCATACACACCAATCAAGAACTATACAAATAAAAGCAGTCAAAACGGAACGAGATATTCCAAATATAATAATTATAATTATAGTAAAGAATATAACAAGTCTCTTCCTAGATATAACTGTAAGAGATGCGCAGAAAGACATTGGGAATCGGATTGCCCTTATAAGAAGAAAAAATGCTACATTTGCAAGAAAGTCGAACACAAAAGCGATTCTTGCAGATATAAAGATTTCACCAGAAAGAGAGTACAGCAAACAAAATCAAATGAAAAATTAGACAAAAATCGGCGAAAATACATAAAAGCGGAAATATTTAAAACGCCAATAAAATTACAACTGGATTCAGGATCCGATATTTCTATAATAAACTTGAATACATGGAAAAAGTTGGGTAAACCAACCATGATGAAAACAAGTAAATCAGCTCGGACGGTAACTGGCGATGAGATAAAATTTGAAGGAGAAGTTATCCTTCCGATAAAATTGAAAGGGATTACGAAGAAATTAAAAATGTTCGTATTGAAAAATAGCGAAAACCTGTTTGGAATGGATTTAATTGAGAAATTTGGACTCTGGGAAAAGCCAATTAATACATTCTGTAAAAAATAGAATGTACTACTCCAACAACAGAAAATATAAAAGAGGACTTAAAAAAATTATTCCCTGATGTATTTATGACTAAATTAGGTCGTTGCAATAAATTTAAGGCCTCGTTGGAACTTAAAGAAAACACCAGCCCAATTTTTAGAAAAAAGCAAAACGTTCCGTTCGCTGTGTTGGAAAAGATTAATAAAGAATTAGAAAGATTGGAACAGACAGGAATACGATCAAAAATAGAACATAGCGACTGGGCAGCCCCCACCGTATATGTAAAGAAAAAGAATGATGAAATCAGAGTGTGCGCAGACTTTTCGACAGGTCTAAACTCCATATTACAAGATTACCATTACCCTCTACCAACCCACTGGCGTAGCTAGGGGGGGGGGGTGCGGGCCGCCATGGGCGGCACACCTGAGGGGGCGGCATTTTGAGAGGGTAAAAATAGAAAGTAGACAAAATAAATAAAAATAAACAAAAGTTAACAAAAAATATGAAATTTTATACCAAAAAGGTTGTAAAAAGTCGGAATTTGGGGGGGGGGGTTATCGGAATCAGAAAAAATGTGTCCCTATTTTCTGAGCGTCAGGGGGCGGCATGGGGGCGGCATTTTGAGAGGGTAAAAGGGGAAAATCGAAAAAAATGCTAACAAAAAATCTGAAATTTTATATCGAAAAGGTTGTAAAAAATGGGAACTTTTGTAGTTATTGGAATCGCAAAAAGGTGTCCCTATTTTGCGAGCGGCATATGTCAGGGGGCGGCATTTTGAGAGAGTAAAAATAGAAAGTAGAAAAAAATAAATAAAAATAAACAAAATCTAACAAAAAATCTGACATTTTATACTGAAAAAGTTGTAAAAAATCGGAAATTTTTAAGGTATCAGAATCAGAAAAATGTGTCTCTTATTTACGAGCAGCACATGTCAGGGGCGGCATTTTGAGAGGATAAAAATAGAAAATAGAAAAAAAATATATAAAAGCTAACAAAAAATCTGAAATTTTATGCCGAAAGTTTGTAAAAATCTGAAGTATTGGAGGTATCGGAATCGGAAAAATGTGTCCCTATTTTACGATTCCAAAACCGATTCTTTTAAATTTTTAATTTTTCATTATTGGTATTAATTATAAATATTTATTATTTTTAAATTATCACTGAAACTAAAATGAGAATAACCTCAAAATACGATGTAAATTTATTTTATTTGTAAAACAATTTTTTTAAATTGCATAAACTCTCTATGTAACCTTTCAAAGAAAGCAGTTGCTTTACATGTTCTGAAAAATGTTGAAAAATTAAGCAGCAACAGTCTTTGCAGCCTGCGGCGATCGTAAGATTTGCCCCCCCCCCCCCGCATTTGATAATCTGTTAACCTTCAAAATTCCAAAAGCCCTCAAAATATTTATTTTCATGGAACTAATGTTAGACTGCAGCTATTAGTCCTAGATTTTCATCGCATTGCAGTACTCGTCAAAGAAGACCAAAGATTTTTCAAAACAATTATATAATTTTCTTCGGATTAATGTTCACACAATTCCCTTCAGATTAATGTTTACATACTTATTATTATTGAAAAGAAATTGTTAAATTAAATTAACTGGCTACGTAATTGTATACGTAGCCAGTTAATTTAACAATTTCTTTTCAATAATAATTGAATATTATTATAATAATATTTGAAATTTCTTTTCAATAATAATATATGACTTGGGTGCCATGAGCTAGAATCGAAATCGAAACACAACTCTCCACCCTCATTCCCTAGCCTCTGAACCACTAATAAAATGGAGCTGGATTTTCCCCACATTAAAAACCGGCCTTGTGTCTAACTCTGCCCTCGTGGAGAGGCAAGTAAATGGGAACAATCGGCAGTCGTTGCCAAACCGACCTCAGCTCTAATTGTACACAAGATCTAATTTTAAACAAGACCATTGCTATGTTCGCTTACGGCCGTTTGCCATTTTCGGCTCTCATTATGCTCAACATTATGGGAGCATTATAATAAATACGTATTTATTTTATAACTATATATGTGCATATATACATATATATATGTGCATATACACATCTATTTATGCATAGATATACATATATACATACGTACGTGCATAATATACATATATACATATATACACACACATACACATATATAAATACGCATATATACATACATATATATATATACATATACGTATATATACATATATGTATATATATACATATATAATATAAATATATACATACATATATACATACATACATACATACATACATACATGTAGATACATACATATACATATATATATAAACAAATATATATATAATATATCCTTCAAGATTGAGGCAATTTTTTTGTTTTAATCTAGGTTGAACTTTCTCTACATTAAAAACCGATCTTGAAATGAATTAAAGCAATTTATTCTCAATTAATGGAAATTTTGAAAACTCCAAACGCAATTGTAAATTATTACTTGATAAATAGTTTAACAGTTTGGAGTTTTCAAAATTTCCATTAATTGAGAATAAATTGCTTTAATTCATTTCAATCACTAAGTTTAAAAAATGCAAGCATTAATTATTTCTGGAGATATACTCAGTGACCGGCTGACCTAACAGGATAGGGCCAAGCCCAGGCTTCGGCCAAGCACCAAAAAAAAACAAAATGACCTCAGAAAGATTTCATACTTAAAGGGGAACTTTCATATAAATTTTTATCGAATAGGTGCAAAAAGAAAGTTGGATATTTGGGTGTATATACACCGACATCAAAGAGGAAATAACATTAGATGCGAAAGTTTGAATTCATTAATTTTATTACTGTCCAATTCATGAGGCTAAGACTTTGAAAGTATCAAACGTTTGTTTTTGTAGCATACTTTTTATAACTCCTTGTAAACTTTACAATTGCTAGCTGGGGGATGGACAAAATCACCCCGGGCAACCCCCACCATCTACTTAAAACAAAAGGAAAACAGATAAAATCTCAAATGAATAAAAAATATTAAAAATCAGTTTTCATATTTTGATTTTAATTTAATTAAATTTAGGAAAATTAGATACCGTAGAACTAATTTTCGCAAGGTATGAAAATTAAGCAACTACAGAATAAATGTTAACTTAATAATAATGGACCAGTTTTCCTACCTAGCAAAAAATGGACGAATTTTCCATGGACGAATTTTCCGGGCACCCAAATGCCGGGGGGGGGGGGCAAATTTTACTACCGCCCCGGGGCGGCAAAAGGTCTAGCTATGCCACTGACCAAGCCCAGAGGAAATATTCACAAAGTTGAATGGTGGTAATATCTTCTCCAAGATAGACTTGAGCGACGCGTATTTACAAATACCGGTCGAGGAAAATTGCTCAAAAATACTATGCATCAACACGCATAAGGGATTGTACAAATACAACCGGTTGCATCAAAGTAGCGCCTGCCATTTTTCAACAAGCGATGGACACCATGCTAAGTGGTATTGAGTGCGCATGTGCATACCTGGACGACATTGTTATCAGGAGCAAATCCCTAGAAGAACATAAGGAGCATTTAAAACAAGTATTCACTCGAATACAAGAATTCGGGTTTAAAGTAAAAGAAAATAAATGCGACTTTTGTATGAGCGAAATTAAGTATCTTGGACATATAATAAATAAACATGGGCGACGTCCAGACCCAGAAAGATCTGCGGCAATAAAAAACATGCCAGTACCTAATAACGTAACAACTTGGCAGAGTTTCTTAGGACTCGCAAATTATTACCAATCTTTTATTGAAGAGATGCATAATTTGTGAGCTCCCTTAAATGAGCTGCTAAAAAAGGACACACCTTGGAACTGGACGCAAGAATGTCAAACAGCTTTTGACAAAATAAAGAGCGCATTAACATCTGAATTATTTCTAACTCACTATGACACAAAATTAAATATAGTCGTCGCTAGTGACGCTAGTTCCTACGGCATAGGAGCATACATTCAACATATCATGCCTAATGGATCTAGAAAGCCGATAGTTTACGCTTCGAGAACGCTTCTTCCAGCAGAGAAGGCGTATTCACAGATTGAAAAAGAAGCGTTGAGTATAATCTTTGCAGTGACTAAATTCCACCAATATTTATATGGTAGACAATTCATACTTGAAACCGACCATAAACCATTAATCACAATCTACGGATCAAAAAAAGGATTGCCTGTATACACCGCAAATAGATTGCTGCGCTGGGGTACGATCCTACTGAATTACGATTTCCAACTACAACATTTAGCATCGAAAAAGATTTGCCATGCGGATGGACTTTCAAGACTGATACCACAGAAACATAATTTTGAAGAATCAGTGATTGCAGCAATTCGAACAAACGTCGAAGTGAAAAATATGGTAGCAAACATCATTAAAGAACTACCGGTAACATTGTCGGACATTAAAAGAGAAGCCGATAAAGATGAATATATAAATGATATAAAAGAAAAAATTATAAATGACAAAAAGGTTCAGGAAATTTTTTCCATATGTAACGATGTGTTATTATATAGCGAGAGAGTAGTAATACCTAAAACGTTGCAGAAGAGGATTTTGAGAGACTTCCACATAGGACATCCGGGGATAAATCGGATGAAGTCTCTAATGAGAAGCTACGTATACTGGCGTAACATGGACGTCGACATAGCTACAAAAATAAATAGATGTGAAGAATGCCAGTTAGCGGCAAAATCCCCTCCAATAGTACACAAACCTTGGCCGAAAACCGACCACCCATGGTCGAGAATCCATATGGACTTCGCTGGTCCAGTAGGAGAAAATTATTACTTAATTGTAGTAGATAGTTATACAAAATGGCCTGAGGTAATGCGTTGCAGGAATCCAACAACGAACAACTCAATAGGATTCCTACACGAGTTATTTGTACGATTTGGTGTACCAGACACACTGGTCACTGACAATGGAACTCAATTCACATCCACAGACTTTAAGGAATTTTGTGACACATTCCAAGTAAAGCATATCACTACTCCGCCGTATCATCCAAGATCGAACGACCTCGTGGAGAGGTTCGTGGACACGTTAAAACGAGCGTTGAAAAAATCCATTGGGATACCAACGGAAAAAGCTTTGCAACAATTTATGCAAATATATAGGATAACAACGCCCGTCAAACATATCACCAGCTGATTTAATGTTTGCCAGAAAGTGTGAAATCAGCGTTTGATAAACTATTGCCAAGACAGGCAATTGTCCGAAACACTACACACATGATAAGAAAGAAATATAACTCGGGAGATCGAGTATATTTCAAGTGCTGCAGGAATAACACTTCTTACTGGGAATGTGGAGTAGTGGATAAACGCATTGGTGATTGTACATACATGATTAAAGGTCCACAAAATATACATAAAAGGCACCTGAACCAAATAAAAAAACGCCACATTCAAGATGGTGATTATACAACAGCAGTCGAAGAGGAGGAAACCATGGACATCATATACGAATCCTTAAATTTGGAACCGCCTCAATGTACACCTGAACCCCGAAGATCAGGTAGAAAAATAAAGTTTAATGAACCATTAATGTTAAATCCCAAGAGCAAAAGATATTGAAATCTTTGCGACTTCAAATCTTAGGAGGAGGGTGTTGTGGTGGCACACATTCATTTGCATATGTGGATAGTAATTACACATAAATAGGAAGACTCAGTTGGTCTGAGTGTGTGTTCACCAGAAGCCACCGAAGGCCGCCGAGAGCAGATATGTTTCTCTAGAAAAGACTCTCTTATTTGACACCATTATGTAAATATCCTGTAAATATACCTTTTCCTAATACACTTCTTATTTGATCTACCTTTGTTTGTTGAGTCGTCATTTGTATTGCTTTCTACGTTACTTGTTTCAACCTGCAAACTTAACACTCGAACTAACGATATTATCGTTTAATTAAACATTGTTTATTTAATACAAAAAATTAAGCATTGTTTATTTAATACAAAAAATTATCATTGCAAAAAATATTTTCTTTTTTTAAGGTTACATTTTCAGCGTAATTTTTATATGTAAGATTCTAATATTTTTCTTGCATGAATGAACGTGTAATCTTCAGCGTAATATAATTTTTAAATAATCTTGAAAAATAAAAAAAAATGAAAAATGTAAAAGTAGGAACACATAATAATAAATTTAAAAAAATGGGTAAAATTGTACAAACGTTCTCGATAGGATTGTTCAGATGCGCGGCTGGAAAAAAAAGCAGTTGGTTTTGCACTACCTTCCAACCATTTGATATAATTTTCAGATAGGCTAACGTTTTGGGCTTCCATAGAACTCAGCACGACAACTTTACGTTTGTTTTGAGTGTCCAAAGCCAGAATATCTCGCTTTGGGGGGCTAATTAAGCTATTTTTTTTTTTTTTGTACAAACAAGGTGTTTGTTTTTTAGGATTTACTTTAATAATTATCTTTTAAATAGTCCCAGAAAAATAATATTTATCTTTCAAGGGATGTTTACAATGAATTTATTTAACTTCAAAATTTAACTGAATTTGTCAATTTCCGAATGTTGCCGTGCAGTTATTTTTCATTATAACATTCTTTTTCACATTTAAAAATGTTTTTTTCCTTTTGGAAATTAACTTTAGGCTTTCAAATACAATCAAAAAGTAATCAGAAACCTATAAAAAAATTATGATAAACCAACTTTCAAAACTATGCACCTCCTATCAGTTTTCCGCAGTTAATTCACATACTTAATAAACACAATATAGGATTTTTTTTACATAGGCATAACCACATATCAAGACCAAGAGACCATTCGAGGATAAGGGTTAAGAGTGTACAGTAGTCAATTGGACAATATAGTAATCGTTAGTAATGGAAATTCGGTAAATTTGTTAACTTAAGTGGAACGGCTCATCAAAAAATTGTTTACATTAGACTTGAAGACAACCATATTGTAGTCAGCTGGAAAGAAGGAAAACGAAAGACAATTCCATAGGCATGCAATTCTAAGAAAGAACCTTTGTTTATGGAATCTATGTTTAGGTTTAGGCACAGATAAAGAGTGGGGGGAATTATTGATAGTGTTTACAGCTAGACGAGTGTTTCTTGTGAAAGTTTGGCGAGAGGGGACCATAGACTGAAGCTCAGTCGAACACTTGCCATGAAAATAACGATAAAGACGAGACCAACTCGCAACCTCTCCCCTGTGAGATAGAGGTTGCAGGACATATGTATGTATTGTTTTTATGTATTTGTATGTATTGTTTTTATGTATTTGTATGTATTGTTTTTATGTATTTGTATGTATTGTTTTTATGTATTTGTATGTATTGTTTTTATGTATTTGTATTATTGTTTTTATGTATTTGTATGTATTGTTTTTATGTATTTGTATGTATTGTTTTTATATATTTGTATGTATTGTTTTTATGTATTTGTATGTATTGTTTTTATGTATTTGTATGTATTGTTTTTATGTATTTGTATGTATTGTTTTTATGTATTTGTATGTATTGTTTTTATGTATTTGTATGTATTGTTTTTATGTATTTGTTTGTATTGCTTTTATGTATTTGTATGTATTGTTTTTATGTATTTGTATTATTGCTTTTCTGTATTTGTATTATTGTTTTTCTGTATTTGTTTGTATTGCTTTAATGTATTTGTATGTATTGCTTTTATGTATTTGTATTATTGTTTTTATGTATTTGTATTATTGTTTTTATGTATTTGTATTATTGTTTTTATGTATTTGTATGTATTGCTTTTATGTATTTGTATTATTGTTTTTCTGTATTTGTATTATTGTTTTTATGTATTTGTTTGTATTGCTTTTATGTATTTGTATGTATTGTTTTAATGTATTTGTATGTATTGTTTTTATGTATTTGTATTATTGTTTTTATGTATTTGTATTATTGTTTTTATGTATTTGTATTATTGTTTTTATGTATTTGTATGTATTGTTTTTCTGTATTTGTATTATTGTTTTTCTGTATTTGTTTGTATTGCTTTTATGTATTTGTATGTATTGCTTTTATGTATTTGTATTATTGTTTTTATGTATTTGTATTATTGTTTTTATGTATTTGTATTATTGTTTTTATGTATTTGTATGTATTGTTTTTATGTATTTGTATAATTGTTTTTATGTATTTGTATTATTGTTTTTATGTATTTGTATTATTGTTTTATGTATTTGTATGGACTGCTTTTATGTATTTGTATAATTGTTTTTATGTATTTGTATAATTGTTTTTATGTATTTGTATTATTGTTTTTATGTATTTGTCTGTATTGTTTTTATGTATTTGTATTATTGTTTTTATGTATTTGTATGTATTGTTTTTATGTATTTGTATGTATTGCTTTTATGTATTTGTATGTATTGTTCTTCTGTATTTGTATGTATTGTTTTTCTGTATTTGTATTATTGTTTTTCTGTATTTGTTTGTATTGCTTTTATGTATTTGTATGTATTGCTTTTATGTATTTGTATTATTGTTTTTATGTATTTGTATGTATTGCTTTTATGTATTTGTATTATTGTTTTTATGTATTTGTATGTATTGCTTTTATGTATTTGTATTATTGTTTTTCTGTATTTGTATTATTGTTTTTATGTATTTGTTTGTATTGTTTTATATATTTGTATTATTGTTTTTATGTATTTGTATGTATTGTTTTTATGTATTTGTATTATTGTTTTTGTGTATTTGTATTATTGTTTTTATGTATTTGTATGTATTGTTTTTCTGTATTTGTATTATTGTTTTTCTGTATTTGTTTGTATTGCTTTTATGTATTTGTATGTATTGCTTTTATATATTTGTATTATTGTTTTTATGTATTTGTATTATTGTTTTTATGTATTTGTATGTATTGCTTTTATGTATTTGTATTATTGTTTTTATGTATTTGTATTATTGTTTTTATGTATTTGTTTTTATTGCTTTTATGTATTTGTATTATTGTTTTTATGTATTTGTATTATTGTTTTTATGTATTTGTATTATTGCTTTTATGTATTTGTATTATTGTTTTTATGTATTTGTATTATTGTTTTATGTATTTGTATTATTGTTTTTATGTATTAGTATGTATTGTTTTTATGTATTTGTATTATTGTTTTTATGTATTTGTATTATTGTTTTTATGTATTTGTATGTATTGTTTTTATGTATTTGTATGTATAGTTTTTATGTATTTGTATTATTGTTTTTCTGTATTTGTTTGTATTGCTTTTCTGTATTTGTATGTATTGCTTTTATGTATTTGTATTATTGTTTTTATGTATTTGTATTATTGTTTTTATGTATTTGTATGTATTCGTTTTATGTATTTGTATTATTGTTTTTATGTATTTGTATGTATAGCTTTTATGTATTTGTATTATTGTTTTTATGTATTTGTATTATTGTTTTTATGTATTTGTTTGTATTGCTTTTATGTATTTCTATTATTGTTTTTATGTATTTGTATGTATTGTTTTTATGTATTTGTATTATTGTTTTTGTGTATTTGTATTATTGTTTTTATGTATTTGTATGTATTGTTTTTATGTATTTGTATTATTATTTTTCTGTATTTGTTTGTATTGCTTTTATGTATTTGTATGTATTGCTTTTATATATTTGTATTATTGTTTTTATGTATTTGTATTATTGTTTTTATGTATTTGTATTATTGTTTTTATGTATTTGTATGTATTGCTTTTATGTATTTGTATTATTGTTTTTATGAATTTGTATTATTGTTTTTATGTATTTGTTTTTATTGCTTTTATGTATTTGTATTATTGTTTTTATGTATTTGTATTATTGTTTTTATGTATTTGTATTATTGTTTTTATGTATTTGTATGTATTGCTTTTATGTATTTGTATTATTGTTTTTCTGTATTTGTATTATTGTTTTTATGTATTTGTTTGTATTGCTTTTATGTATTTGTATTATTGTTTTTATGTATTTGTATGTATTGTTTTTATGTATTTGTTTGTATTGCTTTTATGTATTTGTATTATTGTTTTTATGTATTTGTATTATTGTTTTTATCTATTTGTATATTGCTTTTATGTATTTGTATTATTGTTTTTATGTATTTGTATGTATTGTTTTTATGTATTTGTATTATTGTTTTTGTGTATTTCTATTATTGTTTTTATGTATTTGTATGTATTGTTTTTCTGTATTTGTATTATTGTTTTTCTGTATTTGTTTGTATTGTTTTTATGTATTTGTATGTATTGTTTTTATGTATTTGTATCTATTGATTTTCTGTATTTGTATTATTGTTTTTATGTATTTGTATGTATTGTTTTTATGTATTTGTATTATTGTTTTTATGTATTTGTATTATTGTTTTTATGTATTTGTATTATTGTTTTTCTGTATTTGTATGTATTGTTTTTCTGTATTTGTATGTATTGTTTTTATGTATTTGTATGTATTGCTTTTATGTATTTGTATGTATTGTTCTTCTGTATTTGTATGTATTGTTTTTCTGTATTTGTATTATTGTTTTTCTGTATTTGTTTGTATTGCTTTTATGTATTTGTATGTATTGCTTTTATGTATTTGTATTATTGTTTTTATGTATTTGTATTATTGCTTTTATGTATTTGTATTATTGTTTTTATGTATTTGTATGTATTGCTTTTATGTATTTGTATTATTGTTTTTCTGTATTTGTATTATTGTTTTTATGTATTTGTTTGTATTGCTTTTATGTATTTGTATTATTGTTTTTATGTATTTGTATGTATTGTTTTTATGTATTTGTATTATTGTTTTTGTGTATTTGTATTATTGTTTTTATGTATTCGTATGTATTGTTTTTATGTATTCGTATGTATTGTTTTTCTGTATTTGTATTATTGTTTTTCTGTATTTGTTTGTATTGCTTTTATGTATTTGTATGTATTGCTTTTATATATTTGTATTATTGTTTTTATGTATTTGTATTATTGTTTTTATGTATTTGTATTATTGTTTTTATGTATTTGTATGTATTGCTTTTATGTATTTGTATTATTGTTTTTATGTATTTGTATTATTGTTATTATGTATTTGTTTTTATTGCTTTTATGTATTTGTATTATTGTTTTTATGTATTTGTATTATTGCTTTTATGTATTTGTATTATTGTTTTTATGTATTTGTATTATTGTTTTATGTATTTGTATTATTGTTTTTATGTATTTGTATGTATTGTTTTTATGTATTTGTATTATTCTTTTTATGTATTTGTGTTATTGTTTTTATGTATTTGTATGTATTGTTTTTATGTATTTGTATGTATTGTTTTTCTGTATTTGTATTATTGTTTTTCTGTATTTGTTTGTATTGCTTTTCTGTATTTGTATGTATTGCTCTTATGTATTTGTATTATTGTTTTTATGTATTTGTATTATTGTTTTTATGTATTTGTATGTATTCGTTTTATGTATTTGTATTATTGTTTTTATGTATTTGTATGTATTGCTTTTATGTATTTGTATTATTGTTTTTATGTATTTGTATTATTGTTTTTATGTATTTGTTTGTATTGCTTTTATGTATTTCTATGATTGTTTTTATGTATTTGTATGTATTGTTTTTATGTATTTGTATTATTGTTTTTGTGTATTTGTATTATTGTTTTTATGTATTTGTATGTATTGTTTTTCTGTATTTGTATTATTGTTTTTCTGTATTTGTTTGTATTGCTTTTCTGTATTTGTATGTATTGCTTTTATGTATTTGTATTATTGTTTTTATGTATTTGTATTATTGTTTTTATGTATTTGTATTATTGTTTTTATGTATTTGTTTGTATTGCTTTTATGTATTTGTATTATTGTTTTTATGTATTTGTATTATTGTTTTTATCTATTTGTATATTGCTTTTATGTATTTGTATTATTGTTTTTATGTATTTGTATGTATTGTTTTTATGTATTTGTATTATTGTTTTTGTGTATTTCTATTATTGTTTTTATGTATTTGTATGTATTGTTTTTCTGTATTTGTATTATTGTTTTTCTGTATTTGTTTGTATTGTTTTTATGTATTTGTATGTATTGTTTTTATGTATTTGTATCTATTGATTTTCTGTATTTGTATTATTGTTTTTATGTATTTGTATGTATTGTTTTTATGTATTTGTATTATTGTTTTTATGTATTTGTATTATTGTTTTTATGTACTTGTATTATTGTTTTTCTGTATTTGTATGTATTGTTTTTCTGTATTTGTATGTATTGTTTTTATGTATTTGTATGTATTGGTTTTATGTATTTGTATTATTGTTTTTATGTATATGTATTATTGTTTTTATGTATTTGTATGTATTGTTTTCATGTATTTGTATTATTGTTTTTATGTATTTGTATTATTGTTTTTATGTATTTGTATTATTGTTTTTATGTATTTGTATGTATTGTTTTTATGTATTTGTATGTATTGTTTTTATGTATTTGTATGCATTGTTTTTATGTATTTGTATTGTTGTGATTGTTTTTATGTATTTGTATGTATGGTTTTTATGTATTTGTGTTATTGTTTTTATGTATTTGTATTATTGTTTTTCTGTATTTGTTTGTATTGCTTTTATGTATTTGTATGTATTGTTTTACTGTATTTGTATTATTGTTTTTATGTATTTGTATTATTGTTTTTCTGTATTTGTTTGTATTGCTTTTATGTATTTGTATTATTGATTTATGTATTGTATAATTGTTTATATGTATTTGTATGTATTGTTTTCATGTATTTTTATTATTGTTTTTATGTATTTGTATTATTGTTTTTATGTATTAGTATTATTGTTTTATGTATTTGTATGTATTGCTTTTATGTATTTGTATTATTGTTTTTATGTATCTGTATGTATTGTTTTTATGTATTTGTATGTATTGGTATTTATGTATTTGTATTATTGTTTTTATGTATTTGTATTATTGTTTGTATGTATTTGTATGTATTGCTTTTATGTATTTGTATTATTGTTTTTATGTATTTGTATTATTGTTTTTATGTATTTGTATTATTGTTTTTATGTATTTGTATTATTGTTTTTATGTATTTTTATTATTGTGTTTATGTATTTGTATGTACTGTTTTTATGTATTTGTATGTATTGCTTTTATGTATTTGTATGTATTGCTTTTATGTATTTGTATTATTGTTTTTATGTATTTGTTTGTATTGCTTTTATGAATTTGTATGTATTGCTTTTATGTATTTGTATGTATTGTTTTTATGTATTTGTATGTACTGTTTTTATGTATTTGTATTATGGTTTTTATGTATTAGTATTATTGTTTTATGTATTTGTATTATTGTTTTTATGTATTTGTATTATTGTTTTTATGTATTTGTATGTATTGTTTTTATGTATTTGTATTATTGTTTTTATGTATTTGTATGTACTGTTTTTATGTATTTGTATGTATTGCTTTTATGTATTTGTATGTATTGCTTTTATGTATTTGTATTATTGTTTTTATGTATTTGTATGTATTGTTTTTATGTATTTGTATGTATTGTTTTTATGTATTTGTATGTACTGTTTTTATGTATTTGTATTATTGTTTTTATGTATTTGTTTGTATTGGTTTTATGAATTTGTATGTATTTTTTTTATGTATTTGTATGTATTGTTTTTATGTATTTTATGTATTGTTTTTATGTATTTGTATTATTGTTTTTATGTATTTGTATGTATTGTTTTTATGTATTTGTATGTATTGTTTTTATGTATTTGTATGTATTGTGTTTACGTATTTGTATGTATTGGTTTTATATATTTGTATTATTGTTTTTATGTATTTGTATTATTGTTTTTCTGTATTTGTATTATTGCTTTTATGTATCTGTATGTATTGTTTTTATGTATTTGTATGTATTGTGTTTATGTATTTGTATTATTGTTTTTCTGTATTTGTATTATTGTTTTTATGTATTTGTATGTATTGTTTTTATGTATTTGTATGTATTGTTTGTATGTATTTGTATTATTGTTTTTCTGTATTTGTATTATTGTTTTTATGTATTTTTATGTATTGTTTTTATGTATTTGTACGTATTGTTTTTATGTATTTGTATTATTGTTTTTATGTATTTGTATGTATTGTTTTTATGTATTTGTATGTATTGTTTTTATGTATTTGTATGTATTGTTTTTCTGTATATGTATTATTGTTTTTATGTATTTGTATGTATTGTTTTTATGTATTTGTATGTATTGTTTTTATGTATTTGTATTATTGTTTGTATATATTTATATGTATTGTTTTTATGTATTTGTATTATTGTATTTCTGTATTTATATGTATTGTTTTTCTGTATTTGTATGTATTGTTTTTATGTATTTGTATCTATTGTTTTTATGTATATGTATCTATTGTTCTTATGTATTTGTATTATTGTTTTTCTGTATTTGTATTATTGTTTTTCTCTATTTGTATTATTGTTTTTCTCTATTTGTATTATTGTTTTTATGTATTTGTATGTATTGTTTTTATGTATTTGTATCTATTGATTTTCTGTATTTGAATTTTTGTTTTTATGTATTTGTATTATTGTTTTTATGTATTTGCATTATTGTTTTTATGTATTTGTATTATTGTTTTTCTGTATTTGTATATTGTTTTTATGTATTTGTATTATTGCTTTTATGTATTTGTATTATTGCTTTTATGTATTTTTATGTATTGTTTTTATGTATTTGTATGTATTGTTTTTATGTATTTGTATTATTGTTTTATGTATTTGTATGTATTGCTTTTATGTATTTGTATTATTGTTTTTATATATTTGTATTATTTTTTTGATGTATTTGTATGTATTCCTTTTCTGTATTTGTATGTATTGTTTTTCTGTATTTGTATTATTGTTTTTATGTACTTGTATGTATTGCTTTTATGTATTTGTATTATTGTTTTAATGTATTTGTATTATTGTTTTTATGTATTTGTATTATTGTTTTTATGTATTTGTATATATTGTTTGTATGTATTTGTATTATTTTTTTTATGTATTTGTATTATTGTTTTTATGTATTTGTATTATTGTTTTATATATTTTTATGTATTGCTTTTATGTATTTTATTATTGTTTGTGTGTATTTGTATTATAGTTTTTATGTATTTGTCTGTACTGCTTTTATGTATTTGTATTATGGTTTTTATGTATTTTTATTATTGTTTTTATGTATTTGTATTATTGTTTTTATGTATTTGTTTGTATTGCTTTTATGTATTTGTATGTATTGTTTTTATGTATTTGTATGTATTGTTTTTATGTATTTGTATGTATTGTTTTTATGTATTTGTATGTATTGTTTTTATGTATTTGTATTATTGTTTTTATGTATTTTTATTATTGTTTTTATGTATCTGTATTATTGTTTTTATGTATTTGTTTGTATTGCTTTTATGTAATTGTATTATTGGTTTTATGTATTTGTATTATTGTTTTTATGTATGTCTATCTATTATTTTTATGTATTTGTATGTATTGTTTTTATGTATTTGTATGTATTGTTTTTATGTATTTGTATCTATTGTTTTTATGTATTTGTATGTATTGTTTTTCTGTATTTGTATGTATTGCTTTTCTGTATTTGTATTATTGTTTTTATGTATTTGTATTATTTTTTTTATGTATTTGTATTATTGTTTTTATGTATCTGTATGTAGTGTTGTTATGTATTTGTATTAATGTTTTTCTGTATTTGTATTTATTGTTTTTCTGCATTTGTATTATTGTTTTTATGCATTTGTATGTATTGCTTTCATGTATTTGTATGTATTGTTTTTATGTATTTGTATCTATTGTTTTTATGTATTTGTATTATTGTTTTTATGTATTTGTATGTATTGTTTTTATGTATTTGTGTGTATTGCTTTAATGTATTTGTATGTATTTTTTCTGTATTTGTATGTATTGTTTTTCTGTATTTGTATGTATTGTTTTTATGTATTTGTATGTATTGTTTTTATGTATTTGTATTATTGTTTTTATGTATTTGTATGTAGTGTTTTTATGTATTTGTATGTATTGTGTTTATGTATTTGTATGTATTGTTTTATGTATTTGAATGTATTATTTTTATGTATTTGTATGTACTGTTTTTATGTATTTGTATGTATTGTATTTATGTATTTGTATTATTGTTTTATGTATTTGTATCTATTGTTTTTATGTATTTGTATTATTGTTTTTCTGTATTTGTATTATTGTTTTTATGTATTTGTATCGCTTGTTTTTATGTATTTGTATGTATTTTTTTATGTATTGTTATGTATTGTTTTTATGTATTTGTATTATTGTTTTTATGTATTTGTATTATTGTTTTTATGTATCTGTATGTATTGTTTTTATGTATTTGTATTATTGTTTTTATGTATTTGTATGTATTGTTTTTATGTATTTGTATGTATTGTTTTTTTGTATTTGTATGTATGGTTTTTCTGTATTTGTATTATTGTTTTTATGTATTTGAATTTATGTTTTTATGTATCTGTATGTATTGTTTTTATGTGTTTGTATTATTGTTTTTCTGTATATGTATGTATTGTTTTTCAGAATTTGTATGTATTGTTTTTCTGCATTTGTATTATTGTTTTTACGTATTTGTATTATTGTTTTTATGTATTTGTATGTATGGCTTTTATGTATTTGTATGTATTGTTTTTCTGTATTTGTATTATTGTTTTTGTGTATTTGTATTATTGTTTTTATGTATTTGTATGTATTGTTTTTTTATGTATGTGTGTTATTGTATTTATGTATTTGTTTGTATTTCTTTTATGTATTTGTATGTATTGTTTTTATGTATTTGTATTATTGTTTTTATGTATTTGTTTGTATAGCTTTTTTGTATTTGTATTATTGTTTCTATGTATTTGTATGTATTGTTTTTATGTATTTGTATTATTGTTTTTATGTATTTGTATTATTGTTTTTATGTATCTGTATGTATTGTTTTTATGTATTTGTATTATTGTTTTTATGTATTTGTATGTATTGTTTTTATGTATTTGTATGTATTGTTTTTATGTATTTGTATGTATTGTTTTTCTGTATTTGTATTATTGTTTATATGTATTTGTATGTATTGTTTTTATGTATCTGTATGTATTGTTTTTCTGTATTTGTTATTATTGTTTTTCTGTATTTGTATGTATTGTTTTTCTGTATTTGTATGTATTGTTTTTCTGCATTTGTATTATTGTTTTTATGTATTTGTATTATTGTTTTTATGTATTTGTATGTATTGCTTTTATGTATTTGTATGTATTGTTTTCTGTATTTGTATTATAGTTTCTATGTATTTGTATTATTGTTTTTATGTATTTGTATGCATTGTGTTTATTTATTTGTATGTATTGTTTTTATGTATTTGTATTATTGTTTTTATTTGTGTGTATTGTTTTTATGTATCTGTATTATTGTTTTTATGTATTTGTATGTATTGTTGTAATGTATTTGTTTGTATTGCTTTTATGTATTTGTATTATTGTTTTTATGTATTTGTATTATTGTGTTTATGTATTTGTATTATTGTTTTTATGTATTTGTATTATTGTTTTTATGTATTTGTATGTATTGTTTTTATGTATTTGTATTATTGTTTTTATGTATTTGTATGTATTGTTTTTATGTATTTGTATGTATTGATTTTTCTGTATTTGTATTATTGTTTTTCTGTATTTGTATTATTGCTTCTATGTATCTGTATGTATTGCTTTTATGTATTTGTATTATTGTTTTTATGTATTTGTATGTATTGCTTTTATGTATTTGTATTATTGTTTTTATGTATTTGTATGTATTGTTTTTCTGTGTTTGTAGTATTGTTTTTATGTATTTGTATGTATTGTTTTTCTGTATTTGTATGTATTGTTTTTCTGTATTTGTATGTATTGTGTTTATGTATTTTTATTATTGTTTTTATGTTTTTGTATTATTGTTTTTATGTATTTGTATGTATTGTTTTTCTGTATTTGTATTATTGTTTTTATGTATTTGTATGTATTGTTTTTATGTATTTGTATGTATTGTTTTTATGTATGTGTATTATTGTTTTTATGTATTTGTATGTATTGTTTCATGTATGTGTATTATTGTTTTTATGTATTTGTATGTATTGTTTTTCTGTATTTGTATGTATTGTTTTTATGTATTTGTATTATTGTTTTTATGTATTTGTATTATTGTTTTTATGTATTTGTATGTATGGTGTTTATGTATTTGTATGTATTGTTTTTATATATTTGTATGTATTGTTTTATGAATTTGTTTGTATTGCTTTTATGTATTTGTATGTATAGTTTTTATGTATTTGTATGTATTGTTTTTTGTATTTGTATGTATTGTTTTTATGTATTTGTATTATTGTTTTTATGTATTTGTATTATTGTTTTTATGTATTTGTATCTATTGTTTTTTTGTATTTGTATGTATTGTTTTTATGTATTTGTATGTATTGTTTTTATGTATTTGTATTTTTGTTTCTATGTATCTGTATGTATTGTTTTTATGTATTTGTATTATTGTTTTTATGTATTTGTATGTATTGTTTTTATGTATTTGTATGTATTGTTTTTATGTATTTGTATGTATTGTTTTTCTGTATTTGTATTATTGTTTATATGTATTTGTATGTATTGTTTTTATGTATCTGTATGTATTGTTTTTCTGTATTTGTTATTATTGTTTTTCTGTATTTGTATGTATTGTTTTTCTGTATTTGTATGTATTGTTTTTCTGCATTTGTATTATTGTTTTTATGTATTTGTATTATTGTTTTTATGTATTTGTATGTATTGCTTTTATGTATTTGTATGTATTGTTTTCTGTATTTGTATTATAGTTTCTATGTATTTGTATTATTGTTTTTATGTATTTGTATGCAGTGTGTTTATTTATTTGTATGTATTGTTTTTATGTATTTGTATTATTGTTTTTATTTGTGTGTATTGTTTTTATGTATCTGTATTATTGTTTTTATGTATTTGTATGTATTGTTGTAATGTATTTGTTTGTATTGCTTTTATGTATTTGTATTATTGTTTTTATGTATTTGTATTATTGTGTTTATGTATTTGTATTATTGTTTTTATGTATTTGTATTATTGTTTTTATGTATTTGTATGTATTGTTTTTATGTATTTGTATTATTGTTTTTATGTATTTGTATGTATTGTTTTTATGTATTTGTATGTATTGATTTTTCTGTATTTGTATTATTGTTTTTCTGTATTTGTATTATTGCTTCTATGTATCTGTATGTATTGCTTTTATGTATTTGTATTATTGTTTTTATGTATTTGTATGTATTGCTTTTATGTATTTGTATTATTGTTTTTATGTATTTGTATGTATTGTTTTTCTGTGTTTGTAGTATTGTTTTTATGTATTTGTATGTATTGTTTTTCTGTATTTGTATGTATTGTTTTTCTGTATTTGTATGTATTGTGTTTATGTATTTTTATTATTGTTTTTATGTTTTTGTATTATTGTTTTTATGTATTTGTATGTATTGTTTTTCTGTATTTGTATTATTGTTTTTATGTATTTGTATGTATTGTTTTTATGTATTTGTATGTATTGTTTTTATGTATGTGTATTATTGTTTTTATGTATTTGTATGTATTGTTTCATGTATGTGTATTATTGTTTTTATGTATTTGTATGTATTGTTTTTCTGTATTTGTATGTATTGTTTTTATGTATTTGTATGTATTGTTTTTATGTATTTGTATGTATTGTTTTACTGTATTTGTATTATTGTTTTTATGTATTTGGATTATTGCTTTTATGTATCTGTATGTATTGCTTTTTATGTATTTGTATTATTGTTTTTCTGTATTTGTATTATTGTTTTTCTGTATTTGTATATATTGTTGTTATGTATTTGTATGTATTGTTTTTTTGTATTTGTATGTATTGTTTTTATGTATTCGTATTATTGTTTGTATGTATTTGTATTATTGTTTTTATGTATTTGTATTATTGTTTTTCTGTATTTGTATGTATTGTTTTTCTGTATTTGTATGTATTGTTTTTATGTATTTGTATGTATTGTTTTTCTGTATTTGTGCTATTGTTTTTCTGTATTTGTATTATTGTGTTGATGTATTTGTATTATTGTTTTTCTGTATTTGTATTATTGTTTTCATGTATTTGTATGTATTGCTTTTATGTATTTGCATCTGTTGATTTTCTGTATTTGTATTATTGTTTTATTTATTTGTATGTATTGTTTTTATGTATTTGTATTATTGTTTTTATGTATTTGTATTATTGTTTTTATGTATTTGTATGATTGTTTTTCTGTATTTGTATTATTGTTTTTATGTATTTGTATTATTGCTTTTATGTATTTGTATTATTGTTTTTATGTATTTGTATTGTTGTTTTTATGTATTTGTATTATTGTTTTTATGTATTTGTATTATTGTTTTTATGTATTTGTATGTATTGTTTTTATGTATTTGTATCTATTGATTTTCTGTATTTGTATTATTGTTTTTATGTATTTCTATGAATTGTTTTTATGTTTTTGTATGTATTGTTTTTATGTATTGGTATGTATTGTTTTCATGTATTTGTATGTATTGT
>NC_136488.1:112565268-112737768 GCF_053919585.1 Euprymna scolopes
GAAAAGTGATCCCCCACTTTTTAAAACTAACATTTCTTCATATCTTGGAAACTACTCGTTTGCCGTAATTTTAAACGTTATTTTCGTTTTCAGCGACCCCGAAAACCGTTATGAGTGGTAATTTTAAAGGAATTTTCGAGGGTGGAGTAATTCTTCATATTTACCTTTTTTTTAATTGAATTGTTAGGTGAAAATACAGAATAGTTACAATACACCCTGCCTTCCCCATGTTAAATAATAGGTTTCTAAATAATAGCATTAAAAAATAGCTCGGGTCGTAAAGTGCAGGACTGCAGGAGGAGTACCTATAAACGGTAACGCCGGATCGGAAAAAGAGCTCAAAATGAAAATAAAATAAATTCTCCGCTCAAAATAAGAAATGGGAGAAAAAAAAGTTAAACGGGAGAAAAAAAGGAGCTCAAAATGAAAGAAAAATAAAACAAATTATTTTTACAATCGTAGCTAGCCATCCGTATTATAAGATTTGTGTGACGGCACTTCCAAGGTAAACAAAGAAGTGCGGAGCGTCAGGATAACCGTAAAAACACTAAAGCTTTTTTCGTTTGTTGTGTTTTTTTGGAAGGGGGGGTGTGAGGCGCCTCTCTTATCCCAAAGAACCAGCTATGTAAACACTTTGCAATATTTTTCAATAATTATTTTTAAAAAATCCTTTAAAATCAATTTTTATTTAAAATTAAGAAATTATTTCCTAAAATATTTTGTTTATATATGTTTACATTTTGCTTTGAAGAAAAAATTAAGAAATTAATTTTAAAAATATTGTTTATATCTATCTTCATTCAAAAAGGTTACTTTTCGGTAGCTCCACCGGTTGTTAACCTAAATTTTCCGAATGTCAGAACGAGGCTCGTCTGCGGGACCTACTTATCTAAGCTGCACCAAGAAAATGATTAAAAAAAAAATTTAAAAAAAAGACAACAAATGATTCACATTATTTTGTGGTATATATGATGTGATTACTGGTATAGATTTTGAACCAGATAAAACTGACTTTTGCTCGCACAGAATTACGTTTTTTGGCTGCCAAAAAAGCTGACTGAAAATAAACAAGCATCAAAATAAAAATGAGGCGGCATTCCAATGAAATAAGATTCAAAATAAAAAAAAACAACACTGTATACTTATTTATATTAAATATTATTTATTTTTTTGATGACGTTAGATAGTGAAACAACTTTTATAATGATTTTTAACAAAAAATAAAAACTTTTTTATACTTGTCCAGTTAACCATTTTTAACCCTAAGCAGCAGCAAATAATAATAATAATAAGAAGAAGAAGAAGAAGAAGAAGAAGAAGAAGAAGAAGAAGAAGAAGAAGAAGAAGAAGAAGAAGAAATTTTATTATCCACTTCTTCCCGTGGAAGTTAATTCTTCTTAAACAATTAATCGTTACTACTAACTCTGAAACTTAATGAAGAAAACAAACAAAAAGATAAAAATAAGAGAAATAGAATTTATTAACTAAGATATCTAAAGGAAAAGTTCGTGACCTCTATGGGCTGCCAAAAATGTCCATCTGGCTTACAAGTGTACTTGTAGTAGTAACCAACGAGGGGAGAGAGTGAAGGGAAATAGAAGGAAAGAGAGATAGAGAAGGAGGAAGAAAGAAGAAAACAGGAGGGGAGCAATTACTGGAAGCTTCTGGGCGCCCTTTCTCGAATGGAACATTTAGAAAGTTCGTTTTTTGGGGGGTTTTATTTTCTGAGTTTGTTGTTGGTTAAAAAGTTCCCTTTTTTTTTTTTTTTTTTTCTTTTCCTGGAAATTCGTTTTCGTAGTCCTTTCAGCAAGGTAGAAATTTCTTGAGGCAGAATATTCTTGAGTTTTCAAGTATCTTCGAAAACTTCCCAGCGGCGAATTTTCTGTTCAAAACTTCAATAATCTTTATCTCGATAATTATGCTAGTTTTCAAGTGTCTTAGAAAACTTGGTTCTTTTTTTCAACGACTTTAATGTCTCGTCAAGACAGAGTTGTTCAACGCCTTATTAAATTTCCAGGCGTCCCCGAATTTTCTGTTCAAAACTTCAATTATCTTTATCTCGATAATTATTTTAGTTTTCAAGTGTCTTAGAAAACTTGGTTCTTTTTTTCAACGACTTTAATGTCTCGTCAAGACAGAGTTGTTCAACGCCTTAGTAAATTTCCAGGCGCCCCCTTTTATCCGAGACCGTCAGGGAATACCTTCGACATTTTGGTCTCGACGACGCCTTGTTCACAACTGTCGACTAACTCAAAAATATCACACACGTGCTCCAATTTAGCACGAAAACGTCTCATGCAGTCAACGGGCATAAGGGAGTCAGGTGACATAAAAAAGGGGGAAGTTAGGGAAGAGGGTAGGAAAGGAGTTAAGAAGAAAGGAAGGAAGAACAGAGCAGCAGAAAGAAGGAAAGAAAAAGGGAAAGAAAGATGGCGGAAGATAATTTCCACAAATAATACTACTACTACTACTACTAATAATAATAATAATAATAATAATATATATATATATATATATATATATATATATATATATATATATATATATATATATATATATATATAAATGTACTCTTGGTTCGTTCGCAATTAATAGTCTAAAAAACCACTGGACGGATGTCTGCCACGTTTTGGTATAATATGTTTACTATATCCATGTGTGTTTTTATATATTTCTTTTTAATTATAACATTATACTTAATTTTTCTATGATAAATAGATGGTTTTCTTTATACCGATAGGCCATTTTTTTATTTAGGGACAATTATTTATTACTGCTTCCTGTCACGTGGCCAGTGTTTCCAATTTAGCGGTTTTCCTGCTAGATCTGGAGATTTCGCTAGCGGGGAATTCTAGAAAATCTGGAGATATTTCGCACCCACACACCCACAATTTTAGATTAAAAAATAAAGAAACGCGCTTGAAAATACTTTAAAACATAAAATAAACTCATTCATGTAAGTAAAAAAAAAAGTAGCATATATTGCCTTTGGTAACAATTATTTATTGATTATTTGTTTTGTTTTTCACCTTTTTTTCAGCTTACCATTCTTAAATCTCGCTATAAAATCGATTTTTCCAAGTACATTTTCGGTGGGGGCGGGTATTCCAACCTCCGAAGTTTATTTTAAAATATGATCTAAGCAATCCCGCTTAATTTAGAAGTATTTAATCGAAAATTGTAAAAAGCAAGAAACAACAGCAAAAACAAGCAAACAAAAAAACTTATACCAATACAGTAGAATTTAATTATCCACCAACCTAAATACTTTTAACATGCTAAAAAATAGGGGTTTTTTTGTTTTTTTTTTATTTTTCTAATTTCAAAATATGTTGCACCATTATTGTGATGTTTAATTTGCAGTATATTTCAATTTAACTTTTATTATAAAAAGTTTGAGTTTATGATTTGTTTCTTGCAAAAAAGAAAATTAAAAAAAAAAATACCCTCTCTAAAAACAACAGGTAAAACTAGCTGATAAAATATATAAGCCTTCTGGGGAGCTAACCGCTTCAATATAATTCCAGAAACATATAGTAAGAAAACACGGAACATTTTATATATTGAATATACTATATTTATATTTTTTTTAGTGTAGGAAGTTAAAATATGGAGGTTTTTTTTGGAGGAGGGGGTGAATTAGCGATTTTTAAAAATTTCAGATGATAAAAGTTAAAATTCTAGCGATTTTCTGGACATTTCTTTCTCCTGACCTCGCGGGGTTTTTTAAATGTCAGAAAAGGATATTTTGGTCTCACAGGCTTAATGTAAACATAATGTGTTTGCAATATCGGTAAATTTTCAATGGGTTTAATCATTGATTATTGATAATGTAACCATGTGATTGAAATTTGATTTAAATTAACCATACGTGGTCGCTTTGCTATCAAATATTCATCGGAAAATAGTAGAGACATACAATGAATGCCGACGCTAACAATGTATAAAAACATTTTGACCCTTCCCTTTACTTAAAAATTCACTAAAAATCAGGAAATTAACCAATTTTAATGAAAATGTCAGTATTTATCAAATAATGATCGCAGAATATAATGAACTAATTATATTTACTTAACTCTTAGTGAAAATGTTTTATTTTGGTTAAACAAAAAATACCTTTACTAAAGTTATGGTTTTCAGTAGTAAATAAAAAACGCAAGAATGTATTTTTGCTTTTTTTATATAAATAAAGCATCGTAATTTGTAACAATAAAAAATAATTTTTAAAGGAACATTCCGAAAAAAGCCTCTAAAGTCCGTATTAATGAATTCGAAGAAAAATAAATTTCTCACATACTATCAGGAAATAAAAGATTCCATTAGATTCCTATTTCAGTCACCTAAATTATTTAGGGTGAAATGAGTTTAGGAATTTATAGCCAAACATAAATATTCTTTTTTTTTGCTTCAAAAAATAGCATTAATACAGTAAGTTAGGTAAAATTTGCATAGAATGCTCTGCTTTACGGTTGTTGTAAAAATGGAACGGAAATTTGAATTTCGTTCCCTTTTAAAGTCGGTACATTTTTACATTACGTCCAACTCATCGTTCACATTCGACACGTGAACTTTTATAGCTTTTCGGGTATGCTGGCAAGGTTAGGGGTGTCTATTCTGAAAGCCGTTCTAACATGGGTAGATTGGTAGGTGTATCAGAAATTTCGTGAAAAATAGTGAATAATTCCACCCCGTCTTTCCGAGCTTATAACTCCTCGAAAAATGTAACTCAAGCACTAATTTTTTTTCAATTAAAGGAGCAAGGACCAAGGTTTCATTAAAAAAAAAACAAAAAAAACAACGTGTTTTTAAAAAAAAAAAAAAAAAGGTTTTAAACTTCGGACTTTACAGGTAAATTTCTAAAAACACTACTTTTTTTGTTTTTAATTTGAATATATTATTTATTGACCCTTTCTCTTCAATTTGTGATATATAAAACTATAGTGTGTAAATTAATTATTTACTTTTTAATAGACACTTGAAAATGGGGGGCGTGAATGTAAAAAAAAACGTTTGTCTAAAATATTATATTCGGTTTATTGGAAAGAGCATAAAATTTCACATTGATCCTGAAAATATAGTAAAAATAGAATCAATAGAAAAATTTTGATAGATTTATAAGGTTTAAAAATTGAAAAATATTGAGTTCGTAAAATTCATTACTGTTTTTTAAAAAATAAAAATATATTTCTATTACTTTTAAAACAATTTTAATAGTTTATTTTGGAAGTATAATCCATAAAGAAAATAAACAACCCACTTTTAAAAGAGAAATTACGAGTTTTTTATATTTTATTCGCAGTTTCGTGATAGGGGTGTCAAAAATTCCTACAAAAATTCTGATACATCTACTAGATTGGAGTGTTTATTCGTTGTAAACGTACCTGACAACCTATAAATGTCGACATTTCCGATGTGAATGCTAAGCTGGACTTATGTAAAAAATAACAAAAAGATATACCAAACTGACTGTTTCGTTTAAAAATGGAATTATTTCCCTTTCGTTATTAACTTTTTTTTTTTTTTTTTTTTAAATATTTCGTGTTTTATATACATAAAGTAATATTTTTGAATGTTACTGTTTTGATTATATTCGTTTGGGGGGGGGGCACAATTAAAAAATTAAGAAAGATTAAAACGGAGTGAAATTTAAGTTTCCCTTCCATTTTTACAACCGTAAAACAGTGCATACTCAGCAAGTTTTATCGTAATTTATAAGCATCATGTTGAAACACTAAATCAACATTTTATTTATTTTCTGCATAATTAATGATGGAAGTATTTTTCTGTTTATTTTCTGAACATCTGTTAAAAAAAAATAATAAATTGTACATTCTCATGAAAAAAAGAATCAAACTTTTCTCTATATTCACATAACTATTTACAGTGTTCATGTAAAGCATTCATCTGTTCTTTTTATAATAAAAATTCCGTTTTAAAAGAGAAACGTTTACTGCCAAATTTCTTTAAAAAAAAAAAAGTGCAAGTTTTCCTGAAAAAAAAAAACTCTTACCTAACCACTTATATTAAAAAATTAATCTTTTTTGGGGGAAAAAAATAACTTTTATTGATTGAAAAAATTGCAAAAAATAATAAAAGTAAATAAACGAACAAAATGCAATTTTTCTTGAGGAATGTGTTCCATTTTAACAAACTGAGCGACAGCAACGCGTGGCCGGGTACAGCTATTAATAATAATAATAATCATCATCATCCGAGGTTATTATTTTCCAGAAGTAAAGTAACCAATGAAGTTTAATGAGGTAAATACAAGAGTGCTCAATACCGAAGTAGGGCAAGGTATAATTTTCATTTTTTTTTCTACATAAGCAGTAATACGTTGCTACACAGTGATGGGCATGTTTCAATCAGCTAGGTTTTAGTTACTAGATACCTCTTCAGGCGATACATCTTATATGAAAGCAAAGTTTGCTTTTGTATAAGCTGTAATGCCTGAAGAGATCTCAAGTAATTAAAAACTAGCTGACTGAAACATGCTCATGACTGTGTAGCAACATATTACTGCTTATGTAAAAACAAATAAAGAGCATGATAATAATAATTTTATATATGTATACTAGCTGTACCCGGCCACGCGTTGCTGTCGCTCAGTTTGTTAAAATGGAACACATTCCTCAAGAAAAATTGCATTTTGTTCGTTTATTTACTTTTATTATTTTTTGCAATTTTTTCAATCAATAAAAGTTATTTTTTCCCCCAAAAAAAGATTAATTTTTTAATATAAGTGGTTAGGTGAAAGTTTTTTTTTTCAGGAAAACTTGCACTTTTTTTTTTTTAAAGAAATTTGGCAGTAAACGTTTCTCTTTTAAAACGGAATTTTTATTATAAAAAGAACAGATGAATGCTTTACATGAACACTGTAAATAGTTATGTGAATATAGAGAAAAGTTTGATTTTTTTTTTCATGAGAATGTACAATTTATTATTTTTTTTTAACAGATGTTCAGAAAATAAACAGAAAAATACTTCCATCATTAATTATGCAGAAAAATAAATAAAATGTTGATTTAGTGTTTCAACATGATGCTTATAAATTACGATAAAACTTGCTGAGTATGCACTGTTTTACGGTTGTTGTAAAAATGGAACGGAAACTTAAATTTCGCTTCGTTTTAATCTTTCTTAATTTTTTAATTGTGCCCCCCCCCCACGAATATAATCAAAACAGTAACATTCAACAATTGTACTTTATGTATATAAAACACGAAATATTCAAAAAAAAAAAAAAAAAAAGTTAATAACGAAAGGGAAATAATTCCATTTTTAAACGAAACAGTCAGTTTGGTATATCTTTTTGTTATTTTTTACATAAGTCCAGCTTAGCATTCACATCGGAAATGTCGACATTTATAGGTTGTCAGGTACGTTTACAACGAATAAACACTCCAATCTAGTAGATGTATCAGAATTTTTGTAGGAATTTTTGACACCCCTATCACGAAACTGCGAATAAAATATAAAAAACTCGTAATTTCTCTTTTAAAAGTGGGTTGTTTATTTTCTTTATGGATTATACTTCCAAAATAAACTATTAAAATTGTTTTAAAAGTAATAGAAATATATTTTTATTTTTTAAAAACAGTAATGAATTTTACGAACTCAATATTTTTCAATTTTTAAACTTTATAAATCTATCAAAATTTTTCTATTGATTCTATTTTTACGATATTTTCAGGATCAATGTGAAATTTTATGCTCTTTCCAATAAACCGAATATAATATTTTAGACAAACGTTTTTTTTCACATTCACGCCCCCCGCCCATTTTCAAGTGTCTATTAAAAAGTAAATAATTCATTTACACACCAAAGTTTTATATATCACAAATTGAAGAGAAAAGGTCAATAAATAATATATTCAAATTTAAAACAAAAAAGTAGTGTTTTTTAGAAATTTACCTGTAAAGTTCGAAGTTTTTTTTTTAAAACCACGTTTTTTTTCTTTTGTTTTTTTTTTTAATGAAACCTTGGTCCTTGCTCCTTTAATTGAAAAAAAATTAGTGCTTGAGTTACATTTTTCGAGGAGTTATAAGGTTGGAAAGACAGGGGGTTGAATAATTCACGCCTCCCATTTTGAAATGTCTATTAAAAAGTAAATAATATACTCACCAAAGTGTTATATATCAGAAATTGAAGAGAAAAGGTCAATAAATAATATATTCAAATTAAAAACAAAAAAAAGTAGTGTTTTTAGAAATTTACCTGTAAAGTCCGAAGTTTAAAACCTTTTTTTTTTTTTTAAAAAAACACGTTGTTTTTTGTTTTTTTTTAATGAAACCTTGGTCCTTGCTCCTTTAATTGAAAAAAAATTAGTGCTTGAGTTACATTTTTCGAGGAGTTATAAGCTCGGAAAGACGGGGTGGAATTATTGACCATTTTTCACGAAATTTCTGATACACCTACCAATCTACCCATGTTAGAACGGCTTTCAGAATAGACACCCCTAACCTTGCCAGCATACCCGAAAAGCTATAAAAGTTCACGTGTCGAATGTGAACGATGAGTTGGACGTAATGTAAAAATGTACCGACTTTAAAAGGGAACGAAATTCAAATTTCCGTTCCATTTTAACAACAACCGTAAAGCAGAGCATTCTATGCAAATTTTACCTAACTTACTGTATTAATGCTATTTTTTGAAGCAAAAATAAAGGAATATTTATGTTTGGCTATAAATTCCTAAACTCATTTCACCCTTAATAATTAAGGTGACTGAAATAGGAATCTAATTGAATTTTTTATTTCCTGATAGTCTGTGAGAAATTTATTTTTCTTCGAATTCATTAATACGGACTTTAGGGGCTTTTTTCGGAATGTTCCTGTAAAAATTATTTTTTATTGTTACAAATTACGATGCTTTATTTATATAAAAAAGCAAAAATAAATTCTTGCGTTTTTTATTTACTACTGAAAACCATCACTTTAGTAAAGGTATTTTTTGTTTAACCAAAATAAAACATTTTCACTAAGAGTTAAGTAAATATAATTAGTTCATTATATTCTGCGATCATTATTTGATAAATACTGAAATTTTCATCAAAATTGGTTAATTTCCTGATTTTTAGTGAATTTTTAAGTAAAGGGAAGGGTCAAAATGTTTTTATACATTGTTAGCGTCGGCATTCATTGTATGTCTCTACTATTTTCCGATGAATATTTGATAGCAAAGCGACCACGTATGGTTAATTTAAATCAAATTTCAATCACATGGTTACATTATCAATAATCAATGATTAAACCCATTGAAAATTTACCGATATTGCAAACACATTATGTTTGCATTAAGCCTGTGAGACCAAAATATCCTTTTCTGACATTTAAAAAAAACCCGCGAGGTCAGGAGAAAGAAATGTCCAGAAAATCGCTAGATTTTTAACTTTTATCATCTGAAATTTTTAAAAATCGCTAATTCACCCCCCCCTCCAAAAAAAAAACCTCCATATTTTAACTTCCTACACTAAAAAAATTATAAATATAGTATATTCAATATATAAAATGTTCCGTGTTTTCTTACTATATGTTTCTGGAATTATATTGAAGCGGTTAGCTCCCCAGAAGGCTTATATATTTTATCAGCTAGTTTTACCTGTTGTTTTTAGAGAGGGTATTTTTTTTTAATTTTCTTTTTTGCAAGAAACAAATCATAAACTCAAACTTTTTATAATAAAAGTTAAATTGAAATATACTGCAAATTTAACATCACAATAATGGTGCAACATATTTTGAAATTAGAAAAATAAAAAAAAACAAAAAAAACTTTTTTTTAGCATGTTAAAAGTATTTAGGTTGGTGGATAATTAAATTCTACTGTATTGGTATAAGTTTTTTTTGTTTGTTTGTTTTTGCTGTTGTTTCTTGCTTTTTACAATTTTCGATTAAATACTTCTAAATTAAGCGGGATTGCTTAGATCATATTTTAAAATAAACTTCGGAGGTTGGAATACCCCCCGCCCCCACCGAAAATGTACTTGGAAAAATCGATTTTATAGCGAGATTTAAGAATGGTTAGCCTAAAAAAAGGTGAAAAACAAAACAAATAATCAATAAATAATTGTTACTAAAGGCAATAAATGCTACTTTTTTTTACTTACATGAATGAGTTTGTTTTATGTTTTAAAGTATTTTCAAGCGCGTTTCTTTATTTTTTAATCTAAAATTGTGGGTGTGTGGGTGCGAAATATCTCCAGATTTTCTAGAATTCCCAGCTAGATTGCAAACGAAATCTCCAGATCTAGCAGGAAAACCGCTAAATTGGAAACACTGGTCACGTGACAGGAAGCAGTAATAAATAATTGTCCCTAAATAAAAAAATGGCCTATCGGTATAAAGAAAACCATCTATTTATCATTGAAAAATTAAGTATAATGTTATAATTAAAAAGAAATATATAAAAACACACATGGATATAGTAAACATATTATACCAAAACGTGGCAGACATCCGTCCAGTGGTTTTTTAGACTATTAATTGCGAACGAACCAAGAGTTACATTTTTATATATATAGATATATATATATATATATACTAGCTGTACTCTGCCACACGTTGCTGTGGCTCAATTTGGTGTAATGGAAATTTCTAATAAAAAGAGAAAATGCATGTTTCTTATATTCTTAGTACAGCAATCCACTCCAAAAAGTTAAAAAAAAAAAAAAAAAAAAAGTCGAAAATGAAAAAAAATGATACTCTTGTAGAATTGAATCCTGATCCTCGGGATTACCGTCAATCATGGCTTGGGCTCGACCAACAATCAGTGGATAAAGCTGAACGTAGCAAAAATGTTGAAATGCTAAATGTTTTTTTTTTGTTTTTTGTATACAAGAATGTGAGTTAGTAATTGATATTTGAGTGATTGGGGGGGGGGGGTACTATACACAGATTCGAAAAAGTTGTCCAAAGACAAATAAATGAAAGCAAAGATAAGGTAAGTTATGTTCCTACATAACTGTATAATTTTTTAGCGTTTTTATGTAATGCAAAATGTTTAAGCGGCTCGTAAAACAGAAATGGTTGCAGACTCGTTTGAATATGTTAAGTTTGGGAAAGTAAGTTGAAAACTAAAAACTATACAATACAGTGTCAAAAACCCACCGAATATATGTTATCATGACATAGGCTGACATAATCGGTGGGTTTGTGACAGTATTTTTTATAGTTTTTTAGTTTTAACTCACTGTTTCAAACTTAACGTACTCAACAGTGTCCGACACCATTTGTATCTTTCAAATACACCAATAAACACTGTATTTCGAGCCGACTAAACGTTACATTAAATGAAAAGGGTTTTATTACTAAACACAGATACAAAGAAGTTGTCAAAAAATAAATATATAACAAATAAATGTTATCAAAGGCAAGAAAAGTAAATGTTCTACCTAACTGGATAAGATTGTAGTGCTTTTATGTAATGTATAATGTTTAATCGGTTCAAAAACATGCAGTGTTTATCGGTATATTTGAAAAATACAAATGGCGGCAGACTGTATCGAACACGTTAAGTTCGGGGAAATTTTGGGAAAATGAATTTAAACTAAAAAACTATACAAAATACTGTTAGGAACTCACTCAATATATGTTACTGTGACGTAGGCTGGCATATAATCAGTGGTTTTAAACTTTTGCTCGATACAAATGACGACTTTTAAGAGTCCTTTTTAGTGATTACCTGGTTTGAGGATATTTGTACAACGGCAAATCTGCCCAAAAAAATCCGGTATTATTTTACTTTAAGGCCCGTCTCATGTTCGTATATAACGAAATATTTTATTGTAGATTTCAGTGTACTAAAAACGAATCTGCAAACCGTTTCCGTCGCAGAAAGAAGTTTTCATGATATGAAGAAATTACTTTTTCAAAAAGTGGGTGATCACTTTTCAATCTAAATTTAACTTAGAATGAGCACCCACTTTCTGACCACCTGAGAGAGGGGCATTTTTCTGTGTGTTTCTTGGCTAAAAAGTTTTTTGTTTGATTTCTTTTGCATGGTAATAACCCCTGGACTCTGGGACTATTTCCCATTTCACAGCCGTAGCCTTCGTTTATGCTACGCGCGAGCATAAACGAAGGCTGTTTAGTCAATAAACATGGGAAAAAATCCACCCCCCTCTCTCAGGTGGCTAGAAAGTGGGTGCTTATTTTAAGTTAAATTTACATGGAAAAGTGATCGCCTACTTTTCTAAAAAGTTATTTCTTCATATCATAAAAACTATTTTTTTGCGACGGAAACGGTTTGCAGATTCGTTTTTAGCACATCGAAATCTTTAAAAAAATTTTTTATTATATACGAACGTGAGATGCACGGCCCTTTATGGAAAATTTTATCAAAAATCCGGGAGAAAATAGTTTTCAATAAAAACAGCAAATGAATTCAATAGAAAAAAATGGATGCTATTTTTAAAAAATTTTCTGTGTTTCTTGGCTAAAAAGTTTTTTATTTGATTTCTTTTGTATTTTGCAATTTAAACAGGTAATTTTTAAGGATTTTCCAAGGGTAGAAAGAAAGTCACCCCCTCCAATCGTGGCCACAAAGTGGGTGATCATTTTACGTTAAATTATTATGGAAAAGTGATCCTCCACTTTTTTAAAATAACATTTCTTCATATCTTGGAAACTACTCGTTTGCCTTAATTATAAACGTTATTTTCATTTCAGCGACCCTGAAAACCTATAAAAGTGGTAATTTTAAAGGAATTTTCAAGGGTGGAGTAATTCTTCATATTTACCTTCTATTTTTTTCCAATAACATAAGAAATTAAGAATTAGACAAATTTATTTTAGGTAGGCTTTTAAAAATAAAAAATTAAGATAAACAAATGGTGCTAGTGCACTTACCGATCCGCGCTATTTTTAAAATCGTATTTCCAAGTTTAATTAAAGTTTTATGATATGTTTTTTTATTCAATTGTAAGGTTAAAATACAATATATATATATATATATATATATATATATATAATTTAAAAAATAGGGAATTTTTTTTTTTTTACCCATCTATTAATTAGATAGTTAAATGTTGTAATTCGAAAGTCGTCAACGTGTGGTGCACGTGAACGGCTCATTTCTACCGGAAATGAAATATGGTGGACAGTCTCACAGTTACAAAAAATATTTTTATTTTATTTAATATATTTTTATAATTTACGATCTTAACGATCTTAATTTATTTTAATAACATGCAAACATTCCTTGACTTTACAGATAAATTTTCTGAAAATTTTAATTAAATTGGTAATGTAGAAATATGGTTTTATGGATGTAAAAAGTTTTTGACTTCTAATGGGGGTATGAGACGAATGGATTCGCCAATCATTTTTAGAACCAATGGCTGTGCTAAACAACCAATCAAAACGTCGCAAAATTATCTGAATCTGAACTAAGCCGCCATCTTTGTTCAACACAAATGTCTCAAAACTTAACAATGGACTTTGAACGAACCAAGAATTACATTTATATATATATATATACTAGCAAAAGTACCCGTCGTTGACTAGGTTCAAAAACAGTCTACAGAAAATGGACTCTGATTTATGAAAGTATGATAGGTTATGAAAAGGAAGGGTTGTAAAAAGCTTCGAATTTGGGGGTATCAAAACCAAAGCAAAATATGATGAAAGTAAATATAAAATAGATAAATTCCATAATTTATTATACCATACCTGTTCACACTGAAACATTTATCATAATATTCTGTGGATCTATATTAAAAAACCTTGTTAAACTTTGTGACATATTTCCATTCTATGGAGGTCAGGTGCAAACGAACACCCCATAATTTTATTATACCATATTTCTTCAAACTGAAACATAATTATCAAAGTATACTTACGCAGATAGATATGAAAAGTCTTTGTTAAAGTTTGTGCCTATTTCCATTCTATGGAGGCCAGGCGCGAACGCAGACCCCACAATTTTATTATACCATCCCTATTTAAGTAAAAACATACTTATCAAAGTATTCTTACGTACATCTATATCAAAAACACTTGTAAATGTTTTTTTTTAATTTTTTATTTCCATACTTTGTGGACCAGGTGTGTACATAGACCCCACAATTTTAATGAATCATCATTATGTCAGATCAAACATACCCATTCCTGTGTTTCGATACATCTTTTATCATTATGTGATCAGTTTTCTATAGTAGTCAACCATATAGGAGCCTATTCGTGACCAGACACACACACAGGCATTCAGCTTTATATATATATATATATATATATATATATATATATATATATATATAAGTGTTGGGATACATTGAAAAGAAATCAGTCAAGTGCTAGATTGCAAATGTTTTTATATAGATAATTCATGTATATATATATATATATATATATATATATATATATATATATAAGTTTTAAAAAGGATAAGTGGAGTCATTATTAGAATTATGAGGATGATCAATGGGGAAAAAAACTAGACAGGAGAAAAATATTTTTAAAAAAACTTCGAGGTACCTTTCGCCGACACTTTTCAAGAGATTACGTTGGTAGCGATTAAAATATAACAATTTAAACATAATTGAAAATGGAGGCGAGTGGGAGGGGTGAAACAAAACAAAAAAATTATAAAACTACACGGGGGTGAATTAAATGAACGAATAACCCATGACATATCGTCCATATTTCAGAACCTAGGACAAAAAAAATTAACTTGCCTGCAAATAATTGCAGAAACAAGAAATAATGACACAATGTAGGCATTTTTTTTTTTTTTTTTGGTTAATTAGAGTTCTTTAAACAGGTTTAATTGATGCGACAACTCCTTTTTGCCTACAGAGCGATGGTCTGAACATTAGTACAGTTACGACCTCCAAAATATTGAGATGCTGTTTGGAATGGCCTTGTGTACAATGTGAAAACAGCCATCTGAATACGCTTCACGACATGTTTTATTGTCATACAAGACGCATCAATTGATGACTCATTAATAGGTGAACACCCGGATGTGTTTAAGAATGTGTCTATCCTAGACCCCCGGGACTTTCAAAAACACGCAGGGACATGCTGTGCCAATCTGACTCCCAGAAGTTGAAATGTATAACCCCCATAGTCGGCATCACACTGACATTTAAATTGGTATACAACTAAACTTTTTTGTAGTGTAGGAAGAGTATCTTTCTTAAAAGCTGGCAAGGCAGTTTTAGTGACGAACACCACACGAGGCTGCACTGCACAGAAACAGTGGGATACAACCAAAGTAATTTTATCGACAAACTCTTTACTGATAGAACCAGTATAAGAGAGTTTTAGATAAACTGGACACTTAGCCGAGCCAAAGAAAGAGTTGGTATTAAATTTAGCAAGAGCTTGGAGATGCTACCCTCAGGGAAACCATTTTTCGGAAGGATATCAGTTATCCTCTTCAATTCTTTATCAAGTTTGCTAGTCGAGCAAATCATGAGAGCACAGTGGACCAAAGTCTTGATCAAACTGATTTTTCTCTTGGTGGGGTTAAAAGAATCCCAACTTATATACAAGCCTGTAAATGTCGGTTTCCTGTATGTAGTTATACTAAATGATTCTCTGTCATTTCTATAAGGACGTCCAAAAAGCGTAAAGAGTCATTCTGCTCTTCCTCCATAGCGAACTTGAGTGCAGAGTTGAAACTATTTAAATTCAGGAAAAAGTCACTTACTTCATTGTGAGATTGTTATTTTTAATCGCTACCAACATAATCTCTTGAAAAGTGTTGGTGAAAGGTACCTCGAGGTTTTTTTTTTTAGTCCAATATTCTCTTGACTATTTTTCTCTAGTCCAGTTTTTTTTCCCTCCCCATTGATCTTCCTCATAATTCTAAAAATGACTCCAATTATCCTTTTTAAAACTTTGATAAAATTTTGTAAAAACTTATATATATTATATATATTATATATATATACGTTTTATTTTTTATTACCGTATCTTTCTGTTAAGTTACATTATTGTTTCAGCTACTCGGCCGTTTTTTTGACCGTCTGTAGCTTCCTCAGACTTTTACAGAAATGTTCGTTATTATGGGATGATAATAACGAACATTTCTGTAAAAGTCTGAGGAAGCTACAGACGGCCAAAAAAAAAACGGCCGAGTAGCTGAAACAATAATGTAACTTAACAGAAAGATACGGTAATAAAAAATAAAACGCATATTTGCTCTACAACAGTATTGAGCACTTTCTTCAGTGTTTATTAATTACCATTTCCACTATATATATATATATATATATATATATATATATATATATATATATATATATATATATATATATGCAGTTAAGTACAATATATATAATTACTATTATGAAAGAGTACATTTTTAAGAAAGCAATACTTATCAAGATAAGAAAAGCTCAACACTATCAAGGTGAGCTAAAACAATAAGGAAAAATTAAAACCCTTTCCTTATTCTTCTGATGATATGATAAAGTTATCTTCCTCATCTTTCATTTAATATTATGTATTATGTTAAAATGTTTAATCATTGACAGCACCTGCTTCATAGTGTAAAGACAATCATATTATTACATCCATGAATTTGGGCATGATTACTTGAATCTGAAAAAATCCAAAGAGTAGTTGCATTATCTTTTATTATATATATATATATATATATATATATATATATATATATATATATATATATATATATAAAGTGTAAGTATTGAAGTTAAATTCTGTCGATTAAGATATACATAAAGATATATTCAAGTTAACAATTTTATTGTTTGAAACAAGGAATATATGGAAAAGAATTATATTTATTTCCTTTAATCCATGGATTTTCAATAATGGCTCATATCATATGTGCTATTATTGAAAATCCACGAATTAAGGAAATAAATATAATTCTTTTCCATATATTCCTTGTTTCAAACAATAAATCTTAATTTGAATATATCTTTAATTCGACAGAATTTAACTTCAATACTTAAATGCATATTTTGTTCTATCTTTTATATTGAGCTTTACTTTTTTGGATGGTCTTGAAAATATTATCCCACTGTAATATTGATAAGACAATAATTTATTTGATTATCTAATCTGTGATTTAACTCATATATATCAAATGGAGGATGATTGCTCTACCAGTCACAAGATTCAGAACCTACAAACAAAAGAAAACAAAATAAGTAAACTGTAATCTGAATATTTAAAATGATGCAACCAACAAACCAACCAGATTAAAAGAAGTAAATTAAGATATATTTATACCTAAGCAAGACTGTTAGCAACAGTATTTAATGGCATGTTGGCCAGAACTTAGCATTATGCATGTGTGTGTCTTAACTTTGATGATTTATTCATAGATAAATACAATTTAAAGATGTACAACTAAATCTTATAAATTTCTTGTTTAGAAAAATAAGGCACTATTTTGTAATTCTGGTTGTTAAATAATGGAATGTTTGCTTTTAGGCTATGGCCAATATATCACTTGGATTGTCATGAATCAGAATCTGTGTTGTCATCACCACTGACTGGAATCGTCCAAGGTTGAGAAGGAAATAATGCAGTGGCTGCAACAAAGAAAAAAAAAGAAACATGGTAAATCATCGTCATAATCTAGACAAGTTAATATTGCCCAAACTAATAGACCTCTGCCATCTTAGCCTTAATAGGCATGATTCTATTTACATTGTTTTTTCTTCAAACGATTGTCCTCACAACCTTAAGGTTCATCTGGGTTGTTAGTGCATGTGATTAGCCATAAATTTATAATAAAGCTCTATATATGTTGTAGATTCTTATACTTATGAAATGATATTTTTCTTATCATTATTATGGTTAATATGGTTAATGTGAGCTTGTACAAACGGTTCCCATATACTATTGAATCCAATGCTGAGGTGGCTTAAAAGAGTGTTACTACTCAGCATATGCACTGCTTCTTTTTTTTTTTTTTTTACACTTTCTCCCATAATGGGAGATGGATACATGAATGCCAATTGACAACAAAATAGAGATGCTATCCCGTTGCGTAAAATCTACATACTCCATGGTGGCATCTGACATATACCAACACGGCCTCGCAATGGGATCTTCATTATCCTCAGTACTGTTCAACACATTGAGGAACTGGCAATAGGATCAAACCCATTGAAAGCAACAATGTGGCAATGATATGTGGATGATACATTCATACTCTGGCCCCGACAGGAGAATGTTCAAATTTTACTGAACTCTATCAACTCATCTATCCAGTTTACCATGGAAAAGGAACATGCCAACAAACTATCTTTCCTGGATGTGTTAATGATGACCCACACTAAACAGAGTTTTGTGTCATCCATATATTGAAAACCAACCTCCATGGGACAATACCTGAATTTCAACTCCCACCATCCATATACCATAAAAATTTTAAAAGTATGAAGTCTATATGATATAGGTATTTACAATAAAATATTTATATTCATTCAGTGAGGGTTAGCGGATGAGTTTTTGTTGGGAGTTTGTTTTTTACATATTAGACAAAATCCTTGGTGTTGCCTGCGAACCAAAATAAGAACAGTACATCATTATATATGTTAAGGAATATAAGTTAGTCAATCCAGATTGCTCAACATTCTGGGTAGAGCAGGTATGTTTAAAGGGTATGTTGTCCAGAAAAAACAATGTCACTGTGTTTTGTTAAACAATTGTATACAAGAAAATCTATACAGCGTTATAAGAGGTTGTAAGAGTACAATATTATATCTGGTAAGAGTGCTCAGTATTTTTGATAGAGCTAGCATTTTAAAAAGCCGCATTGTCCAAGAGGAGAAAAATTAATATGTATTATTATACTATTTAAAAAAAAAATATATATCCTAAAAAAAGCAAGTGTAGTCAAACACAACTTTATTTTCTTTTCATATGTATATACACTAGCAAGGCTACTCGGCATTGCCTGGACCATATATATATATATATATATATATATATATATATATATATATATATATATATATATATATATATATATATATTGTCCTTGCTATGCCGGGTAACCTTGCTAGTATATATATATATATATATATATATATATATATATATATATATATAGTATTGGTTAAATAGAATGTATTATTTTCTTTTAAAAAATATTTGCCTATGAAACAAACTAATCTATAGAACAAATTAATTTGTAAATTTCTTGACTGGTTTTCAGGTGGATGCTGACATGGCACTAGTTATCATATATATATATATATATATATATATATATATATATATATATATATATATATATATATATATACTAGACTACCCATGACACGTTGGGTCAATATGTTATATTAGCTATAGAATTCATATGAGCGTGACACTTGTGACGTAAAGAAAATAGTTTTTTTTTTTTTTAAATAACAGAAACATTTCTATGAAAGTATATTAAAATGAAAAAAGAATATAGATAGATTTCTATGATTTGTTCTGTTTATTATAATTGATTATTTTTGAAAAAAAACATTTACAGTTACTGAATTATAAGTGGTTGGCCATACTTTTAGGTGAATGTGCACTGAACAGATACCATAATACTTATTATAGTTAAATTCAAATTTTGATATATCTGCTTTTTTTTTTTTTACATCATTCATTTCCTTATTACGTTTAAGTTATTTTAAACCCCACTCTTCCCATGTTAGATAATAATTTCGAAATAATAAGGTTAATATTTCAGCGTTCCAATTGTTCTTTTGTTTTTTGTTTATTTTAAACCCTACTCTTCCCATGTTAAATAATAATTTCGAAATAATAACGTTAATATTTCAGTGTGCAGGTCATACGCGCATGCACAACCGGATGTCGTAAACCGAAAAGTGGGTTACAAGGTCATTTGAGTTTTATAATTATATATATATATATATATATATATATATATATATATATATATATATATATATATACAAAAATGTAACTCTTGGTTCGTTCGCAATTAATAGTCTAAAAACCACTGGACGGATGGCTTCCACGTTTTGGTTTACTATATCCATGTGTGTTTTTATATATTTCTTTTTAATTATGACATTATACTTAATTTTTCTATGATAAATAGGTGGTTTTCTTTGTACCGATAGGCCATTTTTTTATTTAGGGACAATTATTTATTTATTATTTATTACCGCTTCCTGTCACGTGACCAGTGTTTCCAATTTAGCGGTTTTCCTGCTAGATCTGGAGATTTCGTTTACAATCTAGCGGGGAATTCTAGAAAATCTGGAGATATTTCGCACCCACACACCCACAATTTTAGATTAAAAAATAAAGAAAAGCGCTTGAAAATACTTTAAAACATAAAATAAACTCATTCATGTAAGTAAAAAAAAAGTAGCATTTATTGCCTTTGGTAACAATTATTTATTGATTATTTGTTTTGTTTTTCACTTTTTTCGGCTAACCATTCTAAAATCTCGCTACAAAATCGATTTTTCCAAGTACATTTTCGGTGGGGAGGTATTCCAACCTCCGAAGTTTATTTTAAAATATGATCTAAGCAATCCCGCTTAATTTAGAAGTATTTAATCGAAAATTGTAAAAAGCAAGAAACAACAGCAAAAACAAACAAACAAAAAAAACTTATACCAGTACAGTAGAATTTAATTATCTACCAACCTAAATACTTTTAACATGCTAAAAAAAAGTTTTTTTTGTTTTTTTTTATTTTTCTAATTTCAAAATATGCTGCACCATTATTGTGATGTTTAATTTGCAGTATATTTCAATTTAACTTTTATTATAAAAAGTTTGAGTTTATGATTTGTTTCTTGCAAAAAAGAAAATTAAAAAAAAAAATACCCTCTCTGAAAACAACAGGTAAAACTAGCTGATAAAATATATAAGCCTTCTGGGGAGCTAACCGCTTCAATATAATTCCAGAAACATATAGTAAGAAAACACGGAACATTTTATATATTGAATATACTATATTTATAATTTTTTTAGTGTAGGAAGTTAAAATATGGAGGGTTTTTTTTTGGAGGGGGGGGGGTGAATTAGCGATTTTTAAAAATTTCAGATGATAAAAGTTAAAAATCTAGCGATTTTCTGGACATTTCTTTCTCCTGACCTCGCGGGGTTTTTTAAATGTCAGAAAAGGATATTTTGGTCTCACAGGCTTAATGTAAACATAATGTGTTTGCAATATCGGTAAATTTTCAATGGGTTTAATCACATGATTATTGATAATGTAACCATGTGATTGAAATTTGATTTAAATTAACCGCACGTGGTCGCTTTGCTATCAAATATTCATCGAAAAATGGTAGGAACAATACAATGAATGCCGACGCTCAAAGTGTATAAACATTTTGACCCTTCCCTTTACTTAAAAATTCACTAAAAATCAGGAAATTAACCAATTTTAATGAAAATTTCAGTATTTATCAAATAATGATCGCAGAATATAACGAACTAATTATATTTACTTAACTCTTATTGAAAATGTTTTATTTTGGTTAAACAAAAAATACCTTTACTAAAGTGATGGTTTTCAGTAGTAAATAAAAAACGCAAGAATTTATTTTTGCTTTTTTATATAAATAAAGCATCGTAATTTGTAACAATAAAAAATAATTTTTACAGGAGCATTCCGAAAAAAAGCCCCTAAAGTCCGTATTAATGAATTCAAAGAAAAATAAATTTCTCACATACTATCAGGAAATAAAAAATTCAATTAGATTCCTATTTCAGTCATCTAAATTATTTAGGGTGAAATGAGTTTAGGAATTTATAGCCAAACATAAATATTCTTTTTTTTTCTTTTTTTTTTGCTTAAAAGAAATAGAATTAATACAGTAAGTTAGGTAAAAATTTGCATAGAATGCTCTGCTTTACGGTTGTTGTAAAAATGGAACGGAAATTTGAATTTCGTTCCCTTTTAAAGTCGGTACATTTTTACATTACGTCCAACTCATCGTTCACATTCGACACGTGAACTTTTATAGCTTTTCGGGTATGCTGGCAAGGGTAGGGGTGTCTATTCCAAAAGCCGTTCTAACATGGGTAGATTGGTAGGTGTATCAGAAATTTCGTGAAAAATAGTGAATAATTCCACCCCGTCTTTCCGAGCTTATAACTCCTCGAAAAATGTAACTCAAGCACTAATTTTTTTCAATTAAAGGAGCAAGGACCAAGGTTTCATTTGAAAAAAGAAAAAAAAAACAACGTGTTTTTTTAAAAAAAAAAAAAAAAGGTTTTAAACTTCGGACTTTACAGGTAAATTTCTAAAAACACTACTTTTTTTGTTTTTAATTGGAATATATTATTTATTTACCTTTTCTCTTCAACTTCTGATATATAACACTTTGGTGAGTATATTATTTATTTTTTAATAGGCATTTCAAAATGGGAGGCGTGAATTATTCAACCCCCCTGTCTTTCCAAGCTTATAACTACTCGAAAAATGTAATTCAAGCACTAATATTTTTCAATTAAAGGAGCAAGAACCAACGTTTCATTAAAAAAAAAAACAAAAAAAACAACGTGTTTTTTAAAAAAAAACTTCGAACTTTACAGGTAAATTTCTAAAAAACACTACTTTTTTTGTTTTAAATTTGAATATATTATTTATTGACCTTTTCTCTTCAATTTGTGATATATAAAACTTTGGTGTGTAAATGAATTATTTACTTTTTAATAGACACTTGAAAATGGGGGGGGACGTGAATGTAAAAAAAAACGTTTGTCTAAAATATTACATAATTACGGTTTACTGGAAAGAGCATAAAATTTCACATTGATCCTGAAAATATCGTAAAAATAGAATCAATAGAAAAATTTTGATAGATTTATAAAGTTTAAAAATTGAAAAATATTGAGTTCGTAAAATTCATTACTGTTTTTTAAAAAATAAAAAAATATTTCTATTACTTTTAAAACAATTTTAATAGTTTATTTTGGAAGTATAATCCATAAAGAAAATAAACAACCCACTTTTAAAAGAGAAATTACGAGTTTTTATATTTTATTCGCAGTTTCGTGATAGGGGTGTCAAAAATTCCTACAAAAATTCTGATACATCTACTAGATTGGAGTGTTTATTCGTTGTAAACGTACCCGACAACCTATAAATGTCGACATTTCCGATGTGAATGGTAAGCTGGTAACTTATGTAAAAATAACAAAAAGATATACCAAACTGACTGTTTCGTTTAAAAATGGAATTATTTCCCTTTCGTTATTAACTTTTTTTTTTTTTTTTTTTTGAAATATTTCGTGTTTTATATACATAAAGTACAATTGTTGAATCTTACTGTTTTGATTATATTCGTTTGGGGGGGGGCACAATTAAAAAAGTAAGAAAGATTAAAACGGAGTGAAATTTAAGTTTCCGTTCCATTTTTACAACAACCGTAAAACAGTGCATACTCAGCAAGTTTTATCGTAATTTATAAGCATCATGTTGAAACACTAAATCAACATTTTATTTATTTTTCTGCATAATTAATGATGGAAGTATTTTTCTGTTTATTTTCTGAACATCTGTTAAAAAAAAATAATAAATTGTACATTCTCATGAAAAAAAAAATCAAACTTTTCTCTATATTCACATAACTATTTACAGTGTTCATGTAAAGCATTCATCTGTTCTTTTTATAATAAAAATTCCGTTTTAAAAGAGAAACGTTTACTGCCAAATTTCTTTAAAAAAAACAAAAAGTGCAAGTTTTCCTAAAAAAAAAACTTTCACCTAACCATTTATGGTAAAAAATTAATCTTTTTGGGGGGAAAAAAATAACTTTTATTGATTAAAAAAATTGCAAAAAATAATAAAAGTAAATAAACGAACAAAATGCAATTTTTCTTGAGGAATGTGTTCCATTTTAACAAACTGAGCCACAGCAACGCGTGGCCGGGTACAGCTAGTATATATATATATATATATATATATATATATATATATATATATATATATATATATATATATATATATCGTCCGGGAACCCCGGGTAGCTTTGCTAGTGTATATATATATATATATATATATATATATATATATATATATGATAACTAGTGCTGTGTTAGCATCCACCTGAAAACCAGTCAAGAAATTTACAAATTAATTTGCTTTATAGGCATTTATAGATTAGTTTGTTTTATAGGCAAATATTTTTCAAAGAAAATAATACATTCTGTTTAACCAATATTACCACTCCAGTGCACTACAGCTCCAGATATGAATGGACCCGGGAGTAGTGTCAACTAATGGATGATTTCACACTTTCTGAATCTTCCTAATCGACACACAACCAAAATGATCAGAATTAAAAAGATGTAAATTACTAAAATCACATTTCTTTTTGTTACCATTCTTTTTTGATATCATCTTTAGCTTTTTCATATTGATTCGCCATTAGTCTTGTTTTCCCCATATTTAAATGTTTTTACTTGTGAACATTTACATAGAAAAGCATCATCATCAACAATACGCACAGAAAATGTTGGATGGCAAATTGGCTGATGAAATACAGAAGACATATAAATAGGTGATGATGAAATACAGAAGACATATAAATAGGTGATGATGAAATACAGAAGACATATAAATAGGTGATGATAAAATACAGAAGACATATAAATAGGTGATGATAAAATACAGAAGACATATAAATAGGTGATGATTAAATACAGAAGACATATAAATAGGTGATGATGAAATACAGAAGACATATAAATAGGTGATGATTAAATACAGAAGACATATAAATAGGTGATGATGAAATACAGAAGACATATAAATAGGTGATGATGAAATACAGAAGACATATAAATAGGTGATGATTAAATACAGAAGACATATAAATAGGTGATGATGAAATACAGAAGACATATAAATAGGTAATGATAAAATACAGAAGACATATAAATAGGTAATGATAAAATACAGAAGACATATAAATAGGTGATGATAAAATACAGAAGACATATAAATAGGTGATGATGAAATACAGAAGACATATAAATAGGTGATGATAAAATACAGAAGACATATAAATAGGTGATGATGAAATACAGAAGACATATAAATAGGTAATGATAAAATACAGAAGACATATAAATAAGTGATGCTGACCTGATGAGGAGGATAAGTTTTTATTGCCAAAACTTCAGACAACATTCTGGTTGATTGAAATATAATCAGAGAAAATATTATTTTGTCTATTAAATCCACATTTCCTGAAGATGTGAAAGATCATTTCTATGATCAGCTACAAAGTATATTTGCAAGTTGCCACCAAAACTTATTCTTTTAGCTGACTGGAATTGTTATGTTGGCACTGCTGTTGTTGGTTTCAACAAGGTGCATGGTGGCCACACCTTTGGGCTCACATCTAATGAGAATGCTGCATCTATGCTATCAGAGACATGATTGATTAGGGTACAGTTCTGAGTTGAGGGAGAATGGCAGAGAAAATATAACTAACACTATGTTGTAAAGTTAGTCTAAAGAACATTAAGGTCTAGTCATCTTACTTTAGTTTGGATTCTCTAGTTAGGTGAAGAGTGTTACAAATTTAAATTAGAAAAAAAAACATTTTACTTGATAATGAATATCCACACAGTCAAAATAGTATTTATTTTAGCGTAACTTATTCATTGTAATCTTGATAACAACCTTTTTTTTATGAATATATTTTGTTTTATGAAAACATTATATTTTTATGAAAATATTTTATTTAATTATTTTTTTAAACATTTTATTTTATGAAAACATTTTATTTATGAAAACATTTTATTTATGAAAACATTTTATTTTATGAAAACATTTTTTTATGAATACATTTTATTTTATGAATACATTTTATTTTTATGAATACATTTTATTTTTATGAATACATTTTATTTTATGAACTAATTTCATGTTTTGAAAACATTTTATTTTTATGAAAATATTATATTTTATGAAAACATTTTAATTTATAAAAACGTTTTATTTTATGAAAACGTTTTATTTTTATGAAACCATTTTATTTTTATGAAAACATTTTATTTAAGAAAACATTTTATTTATGAAAACATTATATTTCTATGAAAACATTATATTTCTATGAAAACATTTGAATTTTAAGAAAAAAAATTTATTTTATGAAAACGTTTTATTTTTTTGAAAGTTTTATTTTTATGAAAATGTTTCTTTTTTTAAGTTTTTATTTTTATGAAAATATTTTATTTTTTATGAAAACATTAATTTTAGAAAACATTTTATTTTTATGAAAACGCTTTATTTTTATGAAAACATTTTTGTCATGAAACTTATTTTTATGAAAACGTTTTATTTTTTGAAAACATTTTATTTTATGAAAACATTTTATTTTATGAAACATTTTATTTTTTGAAACATTTTATTTTTTGAAAACATTTTATTTTTTGAAAACATTTTGTTTTATGAAAACATTTTATGAAACATTTTATTTTTTTTAAACATTTTATTTTTTGAAAACATTTTATTTTTATGAAAAAGTTTTATTTTTATGAAAACATTTGATTTTATGAAAACATTTGATTTTTATGAAAACATTTGATTTTTATGAGGAACAACTATTAGAAACTGATTTTCATAAGAAATTTTGTATTTTAAATTTATTCTATTTTATTTTACTTTTTGCTAATAGTTTTTTTTTTTTCCTGACAAAATTTTGTCTGCCTAGTTTTGTGATGGAATTTATTTTAGTTTTAATAGCTTGGTTGAACTCATATTCTGTCTACCAGGAAACCGTTCTGCAGGATAAAATCAATTTATGATTTAACTAGTTATTTTTGTTTCTTGCCTTCTAATTGAATACATGCTTTGGCATGTTTTTGTCGTTTACATAAACAGTTAGAAAAAGACAAACAAAAACTCAGCTCAAAGGTTGCACCAGTACTAAACAATTATCTGGATATGAAATACTGTCATGACTAACAAATAACAAAATAGAAAACTCACAGGGTGGATCACGAGGTGTTCGATCTGACTGCACTCTTAGTCCCTTCTTATACTGAACAACAGGGGCCGGTCTTTTGACAGACTCTACAGGATTCTCAGTATATTGAACTGATTCTGACATCATGGTTGGTACAGTGTGCAGCTGAGGATTAATGTGGTTAGATTGAGGGACAGAAGAATCATACGTTCTATCTGTTGAATTTAACTTCTGAAATATAAAAATATTATCAATGAAATGAATTCATAAATATAGTTCAGTTTCTTCTCCTTGTTATACGATTTTTCACTCTCTCTATATAAGTTATATCGAATCAAATATCAATAGATTGATAGAACAAATCCAAAATTATAGAAGAAATTTAAGATAAAATATCTAGTGTATGTATATATAATATGTAATATATATTAAAAAAAATTTTATATATAAATTAAAAAAATATTTTGACATGAAACTAAAAAGAAATGCATAAAAATAAGAATAACCAAACGTGGATGATAATGAATTCATCCAAATTCTATAAAATGCAGAAATAACAAATGCAGTTTTCTGGAGCAAAGACAAATAAGTAAGATGTAAGGAGGATATAATAACAAAATAGGTAAAAAACAATTAGAAGAGTTCCGTTTGTCCAAGGGAAAAATTAACGAAGCCCATGCACACTTGTTAAGAATGTCTTTCTCAATTTGCTTATGGATATTAAAAATCTACATCAATCTACATCAATCTACATCAATCTATAAACAAACTTTTGTGTAGCCCCCTTACAAGTAATGTGCCTTCTTCATCATAATAATGTATCTCCTCCCCTCTATATGTGTTAAGAACTGTTGCATCATATCTCCCAGTCCGTATTAATATGAAGTCCTCAAGAATCGTCACAGTCATCGTCATGATGCAATATATATAAATGTCATTATTATTCTGTGTTATAAGAACTGTTATATATGAAGTCCCCTCACTATTGTCATCACCATCGTTATTCGTGCATTATGAGTCCCATTATACATGTCCCAATATGACCCCCCACCCCACAAAACAACACAACATAAACGTTGATTTGGTGCCGTAACCAGAATCAACATGGAGCAAATTTGAGTGCTTCAGGTGTGGAAATTCAATGTTTTCCACAAAGCTTGAAGGCAGTCACGGTTACTGACATTGGTAAAAAGTTTTTCTGACATAGCAGAACAGAAAATATTCTGTCCCGCATAGGCAGATCTAGTTGATAATCAACTTCAGGGAACAAATGAAATACTCCCTGACATGGTATAAAGGGCAGAAGGGGCAATGGCAGATGTCGCCATTATATTGCAAATCACTCAGGATAAGTAGAAGGTGAAAGTAAGATATATCACCAATACGTAATAGCTAAGTAAGTAAAGAATACCCTATTGGGGAATTAAAAAATATTAAAGGACGCGTGTAAGGCTAAAAATATTAACACCCAAGGAAATAAAGAGTCAGTAATTTAGTCAATGAGATATTGTTGATGTGGACAGACAAAAGAGGCTTTTATGGATTATGGCACGAATAGACGAGGGTGTCTTCAGTCATAGAAGGAGTAACCTACACTAAGGAAGGGGCATAAGATCAGTCGATTACAAAGGACTGAGTTGGAATTTTTTTTTAAGAAATAAAAATTGATTTTTCTTACTCTGGTGGGGGTGTAAGAATGGTATTTAAGATGAGACATGCCATGAGATCAGGGTGGGGGGGGTTATTTCGGTCTGAATAAAATTAGGAGAGTTAGTAAATGGCTGAAAATAACCCTTATCCCTGAGTGGCTTCCGGGCCTTAATAAGTGGTGATCACTGTGTAAAAAAAAAAAAAAAAAAAGAAAAAGAAAAAAAGTGGGGGTGGGAATTTTATTTTTTATGGATGGAGCTTGACCTTTTTCATTAGTCGGTGAGGCAGAAATCTAGAGATTGCACTAATGAAAAAAAAACAGAATAGGGCATATAGGAAAATGTATGCCGTACATTTTTGAAAATAAGGGTGAAAGGAGTGTAATGTGACCCTTTGGCTATGATCATAGCACTGTATCTGTGTTAACTGTGGCAAGCAGGGCCAAGGGTCAAAACATCATTATTAATTGATTCAAGCAACAGCGAGTCGCTGGATCGATTATTATTGTGATTAGAAAAATAAACAATTAGATTGGGAAAAAGTGATTGACAGCAAATAATAATATCGCTACAAAGAAATGTGAAAATAGATGCAAACATAATTTTTGGTTTGCATGAACAAATAACTAGATCGAGGTTACATCAGCTGTTGGTCTGAGACATGTAATGAGATGTAGATTTGGGGAGATTCTAGTCAGTCATTAGCTGGATATCAGAGAGAACGGACGACTCAAAGGGAGTTGGACTCTCCATGACGCAGGGAGCAGCGTTTCCTCAGGCAGCCAAGATGTAAAAACATTGTAATCTTTGAAGATGTCAGCTGAAATCATGAAAATAAATGTTCATAAATAATTCAGGTATGTGTTGTGTAATTTACACCTGTTAAAAAGAACTGTTTGTCTACAACTATTTCGATACGTCCACGTCAATCGTTTCCCATTAGAACTGTTGCATAAATGTTAAAATATCCACACTAGACGATCAACTAAATGATACGACGTATATACATACATGCATTTATATGTACATAAATATACAGATAAAATATAAACTCTACTATTCAACGTGTACGTTGTTATGGAACATATTCATATTACACAGCGTAACAGTTGGAAATGTTTCTTATAAGCATGAAATAGCATTTTGCTTTGGTGTCTCACAGTGACATGCTTAAATATGAAATAGAATAAATATAAAATGTGAGCCAAATTTAAAGGGGTATCATAAGTGAGGAATTATGCAGCAAAATATTTGTTCACATTACATTTCAATTTTTCTGCATGTTAATACAGTCGTCGAAACAGGAAGCTGATAATTTCAAAGGTTTGAAGAAAAACACGGTTAGAATAGAAAGTTTTTCATCATTTAGAGACCTATACGGTGAAGATGCGGGATTTTGCTGCTGGTCTAGGATATTGATGTAGAGAGGGTACAAGTGCAATAAGGTTGTTACTGCACATTCTGTGAAAGTACTTGTAAAACAAACACAGGAATGCAACAATGCGGTGATGAACCAAAGAAATTAAGTGAATCCTAATCTTACCAAAGAAATTAAGTCAATCCTAATCTCACCAAAATGGCAACTGCTTTTTTAAACTTTATTCATTTAATGTATTTTAACTATATGCGCATATATCATCTTTAACTCTTTACTTCCATGCGAGCCGTTTTCTATTTTTATTTATTTATTTATTTATTTATTTTATTTTTTTTTAGTTTTTTACCAACTGTTTATACCTTCTCTTTAAATTTATTTATTTAATGCATTTTAATTACATATGCGTATAAATTGTTTTTAACTCTTTATTTCCATGCGAGCCGTTTGTGGTCAGAACTCGACTCGAAAAACGAATAGTCTATGCAAGAATACCGAACAGAGCAAGGATTTATCTTTCTTTCTACTATAGAAGACAGAAGAACTTTATTTAAGTAGTATACTTAATATCTGCAATCACCGTACGCTTGCTTGTATTAAAGTGTCCTCCATGATATCCATACCAAACCACTGAACTTGACTTATAATTTAACTATCACTATATTTGTAACTGCAATATACATAATCTTAGCTGTGATACTAGGGCTAATTTTCTGAGTAGATGCAACACTCTGCCTGACCCTAATCACTGCAATTCCGAATCCCAATGAACTAGTTGTTCCTATAACTGTGAGGGAAAAACCTAATAGCTAGCTAGGAAATCTTAATATACATTTTACCTCCAAGACGATTGCGTTTGTCTTACCTGCATGCAAAAAAAAAAAAAAAAAAATTTTTTTTCCCCCCTTTCTTCAAACAAAACCTTACCTGTAACTCAAAAATCCTAATTGAAATCTATCTGTAAATAAATAACCCCTTTTCTCTTGAATGCTAACAATCTACTCCTTTCCACCTATCCGCCACTAAACTCCCACATTGTACTGCATTTGTAGTGGAATCGCTAACTTCCAGCCCCTAACCCTCACATGCAAACTGTTTTAATAGCCATCACTAAGCATCTATACATTTCTACCTCTAAGGCATGCATTACAGCTCATTCCTATCCAGTAAGGGATTTAACAGCCTAAGCACTCAGAGGCAGGTATTTAACAACCAAAGTACTCAGAAGCAAAGCGATCTGCATTACATAACTGTCTCCTCGAGAGTTTTGCAACGATTAATACGAAATTGAACCGACACTCCTTATTATGCAAAATGTCCCATGACTCTTATTTGAAAATACCTACAACTTCAACTCTATTCGCACCTACTGAAAACCTGCCCATATATCTATTCACCTAATTACGCATGACTCAAAACTTGCTGTCTTATCCATACTATATTGCACTTATATCTTAATCCTCCTATCATCTAAAATAGTTTGGGCACAACTCGTAGCTCAATTCTTAATACCTACTCATACTGTAACATTATCCTAGACCTAAGCTAACATAAATAAAATAAATAAAAAGGGTAAGACTAAAACCACATTATCTCCTCCCTAACAAGCCTTCTTACAATCATAGATGCTTACACTGCATGAACTCCATTCACCCCCTTTATCCATTAACAATTAAATAGCAATGTCCCTAAATCACTTTGAGGAGTGTAACTAATCAGCAGAGATATAACCCCCACAAACTAACCCAGTAACATTAACTAACCATGCGAGGTCGCAGAAATACCTGGATTAGAACCTAGGCACGGAGAAAACCCTCTCAGTGCTGACGGACCCAGTAGGTCTTCCCAGATCATCCGTCTAGAAGGAAAACTCTGAAACTAAACCAAAGGGGAGGGAGGCCTCTTCAGTGTTGGATGAGAACCTTCCTAGAGCTGGTGACTCAAACAAATTCACCGGTCTGCAAACCTAAATTGCTTAAGGAGTAGATAAGTTCTGTCTATCGCCCGGCTTCCATACTCCTTCTTTGCCTATTAGTCAAGCACAGAGACACTATCTCAGTGATTCGACAGAAACACCCAGTGGTAGATCTTGTTTCCTGGCTAGGGCAACGAACGCCATTTTTCCCCATTCCCAGCACGCCCCACCCCTAAAACTGAACATTTGGGAGTGCTTGAGTATGAGATATGCCTGAGCAATTAGATTGGGTTGACCTTCTTCTAATGGGTTAAGGGTACCGGATTGACAGTTCCTGGCTGCTGTTCCCGACTGGTAGTACAGGTGCCCCAACTCTTTGGTAGCGCTTAGAGCGGCTGCTCCATCAACAGTTGAATAATATCAGGTTGTTTGTAGTGCCATGACGCGCATGGAAAGGGACCCTGCACTCATCCCTGGTGGGCTTTCCTGAGGCCACAATCCTAATTGGAGAAAGGTCAGCTGATGGTCTACTTGTGATGCATGTCTGATGCTCTGCATAACCTCTTGTTTAGCTCCCCCTTACCTAAACCGAAACTCTTTAAAAAAAAATATGATGACAGTACAATCTAAAAATAAGCTTAAACCAGGCTTAGGGACAAACAAATTCAACTTGCCTCCTCCCTTGAGGCTCGCATTCACAAATATCCGTGGGCTTAGAACTAATTTAGCTGATGTTGAAGCATTTCTCTTAACAAATACCCCGGATATCTTAGCACTAAGTGAGACTAACCTACACTCCTCCATCCCTTCTAACTACTTTAATATGCCTGGATATCTCCCACTCTGTCGTAAGGACTCTGACAGACATATGCACAGACTTGGAGTTTACATTCGTAATACCCTTCCCTTGACTAGAGAAACAAACCTAGAAACAGATGATCAAGCCTTTATGTGCTTTAGACTAAACATGCAACACAATATTAGCTACTATTATTTTCTCTATCGCTCTCCCTTGACTCAGGACTGCACCATAATAAACAAAGTCTCTGACAGCATAGACATGGCACTCTCCCTCGACACTAGCGCACAAATACATGTATTTGGTGACTTTAATGTCCACCACAAAAACTGGCTTGGATTCTCTACTTACACAGATGCAGCGGGCAGCACAACTCGTAGCTTCTCTATATCTCACTCTCTATTACAAATTGTTACGTTTCCAACCCGTTTCCCTGACCAGGAAGAACAACACGCATCACTTCTAGATCTGTTTTTGACCACAGTTCCCGATGACTGCATAACAAAGGCCCACAGCCCACTCGGGAACGCTGATCATGCATGATAATGGTTGAAATCGCCCTAAACTCTAGACCCAAAACTGAAGAACAAGTGCTCAAAACAACGAGATATTATAAAAAGGCTGACTGGGAAGCCATCAGGGAACTAATCAGAGATGCCCCATGGAGAAATATTTTTTCTCTCCCTGCTGAACAGTGTGCAAACGAGACCACTGACTGGTTCAAAACTGCAATCGAAGCGCATGTTCCCATGCGGAAATTTTATAGTAAGTCCCACTCTCTCCAATGGTTTACGTCGACTTGCACAACTGCCATTGCTCAAAAGCAGCATGCATACCGTAGGTTTAACCGACATAAGTCCAGTTCAAACAGACTGAAGTATATAGAAGCTAGAAATAACGTTAAGAAAGAAATAGCGACAGCTAAGAGAGAATTTATGGAAACCACTAAAAAGCGCATCGAAGCACAAAAACTAGGAACTGAAGACTTCTGGAAAATCTACAACAGTGTAGTAAATAATGGGCAATCAACAATTCCCCCACTAACCAACAATCACGAGGTTGTCTCCTCAGCAACCGACAAGGCTAACATGCTTGCCAGTCGGTTTGCCTCAAACTCCACACTGGACCCTTCCAACCACCCCCTACCTGACTTTCCTATGCAGACAGATGCCACGCTAGACGATCTGAAAACCACCCCTGCTCAGGTGCATGCTATCATAAAAAACCTTGACATTTCAAAAGCATGTGGACCCGATCTTATCCCAGCTGTGCTATTAAAAAAGTGCTCAGCCGAAGTAGCTCTAGTTCTCTCCAAACTCTACAACAAATGCCTTAATGAAGCTTGCTTTCCGGGCTGTTGGAAAACTGCTTCTGTTGTACCAGTATTCAAGAATTCTGGCGAAAGGACTGACCCATCAAATTATCGCCCCATTAGCCTCCTCCCACTTTTTGCCAAAATATTTGAGACCTTAATTAACCATGCTCTAGTCCGGCACCTTACAGATGCTAAACTTCTGACTGACAAACAATATGGATTTAGACAAGCCCGTTCCACAGCAGACATCCTAACTGTGATCTCTGAACGTATATACCATTCACTGGACAAAGCGGGGGAGGCCAGAGCGGTAGCTCTAGATATATCTAAGGCTTTTGACAGGGTATGGCATGAGGGTCTCCTCAGGAAAATTAGATCATACGGTATCACTGGTAGAATACTTAACATAATTAAATCCTTCTTAGATAAGAGAAAAATCCAGGTTGTCCTCGACGGTCGTACATCTAAACAATATGATATAAATGCGGGGGTGCCCCAGGGTTCTATCCTTGAACCTCTATTGTTCCTGATATTCATAAATGACCTCCCCGACAAAATTGCCTCTGAGATGGGTATATATGCTGATGACACTACACTCTATGGCAGGCACGACAGGAAGACGAATGAACACATTTCTAAAGAAATGGCAGAAACACTAGAGGAAGACCTCCAATCTGTGGTGGAATGGGGACAAAAGTGGTTGGTCGCATTCAATGCTGCCAAGACTAAACTAGTTTCATTCAATAATTACAAGAAACCCTCTCTACCACCTATAGCAATGGCCAACGACTCTTTATCTGAGAGTACATCTTTCAAACTCCTTGGCCTAATGTTCACAGGAAACATGAGTGGAACAATTACATTGAAGGCATTGCCAGGGCCGCTGCAAGAAAGGTGGGCTCTCTCTACCGTGCTAGAAAACTACTAACACCCGAAAGAAGACCACCATTCGCCCATGTATGGAGTATTGCTGTCACATCTGGGCTGGTGCATCTGCTACTAGTCTCTCGCTCCTTGACAGGGTTCAAAAGAGAGTCGCAAACCTGATACGCCCTGAACTGGCATCTAAGCTTCAGCCTCTCTCCCATCGACGAAATGTTGCATCCCTCTGCCTTTTCTACAAGTATTTTAGTGGTGAATGCTCTGACGAACTGCAATCACTTGTGCCCCCACGATGTGAGCACCCTCAACAAACCTGACAGGATGCTAAATCCCACCCCCACACTGTAGAGATCCCTAGATGTAAAATATCTTTTTACTCCAATAGTTTCTTCCCCAGAACCGCTAGACTCTGGAATTCCATTCCAGGTCCCTGCTTCCCCAACAGTACTGACGTGCAGAAGTTCAAGTGTAACGTGAATGAACATCTTGCTGCCCAAATCCCTACATAGTACCCCAGTAGTTGTTGCCCCTGATAGTAGCCCCCTACACCAAAGTGGCAATTTGCCTTGTTTGGGGTGAAAATGTAATAAAACAAAAAAAAAAAAAATTATCTCCCAAATCACATTCTTACATCATTTATAGACATTTATGCTAATGCCACTACCATTTATGATAGCACATCAAAGACTGTAAATGACCAAGTTCTCTCTGATTCTCTCTCCTTTGATCTTGAGCACGTCATAAAATGGGGAAACAGGTGGTCGGTTACTTTTAATGCATCTAAAACCAAGCTTCTATTTTTACATCATCAACGCTCTGATTCTCATCTGGCATCAATTGAAATGAATGGCTCTCGTTTTGGGAGGCTCCATGTTTTGACAAGCTTCTGGGCTTGACCTTTACTCCTGATCTGAAATGGAACACGTACATCAAATCCGTTGCCAAGGTCGCTGGAAAAATGGTGGGATCCTTCTATCAAACCAGTAGATATCTCATTGCTGATGTAATTCTCTGCCTATATAAGAGCAGGTATGTCCAAGGATGGAGTACTGTTGCCACATCAGGGCAGGAGCTGCTAGAAAGGACTTGTCCTACATTGATAGAGTTCAAAATAGATTTTGTAGCCTCGTAAGGGATGCCCATTTCTCTTCCCTGCAACCTGTTTTTCACAAAATGGATGTTGCGAGTATGTCTCTGCTTTATCGTTATTTTCATATTTTATCATTATTGGAGCTCATTCTATGGTCCCCGTTCACCAAACTTTCACTAGAAACACTCGTCTAGCTGAAAACACTATCAATAATTTCCCACACGCTTTATCTGTGCCTAAACCTAAACGTAGATTCCATGAACAAAGTTTCTTTCTTAGAACTGCATGCCTGTGGAACTGTCTTCCATTTGCTTGCTTTTCAGCTGACTACAATATGGTTGTCTTCAAGTCCAATATAAACAAGTTCTTGATGAGCCATTGCCCTTAATTAATCCAATTTACCAAATTTACACTACTAACGATTACTATGATATTGTCCTTTTGATCACTGTACACTCTTTAACCCTTATCTTCAAGTAGCCTCTTGGTCGTGATAAGTAATGGTGTCTGTAAAAAACAAAAAACAAGTGGCAAACTATTAATTATTTCTTTAAATAAACATATTTCAATGAAATAAACTATTTTTCAGATTTCTGTATGTGCTGACTTACATTTTTGTATGTTTAAAATATAAAATTCACAGGAGCCAGATTTTGAAGGTACACTGGCAACTATGGAAAACTTTCATAGGAGGAAGTGACATGTCTCGGGCATTATGCCATTTCACCAATTTTTTTTTTGTTCCACATAACTTTAAAAGTGGGAAAACTTCCCAGACTTTACATATACTAAGCATTGCCAACTTAATGAACCATTAAATAATTTTAAATTTGGAAGATCACTAATATTCAGGAAAAAAAAAAGTTGCCAATAATAATAATAATAATAAAAAATAATAATGATAATAAAAATAATAATAATAATGATGATGATGATGATAATAATAATAATAATAATAATAATAATAATAAATAATAATAATAATGATAATAATAATAATAATAATAATTCTGATTTCGCTTATGAACGTCTCTCTGGAAAGGGATGGGATTCATTTCCAGAGGATTTCCCTCAATCCCGGCTCTAAACCAGGACCTTCAAAGATCAAGGGTTTTCCTAAGGATGTTGGTGATACCTATAATTGCAGAGGTTTGAAGGCCGCCTAAAACATCGGGGATTTGTAGTTTTTTCAATTGTCCTTCCAGACGACTTGATACTACTCCTAGTGTACCAACTACAACCGGGATTATTTGTGTTTTAACCCCGTGTATACGCCTTATCTCCAAGGCCAATGGAGCATAATTGCTCCACTTCTCATTCTCCTTCTCTCTCACATTCCTGTCCCAGGGTACTGAGAAGTGAAACAAAAATGTAGTAGGCAAAAAAAATAAATGTTCTGTCAGCAACAGTACAACTTCAAAATAGTCAATATCGCCCACCTCCAGAAGAGAGAGAATTCCTGTCCGTGATAACCGTGGTAAAAGAAGACACACTCCAATCGCCAGAAACACCCACACACACAATTTGCAGGACACTGCCGACTCGTCTCTAGCCTCCTAGTGGCCGGGAATTATCCATTTGCATAATCACATGAGAAAGAAACGTGATTTTCCGAGAGTTGCATGGGGTAAACGCTAATAAAAACCCCCCGGACGCCATCTTGGAATTCTCTTTTCCCCCCAACCGGTGACACAACAGACGTACCCGAGGTAAGCTCTTTTTCCCCTCATTTTAGTTATTGCTACTTCTGCTACACTCCCCCATGATCTCATGATCACAAATGGGGCAGGGGGGAAGACGTCTCTGTCTGGTACTTCCCCGAAGAACCGGAGGCAGCACTTCCTCCCTGCCATCCTCCTCATCGCCATTATTGCCACCAGTCTGCTCCATAGGCGGTGTTTCACAATCAGGGCAGGGGGGCAGTATTCGTCTCTGTCGGGTACTCCTTCGTAAAGGCAAGACGGGTGGTCCTTCCTCCGCTTCTTCAGTATGTACATTATATGGCTCAAAATCCTCTCCGTCATCCTGCATCATACTCTCTGTCTTTTCAGAAGACATCATACTGTCTGAGTCTCCCTCTTCCTCCGATGTAACAACATAATGGCGAGGGCGCAAATCCTTCACGTGACGAGGCACACCGTCCACCAAAATCGACTGAGGGCTGATCACCTTGGTCACCTCACCCTTGCCGAACCTCATGGTACATCGATTTTGCGGTCTTTTGACCCATACGCGATCTTCAACCTGGTAAAAGCTGTTCTTGGGACCTGGGGACGCAGTTGTGAGATTGGTCTCCTTTACTCGAACTTCGTATTGATAAATCCTGTTGGCAGGCGCAGTGGAGGGAGATGTGTCGTCTCTTGGTGTGATGTTATACCAGTAGACAGCCTCCTGTATGGAACAACACATTCTAGCCGCTATTCGTTTCACTGTACGGTGACATCGCTCCGCTATGCCATTCCCGGCTGGAGCGTATGCACAACGGAATCGCAAGTGAACTCCCCATTTACATGCAAATGCTTGGAACATATTGCTGCAGAAAGCTGTGTCATTGTCTAAAAGGAGTTCATGCGGCGCGCCACGCTTGAGGAACACTGCCTCCAACTGATGAATCATGCTTGCCAAGTTCTGCCTTGCCAATTTCCTCCAAATGGAGAAACGCGATGGACCACAGTCTGTTAAAGTTAAAAAATGGAAGGCGCCATAATGCGTGATATCCATTCCAATTCTCTGCCAATTCTCGTTAACTTCCAGCTTTCCCTTTTCCCACCTGACTGGCGCTGGGTCAATGGACTGACATTCCTCGCATTTCTGTATGACCGTTCTGACAGTTGCTTTTGTCGTGGTTGGACATCTTCTTCTGACAAAGTAGGTAGTGCGTCGCACCCCCGGATGTCCACTATCTTTGTGAATAGCCATGATTTGACTCTCATCCAGCTCGTCTGTGTGGACCGCGCCTATCACTGGGTCAAGACCGTTTTTCTTTTTCATTGCCTCAAACCACCGCTGTGGCACTCGTGTCAGTCGGTCAACAATGTTTCGTGCTGATGGAACCAGCGTCACATCCACTGTCAGCCCGTACTCTTTCACGAGCTCCTTAAGAGTGCTTAATCGCCTCCTAATAAGCATCTCGCTTGCTGCTTTGGTGCGTACTCGCACCTTTCCAGTTAGCGTGTCCGAGACCCAATGGTATACATAAACAGAATCTGTCTTTATGTGTAGCACCTTGCTCTGCCACTGGAGAGCCAAATTGATGCCTTTCAATACGGCATCCAGTTCAGCCAAGTTGATATGTTGAGAGTCATCTTCAGGTCGCAGCCAACATGCATCTTCCAACACAGTTTCACACATCTCCAAGGCTGCCCCAATTGCTAGGGAGCTAGCATCGACCCATACATTCAGCTCTTTGCCGTCCACACACCAATTTCCCTGTGCCAGATCGTTCTGCTGCGCAGATTTTAAGGTTTCGAACATCATACGATGTAGTACGGCGTCCCTTGCTTCATCATCCCAGCCCTTCGTTACCGAACTTACTCTTCTTCTGAGTATTCCGCAAGCCACACGAAGCCAAACGCACACCGGAAAGTGCCCGACAAGTCGACCACACAGGGAAAAGATTGTTCGTCGCGTAACAATACTGGGAGCCTCCGGAATTGCATTTCCTCGCTTCCACCGCAGTTCATTGCGTTCCATCCTGACTGCCAATCCCAGCACCCGTGCACCGTCCTTCAACTGCTCCGGGTTCTTGCACTCCAACCCGAACTGCACGAGGTGTTCTCTCACACGGGTCGCAGGCACCACGTCTTCATTGACAAAAATGTCATCAATGTAAGCAGATGCTGCGCGGCATATAACTTCTTCCTGAGATAGTACTTCGCTGACAATTGCTCTCATTATCAAGGGAGCCACATTCAAACCAAACCCCAGACGGGTCAGACAGTATTTTTTCCCATCGATTTCCACAGTCTGGTATGGCCACAGTGTCTTATGGACCCGGACTTGTAGGTATGCTCTTCTGCGGTCCAGTAGGGACACGTTAGCACCTTTTTGTCTCCACTCACGCAGCTTAGCCGCACAAACATCTGCGTTGGCCGTAAATGCGTCTACGTAATGATTTAGCTCCCGGTAGTCCATCACCGGGCGCACTTTGGCTTTGTTCTGCTGTATCACAGCCATCAGGGGAATTAGACCTTTGGGAGGTCCCAATTTATCCTCTGGGTATGGCACGAGCCAACCATTATCTATCCAGGTGTGGAGCTCATGCGTGTATTCTTCACGAATTTCTGCTGGCACTGGGTACTCTGACACTCGATTATGCAGCCTTTCAGGGGGGTAGTCCACAGACCATTTCCACGATGCGGTCCACGTTCGGTTTTGATGGTCAAAGGTAGCAGTGAAATCTGGTTCATCGATAGAAATGGCTGCGCATTTAATACTTTTCCTGGCGCCCAGTCGCACTGATCCTGTAGGCTTGACAACGACACCTCCTAGAGCTTTTATGGCGTCGATCCCTAGAAGCAAGTCAAATCCCAGTGGCTTGCCATGCACCACCAACACATCGACTCTGGCAGACACACCTTCATCAGTGGATACAGAGACCGTTCCAACACCGCAGCACGCATGGGACATTCTACCAATTGTGTTGACATTTACGTTTGTTTTTCTCCAAGACCGGCACCGGTCTGCATGTAAAATTGTCCTGGAGCATCCTGTATCAATAAGCGCCAAACATCGCGTCCCGTCAACATGGATGCTTATCACCAGGAGCGTCGTGTTCACATCTTGGTTGGGAAGGAGACTGGCGCTTATGCGTCCCCCCCTTGCTCGTTTCCCGAGCAGTTCCGAGCCCAGTGTCCACTCTCACCGCAACGGTAACACCGTGTTCCACGTTTTCGACAGTCCCTTGCAAGGTGGCCTTTAACATTGCATTTGAAACAGGTCACGTTAACAGGATTATTCTGGGCCCTGTTGTTGGGTGAGCGTGTGGCCGCAACCACATCCTGATTTTGTTCGCCAGTCGTCGTCAAAATTCTCGCTCTCGACATTAGCTCCCCCATGGTCAGGGCTTTGATGTTCGGCACCTGTTGAAGAGCAATTGAGATGGTGTCAGGAAATCCAGTGACAAAAATTAATTTTGTGAGTCTCTCTAAGCTTTCTCCTGTGAATCCGGCCAATCCAACCAACTGCCTGATTTTGTTGGCGTACACATCCACACGTTCACCAGCCCATCTAACCATAGTTATTTTTCTATATGCTGCAAATGCGTCATCAGTAAATGCCTCCTTTAATCGAGCCTCAATCTGGTCTATTTTCTTTTGATCGTCCTCCTCCATTTCCATGTAGAGGGCCAGCGCATCGCCTTCCAGGTATAAAGGTAGCAGACTCGCTACGTCATCCACCTGCTGAAGTTGTGCAAAAAGTCTCACTTTTTTCAGCCACGCTACAACGTCTCCCTCGCCAGAGAACGGCTTGATAATATCACTGCTTATCCGCACCTTCGCCATATTCGGGCCAAAATAGCTTGAAACAAAAATGTAGTAGGCAAAAAAAATAAATGTTCTGTCAGCAACAGTACAACTTCAAAATAGTCAATATATATAGAAGAGAGGGAATTCCTGTCCGTGATAACCGTGGTAAAAGAAGACACACTCCAATCGCCAGAAACACCCACACACACAATTTGCAGGACAGTGCCGACTCGTCTCTAGCCTCCTGCTTTTATAGTGGCCGGGAATTATCCATTTGCATAATCACATGAGAAAGAAACGTGATTTTCCGAGAGTTGCATGGGGTAAACGCTAATAAAAAACCCCCGGACGCCATCTTGGAATTCTCTTTTCCTCCCCTAACCGGTGACACAACAGACATACCCGAGGTAAGCTCTTTTTCCCCTCATTTTAGTTATTGCTACTTCTGCTACAACAAGTCTACAATCTGCCAGTTTTGAGACCTTGTCAATGACGACCAAATCCAGACGATTATGTTCCAATTGTTTGGTCGTTATGACACTTTTGTCCCATCATATCTCTACCTTGCCATCCTCACTTGTTCTCACTTCATCAGGCACCTCCTCAAACACTTTTCCAGCACACTTCACCCCAACCCTCTTACACACCTCCCAGTATATCCAGAGTCCCATGCGATCGTGTCTTTTGTGGTACTCTCTCTGGGCCAGTCCACTACACCTTGCTGCAAGGTGCGTAATTGACTCTGAGATCTTACCACAAATCCGGCATTCTGCAGCAATTTCCTCTCCTAGAACCACTTTTTGTAACAATCGTGTTCCTAATGCCTGCTCTTGTGCTGCAGAAACAAAAGCTTCAGTACTCTTAGCAAGATACCCAGCTCTAAGCCATTGCCATGATCTTTCATCAGCCACTTCTGCTATATCCTGGAAGAACCTTCCATGCACTTTCTTCCTAGCCAGTTCCTCTACTCTTTCTCTATCCATACGTTTCACATAATCAGCCTTGGTCTCACATACCTCCACTTCATTGGCCACAACCTTAAGCATCCACTCCCCACTTCTAACCACATGCTCTTTCAACAACATCTCCTCAGTTCTAACACAATCTTTTACACTTTTCAATCCTCTCCCACCATCTTTCCTCTTTTGATACAGCCTTCGAATGTGAAATATACCAAACATTGCTAAAACTTTTCTTGTTTTGATATCCACGGCATGCAAATCCTTGTCAGACTATTCTAAAATTCCCGCACTGTATCTCAAAACACTGACTGCCCATGCATTTACTGCTTTCATTAGATTTCCTCCATACAGTTTCGACTTTGCAATTAGTTTCACTCTTCTAAGATACTCCTTCCTGACTTTTTCTTTCATTTCTCTGTTCATGATGCCTACACCCTCCAGCACTCCTAAATACTCATATCCTGTATCTTCTATTTCTTTCATGATTTCTCCATTTGGCAACACTATTCCATTCGAATGAACCTTTACTCCTCTTTTCATCACCAGCACCGCATATTTAATAATCCCAAACTCCATCCCAATGTCTTCTGAGTATGCCCCCACAAGTTCTACCAGTCTCTCCATTTCCTTTTCATTTCTACCGAATATTCTCAAATCATCCATAAACAGTAGATGGTTGAGGCATCTGTCACCAGATCCAAAGTTATACCCCAGTTTTTCTCTCTTCAAGAGGATGCTCAGTGGCATCATTATCATTACAAAAAGAAGTGGCGATAATGAATCTCCTTGAAATATCTCACGTTTAATGCCAACCTGCCCCATCTCCTCTCTGTTTGCTGTCAGCACCGTTTTCCATTAAGCCATACTTGTCTCCAAAATCCCTACCACATTCTCAGCAACCTTCATCATCAATAGTATTTCACGTATCCATGAATGAGGAACCATGTCATAAGCCTTTCTGTAATCGATCCATGCTACGCTCAGATTTCTCTTCTTCTTCGCATCCTGCATTATTGCTTTATCAATTAGTAGTTGCTTTTTAGTACCTCTCGAGCCTTTCCGGCAACCCTTTTGTTCGTCAGGAAAAACACCATTACTCTCTAGATGTTCATCAATTTTCTCCACAAATATTCCAGTCAACAGTTTCCACATCAGTGGCAGACATGTAATTGGTCTATAATTATTGGCATTTGTTCCTTTTGCAGGATCTTTCCTAATCAGTGTTGTTCTTCCCTTCACAAGCCAATCAGGGACATCTCCCGACTCTACAACCCTTTGCAGAGCAGCAGCTATAGGTGGATAAAGGCATAGAAACTGTTTAAACCAGAAGCCCATCACTCCATCTGGACCAGGTGCCTTCCAGTTTGTCATCCTTCGTATGCCAGCCTTAACGTCATCGATGGTTATCTCGACGTTCTTCATCTGGTGCATTTCAGATAGCCTTTCTCTGACCTCTGCCAACCAGCTAGCCTTCTCATTATATCGCCCTTCGATAGACCAAATCCCACTCCAGAACTTCTTTGCATCTTTTGCATTTGGAGTGTTGTTATTTCCTGCCTGTTTACTACCATTTAATTCTTTATAAAGCTCAAAACTGATTGTTCCGGAAAAGGTTGTTCTGCCCAAATGCAACACTTTTTCCAACAAAGTTCCTAATTTTCATACCACCATCGTGGACCTTCTCTTTCAACATTGTTAGAACGCTCATCGTTCCCTTTTCCAGCAATCTATACCTCCTTTCAAGCTCGTCCTTAGCTTTCTTTCCTAGTTTAACTCCTTTTCTTATTTCTTTGATTCTACCAATGTCTTTCCGCCACCGTTTAATACTTTCTTCAAGCCGCCTCTGCCAGTGTGGCCTTCTATCCTTCATTTTTTTCCTTTTTCTTCTGTAATAAGCTAAGACAATTCACAATAACTTATGATGCTGCATATAGAAGCCTGTTAAGTTCTGTAATCGATATGTCCTTTCTTATGATGTTGTGAATTACTCTTTGAATTATTTTTACCTCGTTTTTCACCTTCCGCCTATCACTACTCTTCATACTTGGAATCTCTATGATATCGTCTCTAAGAAGAACCTCTCTTAACTTCTGAAGTACTTCTTTTTCTACAGAAGTCAAAGTTCGAACTTCATCACCACTTCTCTATACATCTGCTCCTTTCACTGGCTCCATTGTCTCAGAGTCAATGATCTCATCTGCCTTAGATCCTTCAAACTCTTTCTCATTACTTCCCCTAACCATAGGATTCCATACCTCCTATGTTGTCAGCCTCCTATCATCGTTTACATTTCCTTTCTGCACTTCCACTCTCTCAGTTCTTTCATCAGAGTTAGTTTCATCAATTTTACTTTCGTTATTCATTTCATTCCTAACCATCCATTCAGTCTCTTCTCTTGCAATCACTGAAAGTAGGTTGTTATATTTACTTTGTTTTAACTGGGATACCAAACTCGCGACACTTCTAGGTCCCCCTCCTCTCGATTCCCATTCTTCCTTCATTTTTCGGATATATCCACCAGATTTGCTACTGTTATGTAATGGATGGCTGGGACCATCTACTACATAACTGTGAAAAAAAAAAAAACTTCTTTAAAAAAAATAATAAAAGATTTGAAAGGTGGACATCGAATAACCGATTGTCCACCAGTCGAAGCGAAAAAAATAATTACGTCGTAAACAGAGAAATCGGATGACGATTTTTTTGTTTACAAAAGTGAAGGTTTGTGGGGAGACACATTGTTGGCTGAAACGTGACATTCCTTGCACTGCAATGGAAGATCGGAATGTCATGAAAAGCTAGCACGAGGTTGGCGACGCACGTGTATAAACAAATTCAATAGTCGGTCAGCTGAAGAGAAATAGGTTACAGTGTCTCTGGGTCAGATGCAGCAATGCATTTGTCAACAAAAACTGAAAACGTGACCAGGAAATGCGTGATCCATTATCGATAAAAGAGTTGATCAACCAGGGGAATGGAAAATTACCGAGCAAAAACTCATGCCAATATAAGGAGGTGATTTATAAAAAAGTGTAACATTTTTAGTTTGATATTTGTTCTTGTTGGAGTGTTGCAGATTTTTTGCAGATTTTTGGTTTCAATGATCTCACTGCAAGATAGTTTCAATACATCAAATAAATTATAAGTTACCTTCTGGATGATGATTTTAGCTGCCTGTAGTCTTGTTTAATAATCCATTTTGCAGGTGTTAATCATCCAGTTTGTTTTTAAATAATACTTTTTTCCAGTTAAACTTTACATTTTTATAATCTTTAAAATCAATTTTTTATTAAGCTCAAAAATTTTGTATTTCAAAAACGTTTTGGTTTTGTTTCAGTTTATCGAATCAAAATTGGTGACATTTCTAAGTTTATATTCAGATTTGGAGTTATCTAATAGTAAGTTAGTTATGGTAGCCCATCCATGTGGATGACGACGTCTTCCTCATCATTTTTTTATTGACTCTTTGACTCCATTGATGACTGTGTGTGATCTGCACTGCTTTGCACATAAAGAGCACAGGAAGACAGGATTTTGGTTTTGATGGTGAGTGGTTGCTGCTCGTCGGTGTCTCTGTGCAATGTTCCATAACTGCTTGCTCATGCTTGTTGTTGATGAAAGCCATCCCGCTATCACATGTGGAGCACCAAGCGTCTCTGTTCGCTGCCAGTCTCCAAAACATTGAAAGAGATATTGCAGTGTTTGAGGGTGAGCTTAAAGAATGTAGTGTTTTTTCGGGCAGTTGACATTTTGTCAGCCACGAGTGAGCTGACCAAACAGAACTCTTCGAGGTAGTCTGTTTGAGAGCATCCTGATGATGTTACCAAACCATTGAAGCTGACAACAGATAAGGAGTAATGAATGGAGCACCTTGTGTCATCAATGAAGGCTGAAGATCTGCTGTAGTTGTCTGATGGGAAATGATTCCAACAGCCTGTGATGGCAATACAGAACTCATGCCTTGCAACTGTACAAGAGGGTCGGTATGACAACCATTGTACACAGCAACCCTTGTATGGGTCCTGAGATTGTGGTTGACAAACACTAGGTCATTTCAGTGGCTAAAAGAAAAGGAGTCAAGATTAAGGCGGTGCTAAACTTTGTTGCTAAGGTCGCAGGAGAATGAGAGATTGAAGCCAAAGTATGTGAAGCTGCTGAAATTTTTTAGAGGGATACAGTTAACAGTAGAGATAGGAGCATCAATCGGAGACATGTTTGGCAGGATTTTCATCTTTTTGATGTTGATAAGAAGGCAAGCTCAGAGGTAGGTGTTGGAGACTATGTCAAAACTGAATTGAAGTCTGCTGGAGGTATGGTTAGGGAATGCAACATCATCGGCATACAGTGACGGTAACCAGGAACAGGTTGAAAATGATTGGAGCCAAGATGCATCCCTGCTTCACACCGACATGCACAACGAAAGTGTCCAATTCTGCACCTGAGATGGTAACATGAGCATGGATGCCAGTGTGAAACTGCTGGAGGACCAACAAGAAAGTAGGAGGGCAACCAAATTTCCAGAGAATGTTCCATAACAGCTCACGGTCAGATCTACAAAGGCCAAATAGAGTTCACGATGCTGTTCATGACACTTCTGGAGGAGACAAGCAATAAAAATTATATCAACAAACATAAAGGTGACCATGCTGACTGTTGTCACAGTCAGCATGGTCACCTTTATGTTTGTTGACAAAGATGATGTTAGCATCATCTTTATGTTTGTTGACAAAGATGATGTTAGCATCATTCCACTGCTGTGGGAGACATTGTGCTGACCAGCAATCTACCGGTGGAGTCACAGAGGGAGATCAGTTCCGCCACACTTGAGAATTTCAGCAGGTATGCTGTCGGGACCAGCTGCCATGTTTTTAGGTTGTGAATGGCCTCCTTCATTTCATTGATGGATGGTGGGTTGTCCAGCATGGGAATGGCTGGCAGAGTGGGGAAATCATCGACAATGATCTTATTAAGCAGCTCCCGCAGGTGTTCAAGCTCATCTTTCCAGGATACCACTCTTCTCTTTGATAAGAGCACCATCCTTATTATGCACATGGTGCATGCAGCGTTGCCTTGGGCCATGGAACATCTTGACTGCCTTGTAAAAACTGTGTGTACCAATAAGGCCCGCACAGCTTTGGATCTCCCAAGCTTTCTTCAGCCACCTTTCATTCTCCATTCCACACCATTCTTGCTGCACCATAGCATGGAGGGAGGAGAAACGCTTGCAGAGTGTGGAAGATGCTGGATTTCTAAGAAGGGTATCATGAGCAGCATTTTTCTCACATATGAGGGATCAAATGTCCTTGTGTCACCTCTCATAGAAGCTAATGATGGATTCTGAGGCACAATGAGGAGTGGTTGATATTTCTTGCCATTCTGCTGTGAGGGTAGTAGTGGTCAATGCTGAGAGCACAGCAGGGACAGGGAGGGACTCAGCGATAAGCATCACAAAATTTGGCTGAGATTGATGGATCCTGTAGAGAAGAGAGGTCAAGTCGCTGTTTTGTTTCTGCTGACAGGCAGGTGGACATACGTTTTTTAGCGAATCAGGTGATGATCAGTGGAGCATTCAGCACCACACATGGAACGAGTCTAGAGAACCTCACGCAGATCACAGTGTCTGACGATGATGAAATCGATAAGGTGCCAGTATTTGGTGACCTCGGTCGCAATCTTCTGTTAAAAAGTTCATATAGGAAAACTGTTTAATGACGCCAGGTCTCTTTGATGTTTATGATGATAGTAGTGATGAACACATAAATTAATATGTAAATAAAAACAATACATGTCGAACAGAAACGATATGTGTAATGAGCAGACCACAGGCGCATCTTCTGTTAAAAAGTTAATCTTTAACAGAAAATGGCAACCGAGGTCTGCCCATTACACATATCGTTTCTGTTCAACATGTATTGTTTTTATTTATGTGTTCATTACTACTATCATCATAAACATCAAAGAGACCTGGCATCCTTAAAACGGTTTTCCAGTTATCTAATGCACTCTAAGAAACTGTTGTAACAATTCATCTTCAGTTTCATTTCCATCTGATTTTCTTAACACTTTCTTAAACATATCGCAATTCTCTATCTATATAAGAGCCAGGTACATCCAAGGATGGAATACTGTTGCCACATCTGGGCAGGAGCTACTAGAAAGGACTTGTCCTGCCTTGATAGAGTTCAAAATAGACTTCGTAGCCTCGTAGGAGATGTCCTTTTCTCTTCCCTGCAACCTCTATCTCACAGAAGAGATGTTGCGAGTTTGTCTCTGATCTATCGTTATTTTCATGAAAAGTGTTCGACTGAGCTTCAGTCTATGGTCCCCCCTCGCCTAACTTTCACAAGAAACACTCGTCTAGCTGTAAACACTATCAATAATTCCCCCCACTCTTTATCTTTGCCTAAACCTAAACGTAGATTCCATGAACAAAGCTTCTTTCTTAGAACTGCACGCCTGTGGAATTGTCTTCCGTTTTCCTGCTTTCCAGCTGACTACAATATGGTTGTGTTCAAGTCTAACGTAAATAAGTTCTTGATGAGCCGTTCCATATAAGTTATCAAATTTACCAAATTTTCATTACTAATGATTACTATATTGTCCAATTTCTACTGTACACTCTTTAACCCTTATCCTTGAGTCGCCTCTTGGCCTTGATAATGTGGTGATGTCTATGTAAAAAAAAAAAAAAAAAAATCTCCAAAGTATTCTTCTTTACTATTAGTGGATAATACAAAGGCATCTTCTGACATTAACAATAAAGGGGTGGGATTTTGTTGCTTATCATGTTAGTCAGGAGCATGTATATCAAGGGAACATGAATACTGTTAGTTTATCAGAGCATATACCATTAAAGTACTTGTAAAACAGGCACGGGGATGTGACATTGTGGCAATGAGGCAGGGGTTGTAGCTTAGGCAACAGTGTGGAAAAACTATTAGATTGGAGACTAGTTTTTGAACACCGTCTAAGAGTGAAAGATGAGTGGCAGATGCTCAAGCCAAGATGTTGCAACAATACTCTATGCATCAGTGCATTGTGAATTTGTAAAGGTATAGGATGCTCTTTAGTCTGAGTGAAAATCTTTCATTATTTTTTTCTTTAGTAATACGCTCCCCATACTACAAAGTATCACCAAGAAAATGTTTCTGTGATTTGACTTTTTATTTTAGCAACTTATGGTTTCTTTCTTTTTTCTGTATTTATTTATATACATTTATCAAATTTGTTTATTCAAATCTAATCTTCCAGGGTAATTGACAAATCTTTTATTGTTTTACAATATAGTTTCTTTTTTTAATCTCCATTTCTGTACTTAATGAAGCAATCACTGTTTCTTATGGAAGTTCGGTATAAACACTGACAATCTGTGTGTTATTTGACTGATGTATTAGTGAACAAGATGTGAAGCCTCATTGATATGCAAATCGATGAATATCAAATCTGCATTTCAATGCAGAACAGCATCGAGCTCAGTCAAGTTGATGTGTTTCACAAATGCTATGGTGACATATAACCAACTACATACTGGGAAATGACTGGTCAGCTCCCCACACAATGAAAACACAATTTGGCAGGTAAGTTTATCAGGGACTACCGGCAGTTCACTTCCACAACACCATCAAAGTTTTCTTTGTTCTCCCAGACAGAAAATCCCAACGGGCATGTAACTGTTCCCAGCTGCTGGAACTTTACTGTCCAGACCAAACTGCTCTAAATGTTCTCTGACATTGACTGCAGACCACACACTCTTATTCAAAAATATATTGTCAATATATAACTGTATTGCTGATCTCATCTGTGCTTAGAACAGCAGTAACAATGGCTTGCATTATGAAAGGAGCGGCATTGAGCCAAAATCCTAGACGGATGAGATCTTTGTCACCACACTTTTGAATGGCTAAAGAAATTTGGTGATATGTACTTTTTTAATGGAAATCACTCAAGACAAGGCATGAACCAACTTGATGTAAGGAGCTAACAAGAATGAAAGATGACCATCGCAAAGACCGGAAATGCCTATTGACTTTAGTCTTGAAACGACCAGGACTGTTGCCATTCCTTAATTTTTGTGTGCAAATTTTTGTGTTGGCTGTATCTGTGTCAACATACTTGTTTAGCTCCCAATAATCCATATAGGAGCAAATCTTTTGTCTATTTTCCTGCAGAACAGCCATAAAAAGGATTCAACTCTGTTGAGGTTTGAACTCTTCTTCTAGATATGGAAGTAGCCAGCTGTTATTCATCCACAGTTGTAGTCCCCAACATAAGGGCTGAATATTTCACAAGTTTATTCCATAATGTATTTGGAGGTTGATTGCCAGCCCATTTACGTCCACCTCCGAGTTGTCTTGTAATACTCTGCATTGAAATCAGGCTTGCTAATGGTGATAGCAGAACAATTCTGTCGATTACACTGCAGAAACATAACCTCTCTGGCACCAGTAACAGCCACTCAAATCAAATCCTAGTAGCTTTCCACTTGCAACCACAGTCATGAAAAACTTTGAATTTGTGATAACTTTCACCACTTCAGTTCCACAGCACTTAAATACACCTCTATGAGCACATTGGTTATTTTCCTTGTCTATAACTGACAGCATGACTTGCTACTAGAGTGTGTGTACATCCTGTGTCCACCAGAGCTTTATGTGATATTCTGTTGATGTGGACATCACCACCGGTAATGTGCCATTTATAAAAGTTTGGGTGATGAGATTGGCACTGAATTCTTTTCCCTTGTCCACTTCCCAAACAACATCCAGCAATGTGCCGTAGCCATTATCATCAATAACATGGCTTCTCAGGGTTTTTCACCATCACCTCTAAATGCCTTGCATCTTAGGAGACAATCACTTTCCATCACATTTATATCTCAGAGGCACATCTGTAACTCCAACACAGTTCTTCAAGATAGCATGAGCTTATGTTAGCATACATAACAAATCAAGGTCCTCCATTTGAGAGGACACTTGTAAAAGCCCTTCCACATGCTGAGACAATACAGCAATAAATTCACACTGCAAGCACCAATCTGACATGTCACTAAACAAAACTGGAAGTTTGCATAGTTTTCTCATGAAGACATTGACCATTTCACCTGGCTGAAAAATTGCTTTAAAGGCAGCAAAAGCGTTCAAATAAAAGTGGAGTACTGCATGCTAAGATGAATTCGATGATTTCACTTAGATAAAAGTGGAGTACTGCAAATTACTTCCATGAAGCAAAAGTGTTCAAATCAAAGTGTAGTACGGAACATTACTTCCATGCAGCGAAAGTGTTCAAATCAAAGTGTAGTACGGAACATTACTTCCATGCAGCGAAAGTGTTCAAATCAAAGTGTAGTACGGAACATTACTTCCATGCAGCAAAAGTGTTCAAATCAAAGTGGAGTACTGCAAATTACTTCCATGAAGCAAAAGTGTTCAAATCAAAGTGGAGTACTGCACATTACTTCCATGCAGCGAAAGTGTTCAAATCAAAGTGTAGTACGGAACATTACTTCCATGCAGCGAAAGTGTTCAAATCAAAGTGTAGTACGGAACATTACTTCCATGCAGCAAAAGTGATCAAATCAAAGTGGAGTACTGCACATTACTTCCATGCAGCAAAAGTGATCAAATCAAAGTGGAGTACTGCACATTATTCCATGCAGCAAAAGTGTTCAAATCAAAGTGTAGTACGGAACATTACTTCCATGCAGCAAAAGTGATCAAATCAAAGTGGAGTACTGCACATTACTTCCATGCAGCAAAAGTGTTCAAATCAAAAGTCATGTATGCAACATTTTCTTCACACAATTGAAATATGCATATTTCTTCTCACTCAGTTGCTGATATACAACATATGCACTGCCAGACAAAAGCATCGGGGTGATGCACTTAATGTTTTACTCCACTCAACTGACATCAGTTCCACCTTCTCCAACCATTCCACTATGGACTGCTCAGAGTTACTGTTGTCAATAGCTAAAATATCTTGTGTCAAAAAACAAAAGAAGGAATAGAGCAGTAACACTAATACAAACATAATAATGTAGACACTGACTTGATTCATAACATTGATATTGTTCCTGGCCGAGTGCATTTTCGTACACACCATTCTTCGGCATTTCCACACATACCCATCACATTGCAAATGTATAGTTTAAAAGAATAGTTCCTCATTTTTGCAGGTAATACTCGGTGTAAACTGATATGCCTTTCTTAATATTGATAGTAATGAACGATAGTGGGCTGCAAAATAAATTTTCTTCTATGCGAAAATTTATGAGTTGTTTTGATTGCTAAGTGCCTCTTTTTCAATTTAGCTGTAATTGTTTTCTACCAGCAATAACATTCTTAATATGTAGAATACTACTTTCAGCTGTGTGTTATTTAAAATCACTTACTTTCTATGAGTTTCATCCTCTGTAACTGTAACACTGTTTGACATAGTCTTATCCTATGTTATTAATTATTGTCACTTCCACCTCTTGTATTGTTCAGTAGGTGTCCAAAGTAAATGTTTAAATTTTCTATCTATATTAATGTAGATCGACATTCGGAAAAATATAGATTATTATCTACTAGCATGGGTACCAGGCTTTGCCTGGGTTGACATGAAGTTCCGTTTGGAACACACCTGCTATACTAATCATTTTCATCATGGGTAACGTGGATACCCCGACAACAATTTCAAAAATAAAAGGACAGATAAAAATTATAAATGTAATCGCCCCCCTCCCAAAGTACCTGATACTCTCTCCACCAGATATTTCAGCAGAAGGGGTCACTGTCCTAAGAAAACTCACGATTTTGTGAATCTAAAAAAATAACGTTTAAAAAAAATAAAAAATAAACGCACGCGTTTATGTTTACATAAACGCGTGCGTTTATTTTTTATTTTTTGTAAGGGCACTTTTTTCACTGGCTTTTTTTGTTTTTGTAAATAAAGGAAATTTTCGATTTGCTTTTTTTTTGGGGGGGGGGGTCGATTTGCTTTTTATTTGTTGTTTTATGTTTCTAATGTAAACCTCCCCAAATTGACTTTGGGGTTTGTTTTGTTTATTAAATTGTCAGGTGAAAGTACAGAATGGTCTCATAAAAAATAATTGGTAAATGTGTAGTTTAGCGGCATAAATTATTTGACAAACAAAAATTTATAAAAACTATTTATTTTTATATAAAACACATTATTAAATCCATTTTTATTATTTTTTCATCATTTTTTTATTCGACAAAATGTACAACTATCGAAGCCGCTGTATTGCTTTTAAAATTTGTCCTTTCTAAGGTTTGACAGATTGGCCTTTTTAAGGTCAAATTTGGCTTTTTTTACACTCTATTATTACAAAAAATATGTCGGTCAAAAATATAGTTCATGAAAGAACGAAAAAAAGGCCAAATTGGGCCTTAAAAAGGCCAATCTGTCAAACCTTAGAAAGGCCAAATTTTAAAAGCACTACAGTGGCTTCGATGGCCTTACATTTAGTCTAATAAAAATGATAAAAAATATAATAAAAATGAAATTTTTTCAGTTTTTATTTCAGCCTTAAGGTCTAATAAAGTGTTTTATATAAAAATAAATAGTTTTTATAATTTTTTATCTGTCAAATAATTTACGCCGCTAAACTACACATTTGCCAAATAATTAAATTTATCGTTATTCTATGTTTCAAATGTAATTCCCCACCCCACCAGAAAAACAAATTGTATTTGTCATGCTTTGCCCCACCCCTCAATTGCCAAACTTGAAAAAATGCTAGAGGTGACATGTCTGATTAAACGCTTGGTGGCCAAAAAGTGGGTACTCATTTTACATTAAATCTATATAGAAAAGTGATCCCCCACTCTAAGATGTTAATTTTTTTTTTTTTTTTTCAAAATTTCTTCTCTCATAATATTTATAAAGGCTGTTTAAACATGTTAGGCCAAAAAAAGTAGATCTTTATTTTTTTAGGGGTAAAACGACGCTGGGTCACGTCATATAAAGTTACCTTTTTTAATTAGAAAGTTTGTAATCGATGAGATTAACATGAAAAAAGAAAACAAAAGTGTAAATTGTAGATCTTCATTTTTTTTTTTTGAGGTGTTGAACGATGCTGGGTCACATCGTAAAAATTTATCGATTTCTGTATAGCCGTTTAAAGAATAAAAAAGACAAATAAATGAAATCTTTTCATTTTTTTTGTAAGTGTTCTTTTTTTTTAATATTTAAAAAAAAAAATAAAAGTCAAATATTTTTCTATCTACACAGAATTATTTTTCTAGCTAGAAACTTATTGAAATTACCAAATTATTTTATTTGGTGCGTGTTTGTTTTTTATGCTTAGTATCTAGGGGCAAATAACTCTAAAAAAAAAGGTTTTAAAAAAGGTTGCTGTTGAAAATAAAAATTCCAAATAAATTAAATTAAATATATTATCAATATAATTGTTGCTTAAAATTTATTTAATACCAATTTTAAATAGCATACCTAAAACAATTCTCTCGCTAAAAAAATTAACTAAGATACTGGCATTTAGTAAAATCGGTTTTTCTTAATGTCATATGCAAATAAGGTGATCTCTTAATTGTATATTTTTGCAAGAATCATACTATATATAGAAATAAATAAAAGATTAAATTAGGACGCGGTTTGCATATATTAATCAAAATGTGAACAAACAAACAGGAATACAAATTTATATATATAGAGATAATTATACTAAAACTCTGATTTTGTTTGTCACAATGACACGATTTCAAATTTTAATGTCATGTCATTTCTAGCAAACTTTTGATGTTGAAATGGAGTCGAAAAATATTTTGTGTGAATTTATTTTTGTTTTTAACTACAAAGAAAAGCAGAAGAAACACTTATTTTAAAAGTACTCTGAAAGCATTATTAAAAATATTTAGTGCTTTCAGTGGCATTCTGCAGGCTTTCTGTTTTGTTTTTCATCAATCAATAAAATAATTTCTCTTCAAGAGGAGGGAATCACAACATTGTTTTAGTAGTGCTCTGGAGGTTTCCTTACTTTCAGAAGTGCTCAATATCTTAGATAGATAGAACCATAATCGAAAGTGCTTAATATCCAGGATAGAGCAGATAGTATCTCAAAGGTGAGTTTTTTTCATGTTTGTGTTTATACATACATTATCACCTTTCACCTGCATTTATTGTACGTACGTTATCACCTTTCACCTACATTATCACCTTTCACCATTTTTATATGTATGCCATTCGGTAGTGACCTCCACTCACCTTTTATGTCCACATAAATTTTCATCCATATCTATGTAATCACCTTTCACTTTATGTTCATACTCAGGCTATCACCTTTCACACAGATTTATGTTTGTACTAATTTGTATATTCCTTTAAAAACAAACTTTTATTAATTCAATATTTGTTTTTGTTTTTTTCTGTTTTCTCATTGAATGATTAGTTTCATTTCACTATTATGCACAGTTGTTTTATGTGTCCATATTTTCCACATTGCGCATAATTGCATAGCATTTGGAGCTGCAACCAAAGTAAAGCTCTATCTATATCTTGGAACGGTCTCTACCAAACTTTGGCAATTTTTTGTTTGCATACTTGAAACTTGATATATAGGGTATTCGAACCAGTAGAATAAAATCCAAAATTGTGAACGGTTACAATCATAAAACAGAAGCACTCAATAGAAGTAATTACAGAGAGCTGATAGGTCAAGTCCAGTCCTAAAAGGTATTGAGAAAATAATTGAGCAGCAAGTAAGAAGTCAGATAAGCATAAATGTTTTCCTGTATGTAGAGAAAGCTTTTGACACAAGTGAACTAACAAATTGTTGATGAAGGTTGTTTAAGCAATGGAAAAAGACGCTTCAAGTCATGGGAGAATTAACAGCATATTTAGTGACAATTTAAAATAAGAATACATCAGAGTTCAGTAGTGAGTTTGTTGTTTTTCATTTATATTTTATAAGCATTGTTCAGGGGGGGGTTCAAAAGAGATGCTGTATGTTACTGATTTAGTATCTGTCTGTGAAACAATGGAAGGTTAAAGACTTGGAGAAAGGTCTGAACATGAATGTTACAGAGATCAAAGTGATGATCAGTGATTGTAATGTTGGAAAGCTCTTTGCTCGATTTGTGGAATGAAAGGTGCAATTCAGTCTTTGGCAGTACTTCTAAGCATTGAGTACACAAGAAGTAAAATGATATTACCGGTAGGTTGAGAGAGGATAGCCAATTTTTATGCAAAAAGTGTAAGACAATGAAGATGTGGACAAAGTATATTCAGATAATGAAGCTGTTGAGGTCGCCGGAAAAATTTTATTACTATGATGATACTATTTGAGCATAGATTGAAGGAAATGCTAATGTGATTGCAAATTGATGGAGTAAGTTCAGGAAATTTCTACTTTTCTACTACCAGAAGAGCATTAATACTGCTGGCCAAATGAAAAGTCTATCTGACATATGCATACAGTATATGGAAGTAAAAGTTGGCCAGCAAAGGTAAAAGATATGCGGTGCATGGAGAGTAATGATATAAGAATGATGTGATATGTAACGTGAGTCTTAAAGATAGTCTTAATTTTGATAATCTCAGAAGTAGATTAAATCTGGACAGTAAGAGGAAATTTGTGCAGAATAAGAGGACTTTGATGGCCATGTTGAAATAATGATGAGTGTTCCTCGATCAGTAGATGTAGAATAGTTAGGTTATCAGGTTTGATTCACAGGGGAAAGTCAAGGAAAACATGGACCACCGAGAAAGAGATATAGATAAGAATCTAGCTACAGATAGGTCAATTTGGAAGTTAATTTTTAAAGCCATCTAACACATGTAAAACTAATGTTAAAAAGAAGATGATGCACATTTGAAAACATCAAATCTTTTGTCTATTGTTTTAGTAAGTTCTTTTAATATTAGTGCCAACTTTTGTGCATTAAGATGTGAAGCCAGAAAACAATACTGACCGAGAGGGATTTTGATCGTTGGTTGTATCTGATGGTATAAGTTGTATTTAGCTGTTGTTTACAAGTCGCGGAAAGGTTTGGTTTTTCTGTTATTTTATAGAAATCTTCTTTACAACTGAAATATGACAAATAATGAGAAGAATTAATATTATCATTATTAATTGCAAATAATTGTATCTTTAGCAAAGATGTTTAATAGTTTTAATCTAATTAGATATTTCTTACAAAATTTATTCCCAGAAATTAAGAAAGATGTGTTTGGTGATAAAGGTGTATTTAATGATGAAATTAAATGTAAAATCTGATTTAAAAACAATATAAGACAATATTAAATTAAGCCCAATACTTAATAATAATAAAAATAATAGATGCATCTCGTGTAGCATTTTTGTACTGTATTTATATCTTTATTGTGAGAATGAGCAGCAAATTTGCCTTTCGGTAGTGACATGTGATATTTTTGAATTTAATGTATTTGGAAAGAACAATCCCTTGGGTTTGATTGGCTGGGAGTTTTTAGTTGTTGCTGCAGATTGGAAACCCCATATAATTTTTAATTGGAGACTGTGGTTAAATACGTTGGTATTATGAAAATCCAATGCACATCCGACAAAACTCACACCTGCCAAAGAGACACCGTTTAATTGAATGAACATGATCCCGAGCAATATTGTCAAATTGATAGAACACGATTCATAGCATGAACATAACACGCAATCAGAGCAATTCTACTCAACTGACACCAAATGACCTATTGATCCATTTTCTATAGCCGTTGGGTGAAACCCAACCATCGCCGTGGGCAGGATGAATCTAGCCCATTGGCAGACTCCCGATCTGCAACTGAAAGGTCTTGGATTCGTTCCTTGCCAAATAAGTTGGTTTGTATTAATTTTTGTTTTACATTTTACATTTTAGACTACACGCCCCCATGATCATTAAAGATCATTTCACATTACATAATCCCATGCCCAGATAGGCACATTGTGTTCTCTCTGCACTCTTTGCATCGGCACCGGTTCACCTTCATTACTCTCTGGCTCAGCACCAACATCCTCATCATCTACATGGACCACACGCCTTAAGTCTAAAACATGTCATGGTATTCCATCAACAGTCAAGTTGTTGAGGGATTGTACTCCCATAATCACCCCTGTTCCCTATTGCGTCATGCATCATGCATTAGGAGGTTTCACCCAAACCTTTTCTATTTGGATTCGGGCTGGACCTTGCTCATTAATTTTTGGGGATATATCTCTTGGGTGCCTCCATTCATAATTAAAAATTGATCTATGTGGAACTGTGTCTTCTCTCTGTCCGACTTTAGGAGCCATGTTGTACCAGAACGTGGCTTCTTCAGGTGATATCCTTCCTCTCTCGGCTATTGCTTTCACTGTCTGATGATGTCACTCCACTATTCCATTTTTTCCAGGTCTATAGGCTGCTTTGTAATAACATTTTATCTTCCATTTTTTAGCATAGTTTGGAAGATTTGGGAGCAAAAAGCAGTGCCATTATCCATTATCACCTGCTTTACTGGACCTCGTTCAAGCATCACCTTCTAATTCGGCTACAATTGCAGATGCAGATTCCGCATGTAACTCCCTCTATATCACAAGTCTACTAGGTCCACAGTCAATTAGTGACAAGTACACTCCTCCACAACAGTGTGTTATGTCAGTAACTAATCTTGTCCAATTCTTCGAAACTCCAATTTTCCCAGGATTATGTATATTTGGGGCAGGATCAATCGATTGATACTGAAACACAATTCATAACTACCTTTTGAATTTCTTCTTGTTTTATATGGAGATCAACTTTCCGCACCAAATATTATGTTCTTTCCATTCCCATGTGGTGCATGCCATATAACTCTTCCAGTTCACCAATTCCTAGACAGCATATTAAGACCTCTTTATTCTCAACTAACCACTGTTTTTTTTATCCGTGTTAGCACATCTGCCTTGTTTTTCTCTGAAGACACAAACACTGCTTTTATTCGCAGTTCAAATTCAGATACTAACTCCCCAAGCATTCCTAATCTCTGCTTTACAATCATTTCTCCAGCAGCTTTTGTTTGTATTTTTTCACTCTCCTTCACTGTAGAGTTTATTCAACGGAGTACAGTGGCTGAATCGGTTCTTATTTCAATATCTCTCAGTCCCATTTTATAGCTAACTTGATGCCCTTCAGAACAGCATCTAATTCAGCCACATTAATATATTTATAATCATTATTTTTCCTCAACCATATTGCATCTTCCGCTACCATACTGCCAATATCCAAGACCGTGCTTGTTACAATAGTGCTCGCATCATCACTCCTATGTTCGTTTTAGGTATGTGCCAAGTTCTAATAACAGGGTCCTCTTTTTTTACCTCAGGTAGAATCTCCTGCATCACTTTTTACAATCAACTTTGCCCTCCAAGTCACTCCACTTTCTTTTCTTTTCACATAACTGCATGCCAATCGCAGCCATTGGATAGTGCCCCAACAATCTCCCACATATAGAAAATAACTCCTGTCTACTAATTTCTCCTCTCATCTCTGGGATCTCATTGCCTCTCCTGAACATCAGCGCTCCCATTCTCTTTTTCATAAGCTTAAAGCCCAGTGTCGCTCCTCCATCTAGGGGTTCTGGTAATTTAGCTGATAACCCAAATCCCTTCAAATTTTTTTTTTTTTTTTTTTTACACAGTGATCACCACTTATCAAGGCCCAGAAGCCACTCAGGGATAAGGGTTATTGCAAGTACATTACTTTAGTGAGGAGATTTGCTGAAGTGTTTACTTAAGGGGGCGGTTCATTAGGAATTTGTTAACATTGGACTTGAAGACAACCAAGTTGTAGTCCGGAGGGAAACAGGCAGACGGAACAGAGTTCCACAGGCGTGCAGTTCTAAGAAAGAAGCTTTGTTAATGGAATCTGCGTTTTGATTTAGGCACAGATATAGAGTGGGGGAAATTTTTCACAGTGGATTCAGCTAGATGGGTGTTTTTCGTGAAAGATTGGCGAGGGGGGACCAGAGATTGGAGTTCAGACGAGCATCTGCCATGGAAATAACGATAAAACAAGGACAGGCTCGCAACGTCTCTTCTGTGGGAGAGAGGTTGCAGGGTAGAGAAAAGGGCATCCCCCACTAAGCCACAAAGTCTATTTTGTACTCTGTTAAGGCAGGATAGGCTGTTTTTAGCAGCTCCTGCCCAGATATGGCAACAGTATTCCATCCTTGGACGTACTTGGCTTTTATATAGATACAGAATTGCATCAGTAGTGAGATATCTTCTGGAGCGGTAGAAGGATCCCACCATCTTTCCAGCGACCTTGGCAACAGACTTGATGTACGTGTTCCATTTCAGATCAGGAGTAAAGGTCAAACCCAGAAGCTTGTCAAAATTCAAATGTTGCACAAATTCTTTTGTTGATGTTTTACATCCACCATTATATCATCAATGTATGAATCAGTGACCTCTTTCTTTTTGCTTCCTTTCTTTAAAACCGTTTTTAAAATGGCTGCCATAGTCTTCAGTGCAACATTAAGTTTGAATCCTAACCGTGTTAGGCAGTATGTTTTTCCTTTATAACAGGCCAACTGGTATTGCAATAGTTCCTTTGCCACATGTAGCTGCAGGTAGGCAGACTTAAGGTCCAAAATGGCGGTTTCTCCTACGAATCGTCTCTATTTTCTCATCTTTTCATCACACATATCTATTATGTCGCTCTCTGTCTGACACACAACAAAACAGTTCAACTCCTAAAAGTCTAACACTGGCCTGACTTTACCTTTTGTGGCCTGAAACACTGCATCAATGGTAACACACCTTCCCCCCCCCTTCCATGGTAAAAGAATACCATCTGATATCCATCTTTCCACCTTTTTCTCAAATTCTAAATTTTTCTCATTTTCCAAGGAATTCTTATAACACTGCACTCTATTCTGTAACACTGGAGACTCTCCCTTCTATTTCCATCTTACTGTCCATTTCTCTCCAACGAAATTTGCTTCAAAGTCTTTATCCTCAATTTTGCAAACATTCAGCTGATGGGCAGACATCGTATAGTGTACATTTCCAAACTTCACCTCCTATCTCATTGATTATGTGCATTCCAATTATGACGTTGATTCCGTCAATGATGTGATTCATCAAGATCGCCCCCACTTTTACTCCACATACTTTTATATTCACTTGCCTGGTTTCTTTACATTTTATGTCCCCCCCCCCATCAACTGCTTTCATTGTGCCACTCCTACCATATCCACTCATGAGTTTTTAGTTGATTAAAGTGGTGGTGCACCCAGTATCGACAAGTGCGGTCATTACTGAATCATCCACCACCACTTCTATTATAGGAAGAGGCCCGTATTGCATCCTCATTCTGTTGTTGGAAGAGCTTGTGGCACAGAAGCTCCCCCTTGCCATTTTCCTTGAATTTGAGGACAATACCTAACAATGTGGCCAAACTTTCCACATATGTTACTCTGGTTCTAAGTATTTCTGTGCAATTTTTTTTTCATCTAAAGCACTGAAGGCTTGATGATTCTTTTGGAGCCTTATTTCTCAGTATGTTACTTTGTGTACTCACTACCAATGTCCCAGTCTCTCAAACTCTTTTGCTGACTAAAAGCCATGCAGTTGGTATCAGTTTGCTGACGTCCGTTCTCTCTATGTGAGGTGGCTGTTGTAGTGCCAATAGATACATCATCTGGGAATCCCATTATAAAGGCAAGTTTGACTGCATTATCCAAACCTCTCCCTATGTATCCTGCTAGTCCATCCAATCTTTTGATTTCATTGTTGTAAACATCAACTGATTAACCTTTCCATTTGAATCATGATAGCTTTTCACTGGCTTCAAAAAGTCCTTCAGTGAATGTGGCCACTAGTCTCATTTCTATCTGTTCTGCATTTTCTTGTTCTTCATCACTTATCTCAAGATAGAGGGTTAGTGCATCTCCATGCATAAAAAGTGTAATAAAACTGGCAAGATCTGGCACATGTTGTAGCTTAGCTACCAATTTTACTTTTTTTATCCACCCGACTACATCACCTTTTCCACTAAAAGGTGGTATCACATCTTTGGCCAATCTAAGCATCCCAGATTCCTTGATCTCTACCAAAATAGTTTGTGGATAAATACGTTGGTATCATGGAAATCCAATGCACATCTGACAGAACTCACGTCTGCCAAAGAGACATTGTCGAATTGATAGAACACGATCCCAACAACACCGTCGAATTGATAGAACACGATCCCAAGCACAAACTTTTCTAAGCAAAAGTCTTCCTTTTATTACATTTGTTTTTATTAAAAAGTTTTTTATTTGTTTTTTTTGTTTTTATTTTTTGCGACTTTGTGTCCAGTTAGAATGTTCAATGAAAAATCTGATTTAAAAAAGAATTTAAAATTATTAATATAAATATATTAAGTAATATAAAAACTATTAAGTTAAATCTAATACTAATATTATTTATCTTCAATGAGAAATTAATTTCACTCTTTAAAACAATATTGCAGAGAGTTTGTATCTGTCCTAAGTTTTTGATGAAAATGCTAACTGTAACAGAAATTTTTTGTTTCAAAATTAATAAAATGTTTTATTTTAATTATGCAATTGTTTTTAATTTTTTGGTTTTCCTATTTAATAAAAAAGTTTATTTCTTTATTGTTACTATTTTTACAAAAAAATTAATTGATGAAAACAAATATCATTTTTGAAAACTAAAATAACTCTAAGTTTTACAAATTCAATCATATTCATTCATGTAATTTAAGAAAACAATCAGCAACAGTTTAATCTAACAAGATCAACATTAAGGTTCCTAGTAGCGATAAGACAAACTGATTGATTGATGATAAAACTATTAAAAATAAACTTTGAAAATATGACATAGCTTTGAAAAATGTGACAAACTTTAATTTCCTTTTATAATAAATAGGTTTTGTATCTGATGAGATTCAAAAGTCTTTCCAAACAAAACATATTTTCAAATTGATTTGTTCTCAGACTAGAAGAATTTATTGAGGGACATCTGCACAAAACACTTGAAATGAAGGCTAAGTGCACATAAAGAAACTGCAATGTCAGCTAAATCTGCGAGAAGTATAGCATGTTAAAACCTAACAGTATTTCACCTAACTAGGGCAAAAGAATGTAATCATAAAACATAAAAACTTCCAATTAATAAAAAACTAACCATAACACCTAAAAAAACTAACCAAAACATTTAAAATGCATAAACAAAAGTAAAATTTTAAAAGTCTTTTGGAACCTCTTTCTGGCATTTTCCTAGAATTTTGTTATCATTGATTTCTGGTAGTTTCCATAAAGTCTCTTACAAAAAATTGTCAGTTATATTTTTTTGTATTATTTGTCATTTTTTTTTACTCTATCAAAACAGCTGCCATTTTGGATGAAATCCCTTTAAGAATTTGTATTATAAGAATTGTGTCAAAATATATTATTATTCTACAGATAAAACTTAAAAAATCTTTGTTTTTTAAGCCCTCCAACCAATAAAGGTAGCCAAAGTGATGTGGTTTTCAGGTGTTTTCATCTTCATAAAGTTATGCTGCTTGCTCAAAGATGTAAACAGGTGCCATTTTTATTTTTATGTTATTAAGACTAAAGTTATCTTGTGACAATGCCTCACTGACAAGTCTTCTGTTAGTACTGTCTCAAATTATTAAATTAAAACAAAGTCTATGATAATATAGTCTTGTTTCCTTAATATTTACTCTCACTGAAGCCATTTAACTTTCTACAAAATATTCAATTCAAATGAAGAAGATTCGCTCATCTTTACCCTTTAGTGTACTTTTCCACGTTGTCCAAATAGTTGTAACGGAAAATGTCCTTTGGATGAGGGTCTGCACCTCTCCAGGGTTTTTTGATTTTCTTTGGAGAAAGCTTGGATGTCTTTTGTTGTTTTTCATGTTTGTTGTCCATCTTTAACTTTTCTAGTTCAAGATTGAGGGTTGGTTCCTTTAAAGATATAAAGGAGATACAAATTGCATTTATAGATACAAAAAAAAGAAATGAGATACTTAAAAAAATGAAAAAACAAAAAACATTAAGTATGATAGATGAATAATGTGTATTATAAAGATGCATGGAGATATTTAAAATTATTATTTCAAACATTAACATGAGAGAAATTTCAGATTAAAGCATCACAAAAACCCCAATATAGAACTCCATATAGAGATGCATGAATGCATCTTGAGACTGAAACAAAAGGCAACAAACCATGTGAGATGACACCACAAAAAATAGTGAAGAAATGATGAATGTGAGAAGTGTGAAGGGCCAACGTTGCCTTCACATTTTCGCCAAGTTTCAGAAAAATCTAATGGATGGGGCAAAAGTTATGGGGTAAAAAGAGTCATTTTTTTGCAATTTTAGGTCATTTGTGACACCTTTTGAGTTCCTGGGAATGCCGAATCCCAGTGAAAATGGACAAATGCTGCAGTTTTACGCCTTAAGACATGTATATTTGAATTCAGGACCATGGAAAACAACTATATAGACATATATATCAAGTTTTTGAGTAATATGAAAAAAGACCTCCAAAAAGGCATGTTTTTTTAGCCCTAAAAGTCGCAAAGGGATGTGAATTTTGCCATGCTCAGACATACTAGATTTATATTAAAAACAATGGGTTCCACATTTAGGCCAAGTTTCAGAAAAATCTAATGGATGGATCAAAAGTTATGGGGTAAAACGTGTAATTTTTGGCCATTTTGGGACATTTTTTTCCTCTTTCGAGCCCCTGTGGATTCAACGGGAATTTTCACAAAAAAAAAAAAAAAAAAATTGTTACTGTGCACAATTATTTAATGAAATACAATTTGTAGCAAAATTTCAAGAAAAACTGAAAACATAGGTCCCTCTCCAATAAATCGGGGAACCAAAATACAAGAAAGAACAAAAACATTCAATCCACAACAGACTTAAGCTGATTAATTTCTAGGATTTCATAATGTGCATGCCCACTGCCCAGTCGAGCAAAATGGGCATGAGCATTTGTGTATGTCCATGAAAGGACTTTTGAGTCGGGCTTCTCACGTTGGTTAGATTTCGCGAGAAGTTTTCGCATACTTCCCAGATCGTAGTATCTCAGATTCACAAATGGACATCGTCTCTGTCTTTTTTTTTGATCGAGTTAAACAAAATTCCCACCATGCTGTCATTTCGGGTGTTTGTTTGGCTTTTTCATATAAAGCAAAACTACTCGAACACAAATGACAGCTTAACGGCCTGGTGGCCAGCACTGCACCAACATGAGATTAGTTCTCAGTCAATGGTGGAGGAACCCATTTCTACACTGAGAAAAATTTTTTTTTAAGCAAATTGTGTCATATTTTGTTTTTGTGGGAAAACAAATAAATACCAACAGAAAGCACTAAGCTTACCTAGTCCCCGGCCAGGTATAAAAGCAACGTTCATTTCTGCGCATTCGTGGCGACTCCTATGATTCTTAACTTAATTACAAACTCATTGAATTCAATATCTTCTTTGGCCTAATATTAAGCGAGGAAAACTAATTATCCACCTCTCTCTATCTTTTTTTTTATTTTAACCACATGGAAGCCATTCTTAACATTGCTTCGTCCTTGTGCCAATATCCTCCACCCTGGCAACGCCAGGTACCCCTGCTAGTCTTTAATATATCTGATATGTAAAAGGAGGCAAATCTGACTGAGCACTAAACTTCTTTCTTTAATTAAAAAATAAATGCATAAAGTTCATGTGTGTACGTTACATGTATGAAAATGCGGTGGCAATCTATTTTGTTTACTACTACTGTGGCATATATTAATTAAAAGGCAGAAGATATAATAGTCGTTCAACAATCCATAGATGAATGTAGTGCATTTGTGAAATAATCCTTTTTTCTTTTGACAATTTATTTACACAAGTAGCCCCATTGCAGCCAGATGGCTGCATATTGTGAAAGAAAAGCGAGTAAGTACAGTGTATTTACACAATTTTTATTTACATGAAAGAAACAATAACAGTAGAAACAACAAGGAAGTGTTCAACACAAAAGGATTTGTCTTTTTACAGTCATTTTTTTTTTTCAGATCAGATTGTGTGCATTTCTTACCCGTACAGTTGAACATGGGTGAAAGTCGGTTCTTCCAGTCATATATCCACCTTGCTCAGCGTCTGGCCTTGACTTTTATTGATTGCCATGGCGAAGGCAGGCCTCACGGAGAATTGGCGACGATTCCACGCGACAAATTGTTCATCTTGGTGATTCATTTGTATTCTTGGTATGAGTACCTCCTCCTCCGCATGGTCTCCTGAGGTGATCTTGCAATGGAGCAGGATGTTGGTGGCTCTACTGAGGACCAGTCTTGTACCATTGCAGTCCTTGCCTGGGATATAGGTTCCTCAGGAGCATGAGTACTATACCTTTCTTCAGGTGGAGATGATGTGGAGGGAGACCAGCAGGGGTGAGTTTGTTGAGGAACTCAACGGGAAACCTAGTCGAATCTTGTGGTTCACGTGCTGTCAGCACTTGGCAGTATGATGGCTTCCCCCGGCAACAGTTCTTGTGAAATGATGGAAATGATCTTATCAACAGAGTTGTTCTTGGGTGCCAGTATTGCCCTCTGTGCTACTCAAGAGATCCAATGCTGCTCTGGGGCTTCAAAGTTTGCCGTGATGTTGGGGAAAACTTTCTCAACAAACTGTCTAAGGGATTCCTTGATAGCAATAAATCCCTTTCCAGCTTCATCTTGTATCTCAAAGAGATTTTCTGGTGGAATATGAATGATGTCAGGCTTTTCTGCTATTGGTAAGTCTCCAATTTCCCAGCTTGAGAAGCCACCTGTCGAAGTCTTGAAGTGAAGGATCTTGGCCAATTCTCATGTTTCAAAGACAGTGAAGAATCGCCAGAGGGGGCTCTTCTTCATCGATGCTGCTGTAATATGAGCTCTGGAACCTCTCGGAATGACTGGCAAAATTTGTCTGTAATCTCCTGCCAGAATGAGACACTTTCTCCCAAATGGTTCTTGTGATTTTGTGATGTCCTTTAAGGTTCTGTCCAGAGCCTCAAGATGGTATCTGTGAGTCATAGGAGCCTCATCCCAAATAATCAGTTTAGTCATTTTGATAAGCTGTGCCAATGTATCTGTTGGTTTGATAGAAAGTGTGGAGTCTTTTTGTGGTCTCAATGGTACCTTGAATCTAGAATGGAATGTTCTACCCTGGAGCAGCAAAGTAGCAGCAATTCCACTTGAGGCAACTGCCAGTGCTACTTGCTTGGAGTCCGTCATGGTCCTAACTGTTGCCAGCAGAGTATTTAGCAGGAAGGTTTTCCCAGTGCCACCCCTCACATCTAGAAAGACACAGAAGAATTCTCCATTGGTGACAGCTTGAAGAACTCTGTCAACCACTATCATTCGGGATAGAATTAGTATGGCCAGGCACTGTTCTGCCTTTTGTTTGAGTAAGTCATAATCAAACCCCAATTCTTTCAGCATGACAATAGGCTGATTGATTTCACCTTGATGGTCTGTCAACTGCTGCACATGTTGTTTCTCCTGTGCAGTAAGGGAAGGTAGGCTGAAGTCACCCAGAGTTTTGCTCATCGGTAGCAGTTTCTTTTCTATATCTGCCAGAACCATGACCTTCAGCTGATCCTCAGTTGCTGCAGGAGTTTTTCACTTAAAATCATCCCACCATTGCTCAACATGGTTGTTGAAAAGCTGAAGGGGAGTAGATGGCTCACAGAAAAGAAGAATGGTCACAAACAATGATCTAATTTGAGGACAGAGCTTGGTCAGAGCTGCTTCCTGTAGCACAGTATTCCATTCTTCATCATCCTGAAGCAGACCGAGTGTTCTGCACACTGCTTTGTAGGATTCATGGCTGACATTATTGACTATGAGAAGGTCTCTAAAACTCTTTTTCCCCCTTACAATTGTCGTGATGGAGGAGTATTCTGAGATAGAATACATCTCCACTCAATGGATGCATAATGTGAAGCCTGCCAATTATTCCTTGATGCCCTCTCTGTTGCTTGTTCCATTTACCGTTTTTCCAGACAAAGTGCTTAGGGAAGGCTACATACTTGATCTGGGTTTCTGGGTTATCTTTATTGTAGGCAAAGAAGGCTGTGAGTTCTGTGGATTTGGCTGCCTGCTGGGCTACATTGGCTTCCTGACCTTGTTCGAAAGTGATGTATTGTTCTCCTTCAAGATGAACCCGGACAGCTGGGTACTGGCTAGTGATCTCAAACTTAAATAGTCTCCAACAGGCCTCACTGACTCCAATAGATCTGAGATTTTGATATTCCTTCACCTCGTTGTATTCATCCTGGAGCTTAGCCATAGCCTTGTTTGATCCCTTGGTAACATATTTGAAAAGGTATTTGGCAGCCATTGGTTAGACACAAGCTTCTACATTGATATGAGCCTGGTACTTAAGCAACAGGTACAGATTGTAGGGTACTATTCAGCTATTGTCAATGGTTTTATTTCGAACCTCCACTGCCCTTCCTCCATTCCCTGGTGGTCTCTGTCTGTAGATGGGATAGAAGGCATTGTCATCCCAATGTGTCACCTCTGACAATTGTTTGGGCAAGCCTTTTTGACACTGATTGCCTTGCTGTCTACAGGCTTCAGTGCAGTTGTGAACCATGTTATGGATTACTAACTGTTCAAGTAATCTGGCTTGTTCCCTCTGCGGTCCTTCTGGAAATGTAGCTGAGTCTAGTGGCAGCTTAGCTGTGATTACCTGGTCAACTTCATTGGCAGTGTGCAGTCTGTCTTGCTCTTGGAGTATGAAGAGGATGTGGGAGTGAGGAATCCCTCTCTTCTGGAATTCGACCACATCCACGTGGTCAGCCCTTCTACCCATGATCTTGGTACTGATGAGATCGTTCATCAGCTCCTTTCGCCACAATATCAGGTCTGTCTTGTGGCTTTTGGTTGGGGAGGAGGGAGTGCGTGATTTCAGGCCAGTGAGGGTTACATGTAAATGTAATGAAATGGTCGGGTTTGTGGTATTCCCTTGAAATAGCCACTGCATTTTGGAAGTGCTGGTGCATATATCGTGGACTTTCAGTATAGGATGGTAGCAGGATGACTTTTCTTCCTGATCTGATATCATCTGGATTGTTGGCAGTGGCAACAACTTTGCACAGTCTTGTGTATTTTTCACTTCTGAGAGTTTGCTGATTGTGCTCAATGTAGATGAGCCTTTGATTTTCCCCCTTAGCGTAACTGACGCAAAGGTACTCTTGGAAAAGCTTGTTCCCTCTCAAAAAAATGTTAGGATTGTTGAGGCGATGCTGAATGTGAAATGAATAAAATTGGAGAGGTGACAGATTTTTCCTGCCTCCCTCTTGTTTCAGGCCTAGATGCCAGCCATCAGTTCCTGTAGGAAAGAGAATGACAAAATGAAGAGGATCTGCCGATCTGTGAGTGTCAAGTATCTCTCTGATTCCCCCACCCCTGAGAAGCACTGAGAAGCTTTTTCTTTCTACTGTCTCATCGCTCATCAGGATTGAGATTTCTTTCAGTTCTAGGTTGTATCTCCTTGAGTGCTCTCCAATGGGTAGTTTTCTTTCATCCAGCACCAGATTTAATTGTTGTGGATTCTCTTGGCGGAGGATCTGACAGGCCATCTTAAAGTCATGGGCATAAGGGTTTTAGTCTCTCACCCATAGATAGATACATACATAGGACATTATAGATAGATACATAGGACATTATAAGCATCTAGCTATATAGACCACAGAAAGGTATATAGACATAGATACAGATCTATAGAAATATAGGCCTACTATATACACAGAAAGTTCTGTCAGACACATATAGATACAGATATATAGGTACAGGTATTGAGAATGCACTAAAAATGTAACTTTTTTTTTTTTTTTTTTGCATTTCCATACATCAAACATGGATATAAATATCACTAAAACATCCGCTGGGTCATAAGCTTCATTTCGGTACCTAACTTGCCTTGGTGGGTTGCTTGTAGGCTGAGATAAACCGTCTCACACACACACACACACACACACACACACACACACACACACAGTAGGAAAAGTTATATATATAGATAGATATTATTTATTAGTTTTCTTTTTCAGTTCATTTCTAATAATGATTATAAACGTCTTTGAATTCCTGGCTTTGGAAGAAGAGGTGGGTGTCGGACTTGACAATTGTAGTCTGGCAAAGATTGTATCAAGGCAAGAAATAACCATTTCTGGTGATAGTGAGGGGAGTGCTTCTACTTCCGGGAACTTGCTGTAATCATTGATAGCAACTAGTAAATAATCTCCAGATGAGAAAGGATCAGCGAAGTTTAAGAAGATTTCAGTCTATGAAGCAGTGGGAACTGGTGGGATATGTATAGGTTCACAGTGTGATGATGTTGAGTTGGAAACTGTCTCTTCTACTAATTTGTCAATTCCAGAGAACCAGATCTTAGTGTGTCCTATGTTCACAGTTCTCTCCTGTAGGGTGGAAGGTGTTGTAATATTTTTGATATAATAGGATATGAAAATTTGGAAGGTTCTATTTATAGACAGGGGTGATAGGATCTGACCAAGCAAACAGAACCATGCTCTGCTAACAACCAATTAGAAACTGGAATGATTCAATAAAATATTCTGGATATTTTAGAATTCCCATGTATAATTTTTTGTGTCCACATGAGAAGGAATTTTGTTCTTTATCTACAAACTTTTACAGTTCAAAACTTATACAGACTAGATACCCATCAGAAACTTTTCTAAACTTATGGCTTTCACTCATAAGATGCTGGCCTCAAAGAATGAGACCATGATGCTTGGATAAATCATCCTTAAAAATGTGAAATTAGATGTGGATCACTTCAATGGTTGTTCAAAAGTGCAGCTATTACTTTCTTAACAGGGGATCTTCTCTTGTGGATAGCTTCATCTCTTCAAGGGTGTTAGATTTTGGTATGACATGTTCAGCCACATACCTTATATACATTTCAGTTGCATTTTCTCTCTTGAGGATGTTGGCAGGGTTTAGGTAATTTTTTCCAGGCTGGTACATCAAGCTGTATTCATATGACATGAAGTGCAAATGCCAGCATTCAATTCTTGATGTGGCTGACTTGAGAATTTTAACAGTTCTGCAAAGTGGACATTGATCAGTGGTGATGGTGAAACTTAACCTAAATAGAGGTGAAAGTGTTCCACAGTGTATACTATAATCCACATCTGTTTCAATCTGTGAGTATTGCTGTTTCATATTTGTGAAGTCATGGCTGGTATAACATAATATCTTCTCATTTTGTGTGAACATTGCACCTGATCTAACAGGGCTTGTTTCCATAAGGACATTTGTTTCCTTGTTTGGGTAAAAATAGATCCCAGCTCCAGTCAGAACTTCCTTGAAGTTGCTCACTTCTGTTTCTAACTACCTCCATTCTGTATCTTTTCTGATGAGTTCTCAGGGTGGCTCGCTGACAGTGGCATAGTGTGCAATGAATCTAGCTACATATGAGACTCTGCCCAGGTATGAACGACTTTCTTTAGTGGAAGATTTTAGTTTGCAATTACTACAATCTTTTCTGGGTTCATTGATGCCCCATTCTCACTGAAGGTGTATCCAAAGGAAATAAATTGTTTCACTGGAAAAAGGTATTTTTTCCTGTTTAGTTTGGTTTCAGTATTCTGTAGATGCTTCAGTATAGACCTCAAGCTGTTATCATGTGAGGCTTGATGATATCCATAGAGGTTTTTGAGTCCTGGGGCCATTGCTCCAAAAAGTTGTATCAGAATAGTCTAACGTCTGTGAATAGATTCCTCCAATTTAGATCCAGTTTATTAAACACTGTTGAATGGTTTACATTAAGTCATACACAATCAGCATCGGATGTTTAACCCTTTCAAAAACTTCATTTGCTATTCTCATGTCCATGCAGAGTTGTAGAATATTTGGAACTTACCAAGGAGATAGGTCCAGTAACATCTTCAATTACATCTATTTTCTTGAGCCATTTTAATTCTGACTCAATGTCGTTCCTCAAATGAAAAGGTATCTTACGGTGCTGTTGGGTTACTGGTGAGACAGAAGGATCTGTGTAGAAGTTAATGGTAGGTTCAGAATTCTTTCCCATTTTTTCATCAAATAATGTGAGGAATTTGTCAGTGATAGCCACTGTCAGTTGAAACAAAAGTTGAGCAAAAGTTATTATAGTCAGTGCTTCAGCAGGGTAGATTTTGTAGTTCATTATCAATGATGAATATTTTATGCTATTTCAATCTTAAACATGACAAGTAAAGCAACAAACAGATTGAATGGACACATTTTAGATGCATCTATTCTGTACATTTAACATATACTATTTCAAATTGGTCAATCCATCTAAAAACAATCAGCTGAAGAGTTCAAACCTTGAACTATTTCACTGCTTTTTTGTTTTTGTTATTTTTAACCTGCTTTGAGTGAAATTGAGTGAAAATAGAACTTAAAATTTTGTATTGTTAAATTTTGACTCACCAATAAATTCCGACCCACGGATCTCTTAACATAAAATAAACCAAAATTTCTCGTTATATATAAAGAGAACAGAAAAGTCAGAATTAGGATATCATTATGTACTTACAAAGAAAGCATGTTTAACTAAAGAAATGATTTAAAATTAAATAAAAACAAAAAATTGATCAAACTTTTAATCTCTGCTAGTCAAAGAAAGAAGCAATTTTCGATATTATTATCTGAAAAGTTTGACATTTAACTTTGAGATGGGCAAAAGTAATTGCATCACATATACATCTGTAGGAATTCTTTTATACTTTTTAACATGCTAGGTTTTTCGAAAATCTTTATATTAATAAAACTGTATGACTACTTTCCATTTGTGTGTGTAATTCTTGCACCAACAGAACATTGTGCAATTTTATTTTTGAGGAAATCAAAATTCAAAAGCATAAAATATGATGAAATTTTAAAAATCTTGTTTTACAAAATAATTTAATTATGAAATTAAATGTGGATTTTAAATGCATATCTATTTTATTAATAGTTGAAAAAAGAATTGATTACTTTGTGACTCTTTAAAATTTTAATTTGGAAACATTTAAACTGTTGAATAAAAAGTCATTTTCAACAAATCTTTATGCATTAAAAGAGCGAAGAACTGGGAAGCTATTTATATCCAATCATATTATAGAGATAATAGCAACATTATTGTAATAAAGTTTATAATAATTTAGTTTGATTAATAATTTAATTGCAACATAATACCATAATTGAACTTTCAAAAAGGATAATAATAATTTGTTAAAAAATTGTTTTAAAAACTGCAGTATTAAAACAAAAAACAAAAAGAAACAGAAATGAAAGTAAAAACATTTCCAGGTAATGCAGGGTAATTACGGCCAGCAAATAATTAAATATAAATAAAAATATAAATAAAGATCAATAAAATTACATTTGCTCTAAAAAGTCTCAAGTTCTGGATTTGGTTCAAATAGTGTCTTTTCCATACACATGTTTCAAATAGAGTTGGTAGATGAGGAAGATACCAACCAAAGCGTACACATTTTGGTAGCCATAATTGATCCATCTCAGACAGATGTTTCCAATACCAACATACCTGTTTGAAAATCAATAAAAATATTTTTTTTTAAATTTACCTTAATAAACATTAAAAAAGGACAACATAAGTATGAATTATTGTTAAAGCCTTTAAAAAACTATATGATATGTCTTGACTGATGCAGACTTCTCCTCCCCTGCCATGTAAAATTTTTATGAATGAGATTTTTAATTCTTTGGAATTTTATAAATTATTCACCAGATTTTCAGATTATATGAAGAAAAATGTAAATAAACAACTGTTGACGCTCTTTATCGCCATTGCTTTCAGCATTGCAACAAAGTTAGAACTGATTCATTTCAAGGGTTCTAGTTTTGGGGGAAAGATTTTTGGGGAGAGACACTTTTAGAGAAACATTTTTAAGAAAAACAGTTTTAGGTCATAGGCAAATGTGAAAGAGAGCAATAGAAATTTTATATGATAAATACAAACAAAATAATGAAAATAAAATAAAGCATATATTTACAAAAATAGAAATTTTATATGATAAATACAAACAAAATAATGAAAATAAAATAAAGCATATATTTACAAAAATAGAAATTTTATATGATAAATACAAACAAAATAATGAAAATAAAATAAAGCATATATTTACAAAAATAGAAATTTTATATGATAAATACAAACAAAATAATGAAAATAAAATGAAGCATATATTTACAAAAATAGATATTTTATATTTAAAATATTTGAGAGTCTTGAGAGACTTGCATGGAGTTCTTCTCCTCTTTTCTTATCAGTTTAGCTTTATATAATCTGCAAAAGAAAAATGGAAAGATATTTACATTATACTCATAGTTCTTTTGGTTCAGATATGAACCCAAGAATCTTGAATGAAGTCAGCAATTTGTACATCAGTTGATATCCAAGAAATCTCTGCAATTTCTTTCTGTCAATCATTTCTCTCAAATCTCTATGTGAAGTCTCTTATCCAAAATTTAGGTCTATGGATGTACCGAATTATAGAGAACAAGAATCGTTTGTTTTGCAGAAAATCTTAATGTTGTCAATATTGTTTTTCAATTGTTTGTCAATATTGTTTTTCAATTGTTTGTCAAAATTGTTTTTCAATTGTTTGTCAATATTGTTTTTCAATTGTTTGTCAATATTGTTTTTCAATTGTTTGTCAAAATTGTTTTTCAATTGTTTGTCAAAATTGTTTTTCAATTGTTTGTCAATATTGTTTTTCAATTGTTTGTCAATATTGTTTTTCAATTGTTTGTCAAAATTGTTTTTCAATTGTTTGTCAAAATTGTTTTTCAATTGTTTGTCAAAATTATTTTTCAATTGTTTGTCAATATTGTTTTTCAATTGTAAAACTGCTTTTCTATAAAAATATTGTCAATATTGTTTTTCAATTGTAAAACTGCTAATAACAGTTTTCTATAAAAAATGCATGCTTCTGCAATATCAACCATGGCTAACGTTTCAACAGCTAAAGTACTTTTGACGACTTTCTAATACCCTTCGACTGCCAAACCAAGAAGAGTATATAGCCTCCCTGTGAACATCCATCTATTAAATTGCTAAACGAGGCATCACTATATGCAACAGTTTTTAAGATGCTCAAGATTCCCTAAATCTGAAATATCTATATGAGTTTGGGGTTTTTTTTTGCCTGTTAGCTTGTTTTAAGCATTCACATTTTCCTGTTTCAGCATTGAACTTAACCCACGACTGTCATAACTAACATTAAGTCTGATTTGGGAGGCTAATCAAATAAGTTGACTGATCAATTGCCTGGTTTCGGTAACTTCTGTTGAAGATATTGCATCTTTCAAATTCTGACCTGCTTCTAGTAGGATGCACTTCACATTCTTGACATATTTGTCCTGTCCAAGTTAAACATCATTCCTGTTTATGTTTTAATGCATTAGATTGGAATTCTGCAATTTCCTCAGATTTTACCTTAAACAAGTGACAAATCCTGTCTATAACTGCTCTGAAAAATCTCTGAACCTGCAAAGCAAAAATTAGTAGCTATAATATCATGCAATTTGTTTCTAAAGTTTCATATAAATATAGTTTGATAAAATTTTGAAACTGCAATTCCTCCTTGAGTGTCATGTACCAGGACGTTGATACATCAGTCAAACTATATTCATACTTGAAAATCTTCAAAATATATCTTGGAAGGGCATCAGCTTATTTAGGAAAATCCAAACAGACCGATCAGTTTAAATCTTTACTCTGTAAAAATGTTTTATGTACATGAACTTGCACATCCAATGGTTAGATACTTTGGAGTTTTTTTTTTTTCTATAGTTTCCAGATTGCGAAACCATTATGGTTTGCTCATCACCAGAGGAGTATCCATCCTCATTTATTTGTCTGACTTCTTTTTCTTTTTATTCCAATACTCTCTGATTAAAGTCTAGCCAAAATGGTTCACATTGTTCCATAGCCACATTCATTAAATGCTTGTTTTTACCTACCCTACTTAAGATATTCAATGTTCGCCATTCTGAATCAGTATCATTGGCAAGTTTGCATTTTCAATAAATTTTCCTGGTTTGGGAAGCACAATTTATTTTAGAATAGGATTTTGTTTTGGTAATACATCTCTCTCTCTCTCTCTCTCTCTCTCTCTCTCTCTCTCTCTCGCACACACACACACAATTTGATGTTGTGTAACATGATCGTTCAAAGTTCCTAATTCTTTAGTCAATATCATTCTCCTCAGCCATTGATATGTTTGAACATCCTTCAGGTTTATTTTGTGAAATGGTCGGTTCAATTATTGACTCATTTGCAGAGCTTCTGGGTGAGACACTAAATGACATGGGTGCACTCTTACGTATGTGCACGATGTTTGACAAGTACCTGCTTGTGCTCCCAAACTATAACAGTTCCTTGGCCAGAGATTTTGCTGAAAACTTGCACAATATGAATTGTTTTCTAATTGCATGCATGGCATCAGGGTTACTGGCAACTCTCCCACTGGTAAAGACAACTTCTAATGCAGAAATTTATCATTCAAAAAGGAGGGCAACTTGGGATTCCTACTGAAAAGAAATTGATTACGAATGAATCTTTGAGCACTGTGAAGCACTTATGGCCCATGCTAGTGTTGTTTAAAACCTATAGTTTGTGCCCTCCTGGGTCTTTTTTACCATTTCTTCTAATATTCCGTTGTGTCGTTCATTTAAGTCATGTCGGCATAGACTTTCAGTGGTAGTTGTGTGCAAAACAATATTCAAATTTTCTGCCATTATTAGTTGAGATAGATCCTGGATTCCCAAAATATACTATCCAATTAAATATGGAACTGATATCAAAACTTTCTTTATTAGGAACCCTGATGCCAACACTATATCAAGTGTAGTACTTTGTTACCATTGATTTCTTTAATATATTGCAACAGTTTCATTAAAATATGATGCTAATGGCAATCCAACTAGAATTGAAAATTGCTTGTAATTTTTTTTATAAATTTTGGATTTCTTATACATTTTTTACTAAATCACACAATTTCTTACTACTAGGCTGACTAAGTGGTCGATTTGGTTATAATTCTAATTTTTTCTTACCTATTTTTGGAGGAGATTTCTTTAGTAAAAAGTATGTTTGAGCTTATGTCTCTCTGGTAAGGGTTTTGTAATAAGGATGTGGTAATGACCAGATGATGTGCATAATAATGGCAGTTTCCTTTTAAACACTGTCACACTACATTGTTCAAAACTGAGACAAGTCCTACCTCTTTTCATAGTATCTTTACTCAGAAGTAGAATGTCAGAGTCTACAACATCAGTGACAATTCTGATTTCTATGTCTGCAATAGCACATGGTAACGGGACATTGCAGAGAGAGTTCAGCTTGTTTCCGTCACTGAATTTAAACATTCTCACTCCATCACTCATGATTATTTTTTCTGTATATTGATTTATGTGACAAGGAAACTTTCACACCATTTTTTTTCCACCAACGGTACCACATGCACCACTGTATAGGGCAGCCAAACACAGTGTCTCACCTAAAAGAGTGTTGCCGTTTGCATCGCATTTTTGCTAACTCATAAGCTTGTTGTTGTTGGCCAGGGAAAGGTAACTTTTGTGTTCGCCGTTCTTGTGTTGATCTCTGACATCACCAATGTAAGGAGAGTCATAATGTTGCTTTCAGATCCTAACAGGGTTATCATTCTTTTTGTTACTGTTGTCATGTCGTCTTCCACTACAGTTGATCTTTTCTCACAAACTATTCAAATGCAAATCACATCGGTGTGAAGAGCAATATAATAAACCTTGATAGGTTTTTCTTTTCAGGTAATAACATCTTCCTTCTTTATCATGACAGGTGTTGAGTCCATAGATGGCAAGAAAAGGCTGCCTGTAAGAGTAGGTCGATTTTTCACTTTAAAAAAATCAACTTGGCTAGGCCCTGGAAAATTATGTATTATTATGATAAATACTTATACCAAAAATGACATCTCTTATTTGCACTGTTATTTGAGGAAATGTTATCAAAGACTGTCTACATAAACGAACTGAAAAATCTTTGTTTTTTTCTATATATTTAGCTGTAAATTAGTTAGAAAAAGTTTTAATCTCAATATTTAAACCAGAAAAGGTTGTCATTTTACTTCATTAAAATAAAATAATAAAACAGATAAAAGATAACTAAAATTTTAAAAGTCTCCTCCCCATTATCATCAACAATTCTGACATTCTGCTTTTTACCTCATTAATTAAGCTTGAACAGTGATAATATTTTAAAAGAGGGTACTTGTACAGTTTAGTCAAGACATTCAAAACTGAAAATATCAAAAAAAAAAAAAAAAGGTTATATTGTACGTATCCGTTTTGGTCTGAAGATCTCTGAAAAAAATTTCACTTAATTTGATTGAGTAGTTTTTATTTACATCGGAAAAACACGTTCTTATGAGAGCGCGTTGAAATCAGCCATTATGAAATTTGCTGAACATGCCACGGGGAGATAACTCCATGTAAGCGCCGATACTACCTTCCCATCTTTAATTTTAGCTTTTTTTCCTAAAAATCGAAGCTCTTTTGCTCGGTATCATAACAAATTGTTTTTTCACTGTAAAAAAAACTTCTTGATGAAATTAAGTGAAATTTTTTTTCGGAGAACTTTATTCCATAACGGATATGTACAATTTAATCTTTTTTCAATATTTTCATTTTTTTAATGTCTTGATTAAACTAAAAGAGTGAAAGAACGGGTAATTTTTTTGTTATAAAAAAGACAAAAAAGAAAACATATGTATCCTCCTGATTAATTTGATTGTATCAAATTGATGTGTGTAAGATTCCTTAGAAGCAAATGAAGGCCTCATTTGACAAGACAGCACCTTTGCAATTATATGTGTCTTGCTTCAAACCCATACACTGATTTAGAAGCTTTAGTTCTTCAAACACTTTGAGAATGTGAGAGAAATTCTGGCAACTTCAACTTAGTTCCATTCATCAGTGAATCCAAAAGTTCATCTTGATAAAATCCTTCTGTAGTTGCCAGTTCACAAACTCCACTTTTTGAAAGGTTAATTAACTCTGACTAATAATTGGCATTAAAATTGATTTGTGTTATTTTTTTTATCTTTTTGTTTTTGACTTCTGAAAGAATATAAAAGTTTGAGTTAAAATCCAAACAGAAATTTCAAATGACTGATAAATCAACATAACTAATTTAATCAATTTTATATATTATATACATATTATTACTTACTTAATGGACAAAGTATTTTTTTATTACTTCTTCCCTTACTGCGAGCTCATCTGTTTTTCAGGCAATAAAGCAAAAGCTGTAAATGTTGTAATATAAAGCGTTGAATTTCAGTTGACTGTTTCTTGATGCTATTGATCATATTTAAAATATACAGTTATCTCTTTTTATTTCAAACCAGCTAACTGCATATACTTCAACCTAGTGAGGCTGTGAAGTTTGCCAGACATTTCTTGTGGATAAGCACTTCATGTCCATAAGCACATTAGTCTTATGGTCACAGTTAATCATCTTGCCTGATTTACAGGCTCAATTTCCCAAGCAGCAAATTTAGGGTCAACTTTTCCTCTAAAAATGCTCTGGTCACAAGTTAATTTGTGTTGTGTCGTGGAACAACAGTGAAAATAAGAACAATCAAGTCGAGGTTCGGGTAAGGAACAAGTGTATTAACAATAATGTATAAAGATAGGAAAGCATGTATATCTGCTGGGCACTCGGCTAGCAGTTGAAGTGCAGTCGCATCTCTCTCACCGGTGTTGGAATTACTAGCGCTATTTATAGTGCTAATCGGTGTAAACTCCTCTGTTCAAGGAAGACCGGTATAACAGTTTGTTTATTTTCTCAGTAGTAAAACAAACATCCAGTTGACAACCAATTGATGTATAAATGCTACTTGGGGTAAATGATTATAGTCATTAGCACATACTTTGCCCAGAGGACCATCTACATGTCTAAAAAGAGCTCTTATAACGGAAATTTTATCCTGTTGCATGAGACTAAGAGTTCTAAAAGAAATTTAATTTAAAAAAAAAAAAAAGAGCGACCAAGGTAAACTGGTATAAAACTTTATCGAAAAGAAAAATAGAAAAGGAAAGAATGATAGAAAAGGAAATGTATAGTTCGACTGGGCTGCCAAATACGTCCCTCTGGCGGTTCTTAAGAACTTTTTTGACAATTATACTTTTACAAAAAAAATTTGGCGTAGTTGGAACACGTCAACACTTCTTACCCTTTTGTGTTATTCAATGCAGAATTGAGATGCATAAATCATTAGCAGTTTCCAATTGAGTTTATCTGACTTCTCACCACTAGAAATAAATCGATGGAGGATCTGTTACCAAATTTATTTCTTTTACTTTGCTTTTTTTTTCATAGCATATCAACCCTTTCTTGGGTTATTTAACATCGAATTAATATCCATCCAGAAATAACGTATAGATACTGTTTTATCGAATGAAATAGTAATTCCAACTGTTGTCATGGGAAATTGAAAACACTGTTTTGCTTTTTTCTCGAATTTATAATTTTATCTGATTTCGATTCCGTTCAGGATTTGTTTGGTAAGTTTAATAATCTCGATGATTAATATTACTTTCTTCTTGTATTTCAAACGTCGCAACACCGCTCTGATATTTTTTTTTTTTTCTTCCCCCAGCTTCTGCTGGTTTCACTCTTTTTAAAATGGCGTGCTCAATGTTTTAGCTAATCGAATCCCGCGTGACACAGCAAGTAGTAGCACCAGATACCCCGAGAGAGGGGGAGAAAAGAAGGGGAGAAAGAGAGAAAAAAATACACCAATTAGAGAGGGGAAAGGAAGGGGATGGAGAGAGTAGAAAGACACTAATAGTGGGAAAAAAAGGAAGGGAAGGTAGAGAAAAAGGAAAATAAAATTTCTACACTTAATGGAAGTTCATTTTGATGTAGAGAGCAACCAATGATGTATAATTTTATCTGTAGTTTTTTTTTCTCAACAAGTGTTACAAGTTCAATCTCAGAATCTGTATTGGTGTTATATACTAAAATATCCTTAATTGTAGACACACTGTTGTATTCTTTCAAAACATCAGCAACTTTTACCAAAACATCACCAGTTGCACCAGTATTAGAAATAACCCTATCAGTGAGATATTCACTTTTGTGTTCCATCTCTTTTGTGAAGGTTAAGTGGTGTTCTAGTGCTGTTGCTTTTTTAAATATTTTCTCTGCATTTCTCCCCCAAATCTCTTTATACACCAAGTGTCTTTATCATTTCTTTTACCAACTCCAATACATAAAAGGTTTTTCACTGTTTCGTCTTTGGTGAGCATTTTCTTTCATTCTTGCCTTTGCTCAATCTATTTTAAATTTATTAATAATTTTATTTTAAATTAATTTTATATCAATATTAGATGTGAGAAGGCCCATGGCCTCTAAATCTAAGAGCAAAGCATTAGCAAGGCTAACTCCAAGGTTGTAAGAAATATCACCTTTGATTAATTCCATATGAAGAAATTTTATTATTCACTTCTTCCCGTGGAAGGTAATTCTTCTTAATCAATTAGCCGTTACTACTAAACTCTGAAACATCAAGGAAGAAAACAAACAAAAAGAGAAAAATATGAGAAATAGAATTTATTAAATATGATATCAAAAGGAAAAGTTCGTGACCTCTATGGGGCTGCCAAAAATGTCCATCTGGCTTACAAGTGTTCTTGTAGTAGTAACCGAAAGGGGAAAGAGAAGGAAAGAGAGATAGAGAAGGAGGAAGAAAGAAAGAAAAAAGTGGGGGAGCACTTACTGGAAGCTTCTCGGCGCCCTTTTTCGAATGGAACATTTAGAAAGTTCGTTTGTTGGGGCTTTTACTTTCTGAGTTTGTGTTGTTTAAAAGTTCTTTTTTGTCAGTCCCCTTCCTGGAAACTCGTTTCCATAGTCCTTTTTGCAAAGGTTAAAATTCCATGGAGGCAGAATATTTTTTGAGTTTTCAAGTATCTTAGAAACTTTCCAGCGGCGAATTTTCTTTTCAAACTTCAATTATCCTTTTCTCGATAATTATATTCAGTTTTCAAATGTCTTAGAAAACTTTCAGGCGAATTTTCTTCTCAAAACTTCAATTATCTTTTTCTTGATAATTATATTCAGTTTTCAAGTGTCTTAGAAAACGTTGAGGAAAATTTTCTTCTCTTGGTTCTTTTTTCAACGATTTTAATGTCTCGTCAGGACAGAGTTGCATAACGCCTTAGTAAATTTCCAGGTGTCCCTTTTTATCCGAGACCTTAAGGGAATACATTTGATACTTGTTGTCTCGACGCCGCCTTTTCCACAACTGTCGAATTAACTCAAAAATGTCACACACGAGCTTCAATTTAGGATGAAAACGTCTCGTCCAATCAACGGGCATAAGGGAGTCAGGTGACATAAAAAAAAAGGGGGGAAGCTAGGGAAGGGGGCAGGAAAGGGGTTAAGAAGAAAGGAAGGAAGAACAGAAACAGCAGAAAGAAGGAAAGAAAAAAGGAAAGAAAGATGGTGGAAGATAATTTCCACACTCTCCCTAAAAAGAAAAAAGACAAAAAGAAAAAATCCTCAAACAACAATCTAATACCAAACGTATTCTGGATTTCTTTCATTTAAAGATTTAACAGACCTTACAGGCCTAGGCCGAAAGTTTTCCCTGTCCCGACTAGTCCCCGAGCTCAGAGAATTGCCCTCTCCATTGTTAGAAGCTTGGTGAGAGTGGGTTATGGAAAGTTCTAAAGGACACAAGTTCTTTAAGGAATGTTCCTGAGTGCTGCCATCACTCCTTCTGATTAAAGCTGACCGAATTAAGCTATCCGATCCAGAAGTTAGATTAACTACCCTTCCCAAGGACCAATAAGGACGAGACTTCATACGGTTTTTTATCAAAACGACATCGCCCAGCTTAATCATATTTTCAAAATCGAATTGGTAAAGATCTTGCGACAACTCTCTCAGACCCAAGAGATATTGTTCATACCATAGCCTTTTAAAACGATTCAAGAATTCATCTCTACATCCCAGAAACAATCTTCTTCTAAGGACAAAAACACAGAGTTTTTATGGAAGGGATGCACAAAGACATTAGGAGTAATCACCTCTAAGCCAAAATCATCAGAGCAATGATAAGTCAAGGGCCGATCGTTAACAGATCCCTGCACATCTGACAGAACCATCAAAAGTTAAAAATAACTTAACTTCCTACGTCCTATAACCTTGAAAAGACAACCTTTTACAACTCAAATTAATCTTTCCCACACAGCATCGTACCAAGCAGAATATAAAGGTATCGTTTGGTGTTTGATAAGATGGGCATCAACTGTCCCTCTAAATTCGTCAGACAAATAAACCCGTTTGACAAGGTCACAACCCGCAACAAAGGACTTTGCATTATCCAAATAAATGTGAGAAGGGACTCCATAAAATTGAAAACTCTCACAAATGCCAAAACCACAGACTGAGTGGTCATATCAGGCAACAGTTCCAAGTGTATAGCTCGCACACTAAAACAGATGAAGATTAAAATATACATCTTTTTAGTTTCACCACCTTCGTGCACCTCCAAATAGCCAGTAAAATCGATCCCAGTGTGCAAGAACGGCTTAACTAAATTAACCCGATGCTCAGGCAAATTTGTAACCTTGGGATATCTAAAGGAAAGAATGTTATATTTTTTGCAAATGACCCAACAAGATATCACAGTTTTAATAGCTTGTCTAGCTTTGGGTATCCAAAATCCCAACATTCTGAATTTGCTAAGCGTAGCAGCAATTCCCAGATGCTTACACTTCAAATGACAATCCATGATTATTAAACTAGTAACATGACAAGACTTGGGAAGCAGAATAGGATGAAGGACTGCATCAGAAAAATAAGTAGATTTACCAATTCTACCTCGTAAGCGAATCAATCCTTCATCGTCCAAAAATAAATTAAATTTAGAAACCAAAGGGGGGGGAGCTTCACCACCATCAGACTTAGACAAATAATCCTTTTCCTTAGAAAGGAACAGTCCTTGTGTCATTCTGAGCAAGTATAATCTCGCCTTAATACCAGTGTCGAGAACAATACCTCTCATTTTTTATATAAATCGGAAAACTGCAGGCAAAACTCCAATGAACTTCTTCAGCGAAGAGAATTTCTCTACTGCAATTATATAACTGCCTTGAATGACAGGTTCACAACCAGTAACTGTACTGATCAACATCTGGCTAGCCGGATTAAGACAATTTAGGTCATAACTAGGCCAGATCAAGTTATCTCCTCTCAACCATTCAGGCCCGAATAACCAACAAGTAAAAACCATTTTAAATTTGTTCAGGGACATACCCCTCGTGACAAAGTCAGCAGGATTGTCATCAGTCTTCACATACTTAAACTTCACTGTCAAACCTTTATCACTAAGATTTTTTACCATCGCTTTTACATCTTTTAACCGGTTACGAGTGAATTGACATTTTGTATTGACATTGTCAGATAAAACCCAGGATAGTACTACCTGTGCATCTACAGCGATAATCACAGAACTGAGCACTTCCAAAGGGAGTATTTTCACCAGAACAGAAAGGTGCTTCATGCATAAATATACCGCTAACAGCTCCAAGGTGGGTAAGGTTCTCTTAACAGAGGGAACAACCCTGGCTTTAGCGAATATCAGTCTGGCTTCACCATGCTGATGTAAATATACCGCGATTCCATAGGCCAGGTTCGAGGCATCACAAAACACTATCAACGTGGCTGAAGAATCGGAAGCCACGGAGTAACGGTCGAATTCCAGCTCCCCGATACGTACCAGATCCTTATACAACCTCTCCCAGTCAACCACAACATCAGGTGGGACCGGCTGGTCCCAGGATACTTTCAACTTCCACAATTTACTAAGAAGGATCCTACCTTTAATAGTAACAGGGAGCATTAAGCCAAGGGGGTCAAATACAGAGGAATTTACAGACAAAATATCCCTCTTAGAGGATACTGATCTTCCTTCAATGCAAGAACTTGCTCGCATTTTGTCAGAGGAGGAATTATATAAATAGCCCAATACCTTCTCAGTGTCAGAACCATGGGAGGAGAGACTGTTATCCTGCAACATTCGCTTAGCAAGCACTTCATTGTTGCTACAGCAATTCCTCAAGGAAAATCCACCTTCCCCCATGACAGAAACAGCCTCCAAATACAGCTGCATCAGAACTTCAGCAGAATTATGAGTTTTCACCAAGTTGTCCACATAGAAGTGACCCAAAAGCATCTCCCTGCAAGGACCAGGAGGGTATTTCTCCACATGATATCGAACCATGTAGCTCAGTATGAAAGGACTGGATACAAAGCCAAATATAAGAGTGTTGTATCTAAAGCAGATCAACTCATCACCCAATCTTAAAAAGAAGCAGAATCTATTTCTGTCACATTCGTCATTCAAACGAATCATCAAAAAGGCCTTCCGAATATCGGCCAGTAGAACATACTGGTCCATCCGAAACCGCAAAAGCAAATCCAGCATGTCAGTGTACATATTGACACCAGAATAAGCGCAGTCATTTAAAGAAGGTTTCCCACCGGTTCTCAAAGAACAATTGAATACCGGTCTAATCTTGGTGGTGCACTGTAAATCCTGTTTTATCACCGGTCGATGAGGAATCCATACATATTTGTTAAAATCGGAAGGAGCAACCGCAATCCTTTCAATTATTCCTTCCTTTTCTTGGTCTAAGAAGACCTGGCAATAATCTTCGTACAAACCTTGTTCCGTCAGCTTCTTCGATACGCGGTTCAAAACTGACAAAGACATCTGATGATTAGCAGGCACCAACTTTAATTTTTCTTCATTCCAAGGCAAACTGACATAGTAACAGTTATCTATGAAGCGAATGGAGGAGTGAACGGGACTCAATCATATTCTTATCGAAATCACTGAATTCCTCCTCAACAATACCTATGGTTTCCAAACTAAGCATTTTTTCCACAGTTCTCTCAACAGTAGACTCCTCAAAACAACTGAACGAATCAGTATACACAGACTTGGGGTTCAACACAAAATATACATGAGTGATGTTGCACACAGAGTGTTCTTTGACGACTTGAGCATAATTCAATTCCAACCCCTTTGCCTGGTCTTTGGGAGGAGGAGACCCAAAATCCGCCAGATCACCAAACAAAACCATTCCTTGGGGAAATTCCCACACAAGGCCCTCTCTAAACTCCTTTAAATTCATGGGTCCCAAAAATCTAAGCACGTCCATGCCCAGTAAACCATATACAGGTAATGTGTCATCTCTCAACTCCGAAAAATTGGCAGCCAATTTGACCTGATGTTTCTTAAGGTCTTCTACCACAGAATTCAATCCGTGAACATGAAACGAAAGGTCCATATCATCATCCACCAAGAACAACACAGAATGGCAGGAATTTGGAAACCTCACTTGAAGATTAACTTCCTTCAAGTGTTTAATTTCTTTTCCCAAAAAGGTCTTAATCAGAAACTTACGATCTCTCATGGGAGTATTAATATCAGAAAAAGCATCCAACATTTTTCCAGACAAATAGGATCGTTCACTACCAGTGTCGATAAGGCAGTTGAAAGATACACTTTCACCAGATCCATTGTTGACGGCAACCTCAACAACAGGCAGCAACGAAGAGCTATTCAGGTGCCAACAAGCATTAGAAGCAGTAGATTCACCCCCAACAGAAGGACACAACACTCTACAGTGGCCTCTCTTATTACATAGCCAGCACATTCCATACTCCTTACCCTTACAAAGACATGACTCTTCTGCATGAGAAGGGCTCGAGCACTTGCTACATAAGCCAATCTCCTTACACCTCCTCAACCGATCTGCATGAGAAGGATAAAACTTGCAGGAATAACCGTTATGATTATTGGTTCTACAAAAATTAAACTTAAATCCAATCTTAGTAGACTGGATATGAAAGTTTTCCAGCATGGAAGTTTTTTTAGCATCCGACGAACCCATGAACCTAGGAGAAAATGTTTTCTTAGGTATACTAGCCACCTTCCGAGGATATGTTTTCTTATTTTTACAAAACTCAATTGTTCGAAATATTTCCGAACTGTGGTCTAGTATGCCTTCCAGGGTAGGGTAATTATTCCCTATTTTATGAATAAACTCAGACCTAAAAAGAGTGGGCAGCTTACCAAAAACAATGTGACTTAATAATTTGTTTCCGGGAGAGTTCATCTCCAAGAAATTTAAACCGAAGGAACTATTTAATTCGTGTACCTGAGCCTTAACGGAATTCAAGAACTTCTTTGCCGCTAAGTGGTTGCTTAACTTCTCGGTGCCCAATATATGAGAAAAAACTGAATCCACAATGTTGTCCTTATCTAGAAATTCCGACACGAGAATGTCGGTGGCTATGCGATAGTTTTCCTCAGATATAGAGAGGTGCCGCACCAGTTGAAAGGCGTAGCCAGACAAATAGTTTTTCAGCACAACAAACCTCAGGGCGTCATTTTCTAAGTCCACTACGCTATTCTCGAATTCCCGCTGAAAATTAAGGAAGGCTAATATATCGTTTTCTAAATCCTTTTCACTAAACTTGGGACATTTAATTTTGGGTATTATCCCCAGACGTTTTTCCTTAATAAGTGAGACTTTGTGATTTGCACTATCCTTTACTTCTACGGAAGGCTTGAGTCTTGACAATTTTTCCAAACCTTCACTCGATGAAGAGCGCAATCCTTATTAAATGACCTTACCTCCTCATCTTCTGTTCCCTCAATTAAATAAGCATTAATAAACTGCTCATCTAACAAATCCCCTGAAGCAATGTAATCATCTATCTGCTTTTTATACAACGTATAACCTGCTTCATTGATTTCATCTAATGAGTCTAAGAACTCAAACACAGTCAAGATTTTGTCTCTAATAATCTTTTTTTTTTCAAGTAACATTGAGGTACTGGGAGAGGTAGTCATTTTAGAATACTAAACTCCGCTCCTTCTAACCTATCAATGACAAAATGCTAAACCACTCCCCTTTTGGTGCGCGAGTCACCAACAACCCCTCTTGGCGCCAAAAATGCCTGTAAAACAATGAACAAGAAGCCAAGATGGTCGATGCAGAAACAAAGAAGAAGGAAGGAGGGAGGGGGTACTATCTACGCAATGGACGGCAGCCGCGATCACCAAATAAAGCCCAGACCAGTTTTAGCAGAGAGTAGCTTACTAAACTGGCAGAGTTATTAACTCTATGAGTACCAATTTTTGGCAGAGTGAAGAAATTTTATTATCCACTTCTTCCCGTGGAAGGTAATTCTTCTTAATCAATTAGCCGTTACTACTAAACTCTGAAACATCAAGGAAGAAAACAAACAAAAAGAGAAAAATATTAGAAATAGAATTTATTAAATATGATATCAAAAGGAAAAGTTTGTGACCTCTATGGGGCTGCCAAAAATGTCTATCTGGCTTACAAGTGTTCTTGTAGTAGTAACCGAAAGGGGAGAGAGTGAAGGGAAAAAGAAGGAAGAGAGATAGAGAAGGAGGAAGAAAGAAAGAAAAAAAGGGGGGAGCACTTACTGGAAGCTTCTTTTTTGTCAGTCCCCTTCCTGGAAACTCGTTTCCATAGTCCTTTTTGCAAAGGTTAAAATTCCATGGAGGCAGAATATTTTTGAGTTTTCAAGTATCTTAGAAACTTTCCAGCGGCGAATTTTCTTTTTAAACTTCAATTATCCTTTTCTCGATAATTATATTCAGTTTTCAAGTGTCTTAGAAAACGTTGAGGCAAATTTTCTTCTCTTGGTTCTTTTTTGAACGATTTTAATGTCTTGTCAGGACAGAGTTGCATAACGCCTTAGTAAATTTCCAGGTGTCCCTTTTTATCCGAGACCTTAAGGGAATACATTCGATACTTGTCTCGACGCCGCCTTTTCCACAACTGTCGAATTAACTCAAAAATGTCACACACGAGCTTCAATTTAGCATGAAAACGTCTCATCCAATCAACGGGCATAAGGGAGTCAGGTGACATAAAAAAAATGGGGCGCTAGGGAAGGGGGCAGGAAAGAGGTTAAGAAGAAAGGAAGGAAGAACAGAAACAGCAGAAAGAAGGAAAGAAAAAAGGAAAGAAAGAAGGAAGAAAACTTCCACACATAGTAGTATATCGAGGAATTTTGACTGTAAGGACCTGCGAAAAGTCTCTCAAGCTTAAAGTATTCAACTTCTGTTGAATCATTATAAGGACTGAATTGGGAAATAACAGTATCCTGGTCATCAGATGTTGATGCATAATCTCTTTTACCATTCCAATCTTTGTGTTTTCTGTTTATATTTTTTATGTTAGCTTTATCTATTAGACAATGCTGGAAATTATACTTGGGTCCATTCTTTCCTCTCTAATCTTTCAAATATTCCTTCTCTTCCACTTGAAATATCAAATTTGACATAAATATCAAAAGAAAATAATTTTGCTTTTTACATGCAAATATGAAAACCCAATTAATTTCAAATGTACATGACTTTGTTAATGAAACATATGTAAAAAAATAAAAACAGAAAATAATCTTATTTCTTTTTCAAATAACAAGTACAAAGTATGTGTTTAGTCTTGCACTTTACATTTCTGTCATCACAGCTTAAAACAGGCAGTTTACACATACAAGAAGCAATGTTATACAGCATATCTAGCTTTTCCTTGTGTCCATACATAATCTTTTTTAACTGTACCGACATGCAAGAGAGTGTAAGCTTGCCGACTGCGGCTTTGACTAGCCTTTCATTTTCTGAGGGGATGATGTCACTCTTTAAAGCTCTGAATGCATGTATAGATTCGGGGAGGATGATGTTAAAATCTTTCCACTTAACTTTATGTAAGTCGATGAGAAAAATCTTCCATTGATGTGTTAGATTGTTTCCAGTATAAATATGTATAAAAAAAAAGAATGTAAACACGTAAACAACAGACTCTGATAATGAATATGGAGAGTATAATTTATTCATGCTCCCATAAGTATTCTGACAAGTATATACAGTAGAGGTGGCTGTACAACTTTCGGCTACAATAATAATAATAATAATAATAATAATAATAATAATAATAATTCTAATTTCGTTTATGAACGTCTCTCTGGAAAGGGATGGGATTCATTTCCAGAGGATTTCCCTTAATCCCGGCTTCAACCCAGGAGCTTCAAAGATCAAGGGTTTTCCTAAGGATGTTGGTGGTACCTATAATTGCAGAGGTTTGAAGGCCGCCTAAAACACCGGGGATTTGTAGTTTTTTCAATTGTCCTTCCAGACGACTTGATACTACTCCTAGTGTACCAACTACGACTGGGATTATTTGTGTTTTAACCCCGTGTATACGCCTTATCACCAAGGCCAATGGAGCATAATTGCTCCACTTCTCATTCTCCGTCTCTCTCACATTCCTGTCCCAGGGTACTGAGAAGTCTACAATCTGCCAGTTTTTTGAGACCTTGTCAATGACGACCAAATCCGGACGATTATGTTACAATTGCTTGGTCGTTATAACACTTTTGTCCCATCATACCTCTACCTTGCCATCCTCACTTGTTCTCATTTCATCAGGCACCTCCTCAAACCATTTTCCAGCACACTTCATCCCAACCCTCTTACACACCTCCCAATATATCCGGAGTCTCATGCGATAGTGTCTTTTGCGGTACTCTCTCTGGGCCAGTCCACTACACCCTGCAGCAAGGTGCGCAATTGACTCTGAGGTCTTACCACAAATCCGGCATTCTGCAGCAATTTCCTCTCCTAGAACCACTTTTTTGAACAATCGTGTTCCTAATGCCTGCTCTTGTGCTGCAGAAACAAAAGCTTCAGTACTCTTAGCAAGATACCCAGCTCTAAGCCATTGCCATGATCTTTCATCAGCCACTTTTGCTATATCCTGGAAGAACCTTCCATGCATTTTCTTCCTAGCCAGTTCCTCTGCCCTTTCTCTATCCATACGTTTCACATAATCAGCCTTGGTCTCACATACCTCCACTTCATTGGCCACAACCTTAAGCATCCACTCCCCACTTCTAACCACATGCTCCTTCAATGACATCTCCTCGGTTCTAACACAATCTTTTACACTTTTCAATCCTCTCCCACCATCTTTCCTCTTTTGATACAGCCTTGCTACCCTACTTCGAATGTGAAATATACCAAACATTGCTAAAACTTTTCTTGTTTTGATATCCATGGCATGCAAATCCTTGTCACACAATTCTAAAATTCCCACACTGTATCTCAAAACACTGACTGCCCATGCATTTACTGCTTTCATTAGATTTCCTCCATACAGTTTCGACTTTGCAATTAGTTTCACTCTTCTAAGATACTCCTTCCTGACTTTTTCTTTCATTTCTCTGTTCATGATGCCTACACCCTCCAGCACTCCTAAATACTCATATCCTGTATCTTCTATTTCTTTCATGATTTCTCCATTTGGCAACACTATTCCATTCGAATGAATCTTTACTCCTCTTTTCATCACCAGCACCGCATATTTAATAATCCCAAACTCCATCCCAATGTCTTCTGAGTATGCCCCCACAAGTTCTACCAGTCTCTCCATTTCCTTTTCATTTCTACCGAATATTCTCAAATCATCCATAAACAGTAGATGGTTGAGGCATCTGTCACCAGATCCAAAGTTATACCCCAGTTTTTCTCTCTTCAAGAGGATGCTCAGTGGCATCATTATTATTACAAAAAGAAGTGGCGATAACGAATCTCCTTGAAATATCTCACGTTTAATGCCAACCTGCCCCATCTCCTCTCTGTTTGCTGTCAGCACCGTTTTCCATTAAGCCATAATTGTCTCCAAAATCCCTACCACATTCTCAGCAACCTTCATCATCAATAGTATTTCACGTATCCATGAATGAGGAACCATGTCATAAGCCTTTCTGTAATCGATCCATGCTATGCTCAGATTTCTCTTCTTCTTCTTCGCATCCTGCATTATTGTTTTATCAATTAGTAGTTGCTCTTTAGTACCTCTCGAGCCTTTCCGGCACCCCTTTTGTTCATCAGGAAAAACACCATTACTCTCTAGATGTTCATCAATTTTCTCCGCAAATATTCTAGTCAACAGTTTCCACATCAATGGCAGACATGTAATTGGTCTATAATTATTGGCATCTGTTCCTTTTGTAGGATCTTTCCTAATCAGTGTTGTTCTTCCCTTCACAAGCCACAGGGACATCTCCCGACTCTACAACCCTTTGCAGAGCAGCAGCTATAGGTGGATAAAGGCATAGAAACTGTTTAAACCAGAAGCCTATCACTCCATCTGGACCAGGTGCCTTCCAGTTTGTCATCCTTCGTATGCCAGCTTTAACGTCATCGATGGTTATCTCAACATTCTTCATCTGCTGCATTTCTGATAGCCTTTCTCTGACCTCTCCCAACCAGCTAGCCTTCTCACTATATCGCCCTTCAACAGACCAAATCTCACTCCAGAACTTCCTTGCATCTTTTGCATTTGGAGTGTTGTTATTTCCCGCCTGTTTACTACCATTTAATTCTTTATACAGCTGAAACTGATTGTTTCGAAAAAGGTTGTTCTGCCCAAATGCAACACTTTTTCCAACAAAGTTCCTAATTTTCATACCACCAGTGTGGACCTTCTCTTTCAACATTGTTAGAACATTCATCGTTCCTTTTTCCACCAATCTATACCTCCTTTCAAGCTCATCCTTAGCTTTCTGTCCTAGTTTAACTCCTTTTCTTATTTCTTTGATTCTACCAATGTCTTTCCGCCACCGTTTAATACTTTCTTCAAGCCGCCTCTGCCAGTGTGGCCTTCTATCCTTCATTTTTTTCCTTTTTCTTCTGTAATAAGCCAAGACGATTCGCAATAATGTATGACGCTGCATATAGAAGCCTGTTAAGTTCCGTAATCGATATGTTCTTTCTTATGATGTTGTGAATTACTCCTTGAATTATTTTTACCTCGTTTTTCACCTTCCGCCTATCACTACTCTTCATACTTGGAATCTCTATGATATCGTCTCTAAGAAGAACCTCTCTTAACTTCTGAAGTACTTCTTTTTCTACAGAAGTCAAAGTTCGAACTTCATCACCATTTCTCCATACATTTGCGCCTTTCACTGGCTCCATTGTCTCAGTCAATGATCTCATCTGCCTTAGATCCTTCAAACTCTTTCTCATTACTTTCCCTAACCATAGGATTCCATATCTCCTCAGTTGTCCACCTCCCATCATCATTTACATTTCCTTTCTGCACTTCCACTCTCTCAGTTCTTTCATCAGAGCTAGTTTACTTTCGTTATTCATTTCATTCCTAACCATCCATTCAATCTCTTCTCTTACAATCACTGAAAGTAGGTTGTTATATTTAATTTGTTTTAACTGGGATACCAAACTCGCAACACTTCTAGGCCCCCCCTCCTCTCGATTCCCATTCTTCCTTCATTTTTCGGATATATCCACCAGATTTGCTACTTCCACTCCTTACAAAGCATTCCCACAGGACTCTTCTTTCCTCATTCGTCCATGTTTTTTTTTACATTTCCTGTTCCAACTCCCTTCGTGTCTTGGTACCCTCTCTGGCAATTCTCACTCCCCCTATATCCAGCCACATCCTCAGAGTTTCGAACAGTTGTAAGATGATGACAGGATCCACCTTGTTGACCAGTGGGACACCTATCTGACGTGAGACCATCACAAGATGTTCTAGCTTCATTTACGTCATTATTTTCAATATTTTGATTTGACATTCTCCCATAAATGGGGTTAGTGAATTTAAGGTTACACCACCACTGATAGTTTTATCGAGACATTATCTCTAGGAGGGTTCCCCACTAAGGTCAAAGATCCCCTTCTGAACTTTTTCCTCCATCACCACCACTATTCCCATTACCACCACTAACAACAATAGAAATAAAATCTACAATGATAATAGCAACACTAATATCGGTAACAATAATATTAACAGCAAAAGCAACAATAGCAATGACAGCAAAAAACAACACCTACCATTACAGCTACAGTAATAATAAAATATAATAAAAACATACCACCATTACAACCACTACCACCACTACTACTACTACTAGTAATAATATTAGTGGTAATAGTAATAACCAATAAAGTAAATTTGTTTTTTTTTTAAATAATAATAACAATAATAATGATAATGGTAATAATGATACTAATAATGATAATGATAACAAAAATAAAAATAATAATAATAAGTAGAACACTGATAATAATAATAATAAGTAGAAGAAGAAGAACAATAACAATAATAATAATAATAATAATAATAATTTCAGTTAGAAAAGCTTACTTTGTTCGTTTTTTTTTAACTCCTCTGCCGATGTTGCTTTTGGTCAGAAAAATGTACACAAAAACAGAAACATAAAACATCCAAATATGTGAAAGACAATTCCTCGTTTAACCGTGAATTCAATTTTTAAATACTAATTTCAGTTAGAAAGGGATTTTTTTTTTTTTTTTTTTTCCCTCAGCTATTTTTTTTTTTAAAACTCCGCTGCTGATTTTGCTGACGACCGGAAAAATGTACATAAGGACAGAAACGTAAAACATCCGAACATGTGTAAGATAATTCCTTGTTTAACCATAAATTTCAAGTTCAAATTAAAATTTCGGTTAGAAACGCTTTTTTGTTTCGTTTGTTATTTTTTAAACTCCGTCGCTGTTGTCGCTTTTGCCGGAAAAAAAATGTACACAAAGACAGAAACATAAAACATTGTAACATGTGTAAGAAAATTCATTGTTTAACCATGAATTTCAAGTTTAAATCCAAATTTCGGTTAGAAACGCTTTCTTGTTTCGTTTGTTATTTATTATTATCATTATTAATAATAATAAATAACAAACGAAACAAGAAAGCGTTTCTAACCGAAATTTATTATTTATTATTATTATTATTAATAATAATAATAATAATAAGAAGAAGAAGAGAAGCTTTTTGCTCCTTAAATTTTAGTGAAGATCAATAGTCGCTGTCAACAAGAAATCAATGGTAAGCGGCCGTTACGTTAATACAAATGCAATCGCGATGGTTATCGAGAGAGGTGAAGAGTACTGGAAGTCTGGGGTGATTTGTTGTCACCCAGACTCCGAATAGCACCATAAGTTGTCCTCAAGGAGAAATATTTGATGGTAGCCTGTGTGACGAATAATAATTATTATTATTATCATCACTACTACAATTACTATTATAATAATGCAAAAAAAAATCCTTTACTCACATGAGATTATTCTGGTCAACCGACAAGACGCAATCAACGTCCAACTAAATTTGAAAATATTGTTTGTTTTTTTAATATAATTTATAATAATAATGATAACATTAATAATTATAATAATAATAATAATGATGATGATAATAATAATAATAATGATAATAATAATAATAATGATGATAATAATAATAATAATAATGATGATAATAATAATAATGATGATGATAATAATAATAATAATGATAATAATAATAATGATAATAATAATAATGATAATAATGATAATAATAATAATAATGATGATGATAATAATAATGATAATAATAATAATAATGATGATGATGATAATAATAATAATAATGATAATAATAATAGTGATAATAATAATAATAATAATGATAATAATAATAATAATGATGATAATAATAAAATATCCCCCCCCAGCCCAAGAAAGAAGAAAGGAAGGTGGAAAAAAAAATAATAAATAAATAAATAAAAAATAAAGTAAAAAGTTGGGACTATCAGTATATCTTTAAGTATAAACGGGCCCCTTAGTACACTACTGCCACATTGGTTCCACTTCCGCCTGTAGCAGCACAGACACCCTGGCAAGCATGTTCAATAAATGGAAGCCTTCAACGCATGGGATACGTGTCAGATAAGTAGAAAAATGTTTAATACCTTTTAAACGACAAATTATAGTAACATATCCCTGTTTTTACTGTATTTTTGTTTTATTTTCTCACTGACAAGGAAGGGGAAAAATATCCTGCCAAGAGAGCATTTTCCCACCGGTATTTTTTTTTTGTGTGCTAAATTGTCGATTTATTAAAATTCTTTATTTTGACTCAATCTCTGCCAAATATAATATTAATTCCAGTCAGTGGTTAAAATGTACCTAAAATATCGCCCACCGGTCCAAGAAAGAAGAAAGGAAGGGGGGGAAAAATCGGTAACTATATCTAACGGTATTACGACGAATCCACAATACAAATACACTTGTAAGTATGGGAGGGGAATCTATCTTCAAATATCTCTAATTTCGAATTACAGCTACGGACTTTTACTAAAGTAAATATTAATAAGTACTTTGAACCTCTTTCCTTAATTTTTTATTTTTATTTTTCAAATTTTAATTTTATTTATTGATTTATTTTTATTTATTTTTTTATTTATTTTATTTTATTTTTTCATTTTATTTTATTTCATTTTTTAATTTATTTTTTATTTATTTTTCCTTATTTGTTTTTATATATATTTTTTTTCATGTCCCATATGTACGTGTGTGTGATAGTGCACAATACCTCCTGTATACACTATCCCTGCAGCAGAACCACAAAAACAAAAATATGAAAAATGTCAATTACAAATATTCCAAACCAGAAGAAAGATCTGGGTGTCATGATCGGCAGGTGCTCCTTCGGTAGCCAGCATGGGGGACCCAGTCATCATCCTGCGAATGTTGACCAACTTTCTAATTTCAGAAACTCAAATAACATGGACGCTGAACAGGTAAGTATAACCTCTAATTTCAGAGAACAAAAAAATACCGAGAAAAGACAGCACAGCCATGATAACCATCAAAAGGAAAAAATCCGAAGAAAGAAATGGACAACAAAGGAGAATAGACTCGTAATGGAATGCTACTATACAAGCCATCCTAAATACAGATATGGAGGTTATCGGAAACGAATGAAAGAAGTATGGGACCTATCCAGTGACTTCCATACGACATAACAAAGAATTGCGGACCAAGCAAGACTAATACTCAAGAAAGGTTGGCTCTCTAAACTAGAACTAACAGAAATTCAGCGAAAAGTAAATGATGAAACTGAACAAGAAGCAACCCCCAACGGAATCACACGTAGAGCAACCCCACAAGTTGAAGCCTCACAAGTAAAAACACCAAAGGCCGACAACCAACAAAGAACGAAGTCCACAAACGTGGAAACCGAGAACAATGAAACAGAACTAACAGAGAATGAAGCAAATGAAATAAATAAAATAATACAGCTGATGAACGAGGAAAAAACAAAGCTCCCATCGTTAAGGAACTAAAAGCAGAAGAAACTAAAAACAGAAACAGAGAAGGTTAACAAGCTCCTCCCACATATCCCAACAAATACAATCACAGACTTAAACAACCTAATTTATGCGGGCGCCAAAATGGTAAGTATGAATCTCAAATCAGAAAAACAACCGGGGAAAAAAACCTGGATGGGAAATAAGACTAGAAACCCAAATACAGAAACATAAAAAAGAAGCTAAAAAGATCAACAAGAAGAAAGCAATGTGGAGAAAACGGAATATTGGAAATGTAACTAAACAAGAAACATGAAGAACTGGACCAAAAAATAAAGCAAAAGAAGCGAGATTGAGACGATATAGATATAAATCTGAACAATGCAAACAAAACAGAACATTTGAAACTAATGAAAGCCAATTCTACCAAAATGTGAATGGAGGAAACACAAAAACAAAACAACCAAATCCGACAGAAACAAAACTCTACTGAAGTAAAATATGGGAAGAGCGACAAGATCACAATAGAAATGCTGAATGGCTGAAAGACATGAAAGAAGAGTTAGAACAAATAGAAGAAGGAACAGTGAATGAAATCAACAAGGAAACCCTAAAGAAAACCATAGGAAAAATGGCAAACTGGAGAGCACCAGGGCACGACGGGATACATGCATACTGGTTCAAAAAATTCACAACCTTACACGAAAGGCTAGCTCAAAACCTGAGAAGATGTATACAGGAAGCAAGCGTAACAGACTGGATGACAAAAGGCAGAACCACACTGCTACAGAAGGTCACGGAGAAAGGAACCATCCCTAGCAACTATAGACCAATCACATGCTTACCAACTAGTGGAAGATACTGACAGCGCAACTGAGGGAACAAATCTACCACTCCCTGAATAACCGTGAACTCATCCCCGAGGAGAAGAAAGGATGCCAAAAAGGAAAAAGAGGAACGCATGACCTGTTATATATAGATCAAAAGATCCTAAAGGAGGTAAAAAGGAGGAGAAAGAATTTAGCCATGACATGGATCGACTACAAAAATGCATACGACAGGATCCCCCAAGCATGGGTAATAGAATGCCTAAAAATGTATAAAATACTAAGCGGGATCACCAATATAATAGAAAATGCAATGAAAACATGGAGACTGGAATTGACAGCCGATGGACAACACATAACAGAAATTAACATACAAAGAGGAATCTTTCAAGGAGACTCACTATCACCACTACTGTTCATCATAGCCATGATGCCCTTGAACAGTATTCTGAGAAAGTGCCAAACCGGATACAAGTTCTCCAATACACAGGAAAAAATGAACCACCTGATGTACATGGACGATCTGAAACTATTTGCAAGGACCGAAAAGGAGCTAGAGACATTAATCAAGACTACGAGAATCTTCAGCCAAGATATCCAAATGGAATTTGGAATGGAAAAGTGCACACAACTAGTTAAAAGAAAGGGAAAACTGGAAATGACAGAAGGCATGGAACTACCCAACCAAACAGAAACGAGGGTACTAGGAGAACAAGACAGCTATAAATACTTGGGAATTCTGGAAGCGAACACCATCAGAGCAACAGAAATGAAAGAGAAAATTAGAAAGGAATACCTCAGGAGAACAAGAAAACTCCTGGAAACGAAATTATATAGCAGAAACCTAATAAAAGGTATAAATACTTGGGCAGTATCACTAGTAAGATACTCTGGACCGTTTATAGGGTGGACCAAAGAAGAACTGAGACAACTCGACCAGAAAACCAGGAAATTCATGACCATGCATAATGCACTACACCTAAAGGACGATACTGACAGACTCTACGTGAAAAGGAAAGACGGTGGGAGAGGACTGATCTGTATAGAAGACTGTGTGAAGGACACGAAAAAGAACTAGAAAAATACATAATGCAAAACACTGAAAGGATAATTATGGCAGCGAGAGACACAGAAAAAACAACAAAGCAGAAAACAGAGAGACTAACGACAAAATGAGAAAAGAGAAATGGGAAGAGAAACAACTCCACGGAAGATTCATAAGAATGACAAAAGATGAGAATAACGAAAAAACCTGGACATGGATGCGAAAAGGACATATAAACCGTGAAACTGAATCTCTAATAACTGCAGCACAAGATAACACGATAAGAACCAACCATATCAAAGCAAGGATGGATAAAACACAAGAAAACAGCAAATGCAGACTATGTGGACAAAGAGACGAAACAATAAACCATATAGTAAGTGAATGCAACAAACTGGCCTAAAAGGAATACAAAAACAGGCATTACCAAGTGAGGAGGGCGGTGCACTGGGAATTATGCAAACGACTGCATTTTGAGTGTACAGACAAATGGTACAAGCATAAACCCACAACAGCACTCGAAAACGAGAACCACAAAATCCTATGGGACATGGACATACAGACGGACAAATCCATCCAGGCAAGAAGACCAGATGTCGTAATAATTAACAAGAAAGAAAAATCCTGTCAAATGGTAGACTTTGCTGTCCCAGCTGACCACAGGGTGAGTATGAAAGAAAAGGAGAAACAAAGCAAATACACAGAGCTAGCCAGAGAGGTAAAAGGGATTTGGATGATGAAGAAAATCAAAATAGTACTGGTAATAGTAGGAGCACTAGGAACAATTCTGAAAAACTTCGCAAAAAGAATGGCAGAAATTGGAATCAGAGGAATAACTGCAAAAATACAACGCCTAACGATAAAGAAAACGGCTGAAATATTAAGGAAAACCCTAGAATGTGGGGAATAACACAAGACAATATAACAAAAAAGCGTTACAGGGAATGAAGAACGCCGAAGCTGCATATCAACATGCTCTACACTACCATCATGCATCCCCCCATTGTCTCATGACCGTCCCCCCCCCAATAGAAAAGTGATACCAAAGAGCCAAGAAGGGTCAAGGAGGATGGAAAGACCGAGGAGAGAGCGCTGGCCAGACCTCCGCTGGACAAACGCGAAGAGAACTGGGATCGTGGGGAGGCTTAGTGCCACTCAAATTCCAGTATAAACCAATGGCCACTACCAGCAAGAAATCAATGGTATGAGGCTGTTGCGATGACTCAGATTTATCTGCAAGTGCTATTGAAGGAGGTGGAGAGAGCTGGATGTCTGGGGAGACTTGTTGTCACTCAACTTCCAGAGAAAACCACAGGTCTCCAAACCGATCGTTTGTTGACTTGTGTGAAAGCTCCATGTGAGCCAATAACGGAAATAATAGTAATGATAATAATGATAATAATAATAATAATGATAATATTAATAATAATAATAATAATGATAATAATAATGATGATATTAATAATAATGATGATAATAACATTAATAATAATAATAATGATAATAATAATAATGATGATAATAATAATGATGATGATAATAATAATAATGATAATATTAATAATAATGATGATAATAATGATGATGATAATAATAATGATGATAATAATAATGATAATATTAATAATAATAATAATGATGATAATAATAATGATAATAATAATAATGATAATGATGATAATAATAATAATGATAATATTAATAATAATAATGATAATATTAATAATAATAATGATAATAATAATAATAATAATAATGATGATATAATAATAATGATGATAATAATAATAATGATAATAATAATAATAATAATGATAATATTAATAATAATAATAATGATAATAATAATAATGATGATAATAATAATGATAATGATGATAATAATAATAATGATAATATTAATAATAATAATGATGATAATAATAATAATGATGATAATAATAATAATGATGATATAATAATAATGATGATAATAATAATGATGATAATAATAATGATAATAATAATAATAATAATGATATAATAATAATGATGATAATAATAATAATGATAATAATAATAATGATGATGATAATAATAATGATAATATTAATAATAATAATGATAATAATAATGATGATAATATTAATAATAATAATGATGATAATAATAATAATGATAATATTAATAATAATAATGATGATAATAATAATGATAATATTAATAATAATAATGATGATAATAATAATAATGATGATAATAATAATAATGATAATATTAATAATAATAATGATGATAATAATAATAATGATGATGATAATAAGCTAAGTACATTTTATCAAATCGTTTTGTATAAAACCATTATAACTATGTCTAGAGTTGAATGTAATAATCAAAGAGGAAAGCGCCCCCGTGTGTGTGTCATGCGGTCATACAACTTACCTTCGAATGGGATCTGAGAGAAAGAGTAATTAAAGATGGCAGCCATGGATTTATAAGGTGTAGTCTCGTGGAATCTCACAAGATCTCATCTTCCACTACACATGCATGCAAATGGAATGGGGTCAGTTTTCTGATAAAATATCTGTTGGCAGATACATTGGGCAGAGACGTGCTGGAAGTTGAGAGAGAAAGTTGTCAGTGACGAATTCTAGCTGAACGTTTTGCGTATTGTATTTGGTTTATTTAATTTTGCTGTTTACCAGCCCATTTAACATCAAGGTATTTCGGCATAATGGGAGAAAAATTCGACCTTAAATTAATACCGAAATTCGACAGCTCGACCCCGGTACTTGACTGGGTGGAGAAGGTGGAACTACATTGCCTGTTGTCTAGTGTGAAGAATATTGAACATGTGGTTCCTCTACATTTGTCCGGTGGGGCTTTCGCAGTATATCAACAGCTTAGTCCTGAGGAAAAACAGGATTATGAAAGGACTGCGGGCTAGCTCAAGCATAGCTTCATTGTCCCTTAACGACCTGGTAGATCGGGCCAGGACCGTGATGAAGAATACTTATGAGATGGGAGAACCGATAGTCACTGCTGCACAGCATGCATTAAATGAGGATAAACCATCCCAGGGGCCCGTCCTGCAAGGTGAAGTCATGTGCTATAGGTGCAATGACCAGGGTCACATTACGAGGAACTGCCGGCGGCAACTGACAGCTATTCGCTGCTACCGATGTAATAAGATTGATTATATGGCCCGGGATTGTTCAGGAAACGAGGTTGGGGACAAGGTGCCAGCATCGACCTCTTCCCCAAAACAGAAATTAGACGAGGCGCTTCCGACCATTCAGGTCTATGTCAATGAGACATTGTGCTCAGCACTCTTCGACTCTGGGTGCTCTCGCACTGTAGTGAGTGCGGGCCTCTGCCACACTTGGAAGAAGAGGACTACTAGATTAACCACCCTCAATGGAGCAACGCGGACATGTTGTGGGGTGGGCACTGTGAACATTCGCACTAAAACTGGAAATTCAGCCAACATCGAAGCGCTGGTAGTACTCGAGAAACTGCTCAGCTTTGACCTGCTTCTAGGCTATGATGCCATCAGAGCCCTAGGTGGTACTCACATAACACAGACGGGGGCGATACAGGTTCAGGAGAAGGTTCCAGTGTGTGCTGCTTTGAAGATTGATCAGCCAGACTTTATTGTCAAGTTTGACCAGCAGCAGAAGGCTTGGATAGCCGTATGGAAGTAGTCAGAAAACCAGGAATCAGCCAAACAGCGAAATGAGGTAACAGAGTACCATGTGCCCAACCAAATGAGGCCTGCATATGAAGAGGAACTTCGTGATTGGATTAAAGATGGCTGGTTGATTCCCTATCCCTATGAGAAAATTGGACCTCCCAAAGGCCTGATTCCACTGATGGCAGTCACTCAGCACAACAAAGCAAAGGTGAGGCCAGTGATGGACTATCATGAACTGAACGCGCATGTTGATGCATTCACAGCAGATGCTGACGTTTGTGCCAGCAAGTTACGAGAGTGGCACCAGCAGGGTTCCAATGTGTCTCTGCTGAATCTAAGAAAAGCATACCTGCAGGTCCGAATCAGTGAAACAATGTGGTCATTTCAGATGGTGGTGTTTGCTGGCAGGGGGTACTGCCTTACCAGACTAGGCTTTGGGCTGAACGTGGCACCCCAAATAATGAAGATCATTATTAACACTGTGTTGTCACAGGAAGAGACAATAAAAGATGGGACATCGGCGTATTTTGATGACATATATGTGAATGAAGACATTGTGTCATCGTCACGTGTGAGGGCCAAACTGGCTGAGTTTGGTTTGACATGCAAGGATCCAGAACGTTTGGTGAATGGCGTTCGTGTCTTGGGCCTGAACGTTTGACAGGAGCAAGGAACTTTGAAATGGAGGTGCAGAACTGCAGTTCCTGAAGTGCCCGATGTCTTCACGAGGCAAGCAGTATTCTCCCTGCGTGAAAAACTTGTGGGGCACCTACCAGTGTGTGGATGGACTCGCATGGCAACAGGCATCATAAAAGGGAGGGCAAGCGCAGTCACCAAAGGATGGGATGATCAAAAAGCCGACAATTTGTTGATTTGCATGGTGAAGGAGACCATCGCAAGGGTAAAGCAGGAAGACCCGGCCAAAGGAGACTGGTGCGTGCAGGGAGACAAACTGAATGTGTGGGTGGGTGCGAGCTCTCTGGCAATTGGTATGCTGTTGGAGGAGAATGGTGCTGTGATTGATGACGCTCGATGCAATGGAAAATCAGGAAATTATGCATACACACAGATTCACTATGCGTGTACCACTGGATATCAGACACACTGACAGGTAAGACTAGGGTGTGCACTAAGGCAGCCAGCGAGATGCTGATCAGACGGAGGTTGGAGACCGTAAAAAGCTGGTAACAGAGTACAACCTATCTGTGGATGCGGTACTGGTCACTTCAAATTGCAACCTTGCTGATAGGCTCACTCGGGTGCCACAGAGATGGTATGGCGCCATGAAGAAGAAAGCCGAGCCAGTACCATTATGTGCCACCTCTATTGAGGTGGTGGATGAAATCAGGAAGATACACCACCTCAGTGGACACCCCAGAGTGAGACAGACATGTTATTTTGTGCAGTTGTTCAATCTGTCGGTGTCCAAAAGTGCAGTGAAAGCGGTAGTGAGGGAATGCCAAACATGCCAGTCAATCTACCCCGCCCCGGCCAGATGGCGGAAAGGTCAGCTGGGAGTAAGCACGACTTGGAGCCAACTGGGTATGGACATAACCCACTACGGCAGCCAGCACTTCCTCACCCTGATCGATTGTGGACCGACAAGATTTGCAATCTGGTGCCCAAAAAAGACAGGATTTCTCCAGTGTAATCCATGAATTGGAGTCCATATTTTATGAAAGGGGGCCGCCTGAAGAGATCCTCACAGACAATGACTCAAACACAGATGTGCATATGTACCAAGTGGCAACGGCATAGCAGAGCAGTGCCATCGAAGCATGAAGAGGATCACAGCAAGAAAACAATGCACAATCACAGAGGTGGTCTATAGATATAATGCAACTCCAAAGGATGGCATGACTGCTGCAAGCGCACCCACCAATGTTATCCATTGCTATCAAGTGCGCATCAAGGACATTGACGCCCGTCTGCCTAATCGGCAGGAAACCCGAGGGCCGTATAAGTTAGGGGACACTGTTTGGGTGAAGCCTCCCAATAATCGATGCACCAGCAGCTTTCAAAGAAGGCGAATCACTGGCATCATCAGTGAGCAAGCCGTGCTAGTCAATGGTACTCCACGTCATGTGAAGGATATCCGGCCTGCCCTGAATACGAACCAGTTGGCGAGTAGCAGTGATGGATGACCTGTGGATCCATCCTATTCCCCGTAATGGTACAACTGTGAACCCTAACACTGATGGCGATAGTTCCAGCACCCATTCTGAGAGCTCCGACGAAGGTGAAGAAATCCAGCCTGATGGTATGACTGTACGCCCTAACGCTGATGCTAATGGTTCCAGCACGTCTTCTGAGAGCTCCAATGAAGATGAAGTAGTCCAGCCAATCCCCCTTCGTAGAGGTGCCCGCAACAAACGATCGCGTCCACCATGCCAAATGTGTGGTCTGGAGACCAGGAGGGAGTGTAGAGTTGAATGTAATAATCAAAGAGGAAAGTGCCCACGTGTGTGTGTGTCGTGCGGTCATACAACTTACCTTTGAATGGGATCTGAGAGAAAGTGAAATTAAAGATGGTAGCCATGGATTTATAAGGTGTATTTTCGTGAAATCTCACAAGATCTCATCTTCCATTACACATGTATGCAAATGGAATAGGGCGAGTTTTCTGATAAAATATCTGTTGGCAGAGGCAGTGGGCAGAGACGTGCTGGAAGTTGAGAGAGAAAGTTGTCAGTGACGAATTCTAGCTGAACTTTTGCGTATTGTATTTGGTTTATTTTGTTTACCAGCCCATTTAACATTACTATCTAATCTCACTTTTTCTTTTGTTTTTGCTTTGTATTTTCCTTATTCAGGTATTTTTAACCATATTTTATTCTACAACAAATTAATTACTAAAAACAGATTGGTTTACTCACCATGCTTACTAGACATATCATTTCTACTTATTGTTAGAGTAGAATCTTCAATTTATGTTCATTTATTGCGAAGAGAACAAACTTTTATTTAAGTAAGATATTCATTATTTTTCGAGCCATACAGAGGCAAAGAAAGTCTAAAACCCAAGCACATATTTACCCCTCTCAGTGTGATGGACCCATAGCACAGGTTTTTGATTTAATAAAAAATATTGTTCGATCGAGCGTCCAAACTTATGAGATGAAAATATGAATGAATTTCTTAATAAAAAAGAGTTGTAGTAGCCCTCTATATCAAGGTGGCACCTAGATTGGGGTGATTAGGTAAATAAACAAAAAATTTGTTTTCGATTTTGGAGCATCTTCTAAACCCTTACACGATCATATTTTCTTTTTTTGGTTTTGTTTTCCTTTGTTTTGTGTGTATGTGTGTGTGTGTGTGTGGGGAGGGCGTTTTGGATTCTATTTTTCTGTCTTTTTTATATTATTTAATACTACTATGTATGCTTCGTTTGTTGACAGACTAACAATTCATAAAAAACTATTTCTTATAAGATAAAACACGTTTTTACACTCAAAGGCTGAATTACATCCAGAAAAATTCTCATTTTCATTAATTTTGACTCAGTTTGTATCTGACTAGATCCACGCTAGTTTTTTAATTTTTTGTCTGGCAAATAATTTACACCGCTAAAGTACGAATGTCCCCTTCATTAGATTGTCTACAAATAAACTTATTTTTTATATATTGTTTTTTTTTTTGTACTACAGTTGTTGTTTTTTTGTTTAGTTCTCTTTCCTGGACTCATTTTTTACACTGTCATTAACATTGGGGAGGGGGGTAATTTTTTTAACTCAGCTTCACCTCACAATTTCCTTTGAACTGAGGACTTCTATAGGTTTTAGACTATGCTGAATAAGACAATCTCTTAACTTTGGCAGAAATAAGTAGTTTACAAGATATGACATACATTATGCACTGTAATTCACTGTTCTACGCACATGCAGCAAACAAGTCTACTTCTCTCTGTAGGATACTGCCCCCTCCAATTTCTTCTTTGGTTTATAGTCTTTGCAGGTGGGTATGCTGACAACATATATCAAGGTTAAACTTGGGGCAAATACTTTGACAATCTCTGCTCCCCCCCCCCTCATAAAATGGAGTGTCTATTCTTAAGCTGTTCTTAACATTAGGCCACCAACAACAACCGTAGTTTAATTTTTATAAGGGGTGGGGGGCATGCTTCCACCGGGCAAAACTCTACAAAAAAATCCCTTGCTGAATCCTGTCTGTCGTACCAGTGTGCAAGAATTCTGGTGAAAGAATTGACCCATTCAATTATCACTCTATCAGTCTCCTTTTCACTCAAGAGTCATTATCAAGCACAAGTTTACCATTTTGCAAAGCTAATCTCTTTGAGCAACAGTATGGACTGTTTTACTGTAGATATTTTAACAGTCATCTCTGACCACATATACCATGCAGATAAGGCAGAGGAAGTTAGAACTGTAGCTCTTGATATATCCAAAGTCTGGCATGAACGGCTTCTAATAGAAAATAAAATCATACAGTATTACTGGATGAATGCTAAATATAATTAGATCCTTCTTAGACAAGAGGAAAATCCAGGTTGTCCTTGATGGATGTATATCCAAACAGCATAATATTAGTGCCTCAGGGATCGATCCTTGGACCTTTATTATTTTTGATATTCATAAACAATCTCCCTGATAACATTGTGCCTGAGATAAGTATATTTGCTTTATAATAGACATGAGAGAAAAATGGATGTACACATATTTAAGGCAGTGGCAGAATCCTTAGAAAATGACCTTCAGTTAATAGTGGAATAGAGTCGTAAATAGATGACAACATTTAATGCTACTAAGACTAAGCTTCTTTCCTTTAATAATTACAAAAAGCTTTTCAGTCACTGATAGCCATGACTAATAGTACTCTACCTGAGAGTTTTTCCTTCAAATTCCTTGGCTTAACATTCGCAGTCAACATGAAATGAACCAAATACATAGAGGACATTGCAAAGGCTGCTGCACAGAAGATCGGTTTCTTGTATCATGCTAGAAGGTTACTCACTGAGAGTATTCTGTACCTCTACAAAGTCACCATTCACCCATGCATAGAGTATTGTTGCCATATCTGAACTGACACAGCCACCATTAGTCTCTTCTTCTTCTTGGGCAGGGTCCAAAGAAGAATCTCCAATTTATTAGGTCCAACACTGTCAACTAAGCTTCAACCCCTGTCCCATGGTCACAATGTTGCATTCCTGTGTCTATTTTACAAGTACTTTAATAGAATGTGCTCTGATGAACTTGACATACCCCCCAACAAAACTGTTTAGCAAAAAATTCCACCCCTTCACTGTAAAGGCCTCTACATGCTGGAAAGCTTTCTATAATAGCTTCTTCCCTCAGATTGCTAGACTTTGGAATTCTTTCCCTGTTATCTGCTTCCCTGACTGTACTGATATGCAGAAGTTTAAGTATAATGTAAGCCAACATTTAGCTCATCTTAGTCCTAAATAGTAGCCCTTTCTTTGGTATGGCTAGCTTACACAAGGATTGGTGCACTTTCTCATAGTGATGTTGCCTATAGTAACAACACTAAGCTGGATACTCCATCAGAATAGATGAATTCATTTCCTGGAATCTAATAAGACCAAGAAAAAAAAAAAAAAAAGAAATAAAAAGAAATAGATAATGTAGTTAACTGGTCAATAAGTGAGGAAACATTAATATTCATAACTTCTTTACTAACTCGACATTTTAGAGATAAACAAAAACTGCAATGGAATAGTCAAATATTTGTGCATTTCATATTAGTCATATTTGATATTCATATTTCAATTTGTTTTTTCTCATCACAGAGATTATTTTGTTGGTGCAAATAAAAATAACTGTGTGGTGAAAATAATTATAATAGGAGCGTTGTACCATCTTCCTCTTTTTCAGTAACCAGCAAAGTGGATCGGTTTAAGATACTTTATTCTTCTTCTTCCTCTTCTCTGGTCAACTTTTAATACAGGCAACTTACTGAAACACAAAAAGCTTAACTTATTTTGTCTTTCATGCAATAAGATTGACTTGATTCATAGTTAGTTACACTTTTTCTTTTGTCACTAGCTTGCTGTAAATTTATTTTTCTCTTACCAGCTTGCTGTAAATTACTTTTCAAACAGAAGCCATTTTCAACAACAGATAATAAGCAAGCGTAGGACAATTTTTTGTTGACTTATTAATGATATATCTTTTTACGGTTGACATCTAGAATGTTAAAAAAATACAGGCATTTGTCTGAGCTCTGTACCAAGTTGGATTTAACACGATTATGTTGGTTCTGCTGTGATTAATAAGACGTTTCTTAATAAACATTATACAGTAAATACCTATCACTATAGTAGACTGCCTAAAAATAATACATATTTTCTAATTTCCTACCCAAAGCAATGTTAAAATCATAAAGTTTCCATATTGACTCATACAGTTGAATTGCCACATTTTGTTTGAAAAAAGTTTGTGTATGACGAAGGACATCTACCTTATCAACGTTTGAAAGCAGAAAATAAATTGATGAGGCCACTTCAGAAATGAAACACATTCTGCTGTATTTTTTATAACATTCATCTTTTTGCATCCTCAAGGCAGAATTTCTTTTAAGAACCACAAAACTAAGACATACGTTGTAACCAACTCAGACAATTCTTTAAAAACACACACAACTGTACAGTTATGCACAAATGGATTCTTTCAAGAAATGTTAACTTTGAGCATTGAAAAATATTTTCATCAACATAATGTGATTCTTTTTAAATATTTTTTTTGTAAAATAAATTTTGCTTGTCCCTTTTGATATAGAACTTTTGTTTACATGCATATCTATAAATTAAATCATTTCTTAACTAATAATGAATCTGAGAAAATGATGAAATCATTCTTTTTACTTTGCGAGATGATTGGTTGGAGAGATTTTGCAATCTTATTAATCTTTATATTAAATAGAATTACTAACAGTAGGCTTTCCTGTAGCAAACTCATTTCCTACATCTTTATGTCTAAAAGTGTATCACCTATTTGTGTTTGGAAATTCAAGTTTGAAGTTGCTTATGAATATGGATACTTTATCTTTCAATCTCAATGCTTTTAGGTCTCTTTTTATGTCATCCTTCCAAGCTATGTCATATGCTTTTTTTTTTTTGCAAATTAAAGAATGTGGCGGTTAGATATTCTTTTATGATAAAAGTATCTCAGATGAAAGTTTCCAGGCAAACTAGCTGTTTAATTGTGCTTCTATTTTTCTAGAAGCCAAATTGTAAGTTTGTAAATAGTTTTTTCTTTTCCAGAAATTAAGTCAGTTTCGTATTCACTATTTTTCCCCAAGTTTTTGCAGAAACAGCTTATTACTGCAATAGGTCTGTAGTTTCTTGGGTCTGAAGAGGAGTCTCATAGTCTAGAGACACCGTCTGTTGTCTATATAACATTATAGATGGACAGTAGGTATTTTTTATATGTTTTGGGTTCCTGAGGAATTCAGTGTCTAATCAGGACCAATGGTTTTCACTATAGAATCTTTCAATTCATTCAGAAGGAAAGGCTGAATGGAATTTTTGTTTGAAAGTTAATGTGTTTTTCTTTCTTATTTTTTTTATCTTCTGAAATTCAAAGTTTCTGCTAGGAAGTTTTGACTTTTCTTATTTGTGGTCTTTTTGTTATGTACTATATATAATAGTAGTAGTATTGATTTGCTTGCAACATTTTCTTATGTCACATATGATTCTAATTTTTGTATTGATGTTTATTCTAGTTTTTCCTCGATTTTCTTTTATCTACTTTAAATGTTCACTGTGTTTAGGTTATACAGTTTTTAAAGGTATTTAAGGTTTCTTTTTACATTCATCATTAAATCATGGTTTACTGTTTTACAGAGGGGATGTTTTGAGGATACTTTTAGTGTCTAGTCAAGATTTGCCTCCCTTTGCATATGTGGCATGCAAATTGAGAGATACTGGAAATAAAAAAAAGGCCAGTGAAAACTCATCAGTTTAATGCTGGCACAAAATGCAAACACATGTATAATTCTTCATCTTGTTCTTTCTTTCTCTTTGCCCTTTGTTTCAGCCTTGTGAACCAAGTCTATGACATTACATCTAGCAACAAGAATTTAAGTGATTAGCTCACATTCTCTACCACATAAAAAAGATAAATCTGCACAAGAGATTTTATTCAGATATAACAGTAGCAATATCAGACACCATAAAGTTCAGCGCTGGACAAGGCACACACTGCTACTTAATTTAACAGTCATAGTTTTTAAATCAGTAAGAAAGCGCATATTTTTCCATAGTCCATCAAAATAAAACTTATATAACTGGATTCACAATAAAATTTACTTTAAAATGGTATTTGAATATTTTTGTTGTGATTTGTATATCTGAAGAAATCGCTATTTAAATCAAACTATTAATGACAAAACATGCCAGCAGAGCAGAAGTTGTACCCATCAACAATATTTCTAGTAGTTTTAGCTAATCAGGAAAAGGACTTGTCTTTGCTATGGAATTTGAACACAACGTGCATGTATTTCGAGTCAAAAGTTAGAATATCTCAAAGTTGAAGCTTTCTAGTACAAAGGTAATTGAAGATAGAAACTGTGTTCAAACACAATTTAATAGAGAATATATTAATTTCTTCTGTCCTAAAATTTTAAAAGAATTGAATAAATAGTTTTTATGCACGTGTCCATAAAAATGGTGACAAACGCATGTCATATGAGAATTTTTGTGTGCCGTTACTCGCAGAAAAAATCTTATATAAACAAAATGTTCCTCAACTGACTTACGAACATAAAATATTAATTTGCTTTTTGTTTTGTTTTTTTAATTATTTAGAAACCATAAATTTTTAATTATGGAAAGGAAAAGAATATGTTTTAAAAAATTAATTCTTTGAAAAAGAATGACCGACAACGAGCATTATTTTTTTTGTTGTTGCTGTTCTTCTTGGTTTTCGCATCACAATAGAACATCTCAAAGTTGAGGCTTTGTAGTACTAATATAAATAAAGATAAAACTGTGTTCAAACGTTATTTAATAGAGAATGTACTAATTTCTTTTGTCCTAAAATTTTAATAGAATTGGATAAAACTTATGCACAAATTAATAAAAGTAGTCACAACCACATATATGTCACCCCCTCCAAGCTGGTTGTTGAGGACGATCGTCGACCTTGGAACCCTTCCACTTAATTACGGCAGCCTGAAAACGACCTGACTCTGGTGGTTTACAATTCACTATTTTCGTCCTTCCAGTGACCACTGCCGGTGATAATTCTTAGCCGTCTAAAGTTGTTGGTATGGGGAAAGTGACAGAATTATCGGTTGATCGTCTAAATATATACTCCAGACCTGTCATTGTGTACCCTCCTAATGACGAACATTGACAATAAGAGAGCCATGGATTTCAGTGTGGTGAAAAGAAAATTAAAACAATTCCACACACAAATAAACAATGAATCTAAGTTTATTCACAATAGTAATGTCCTTATAGCGTTTCAGAGTCTTGAAGGTAGCCGGTGTGTAGCTATTCTGAGAATATGCACGAAAACGGCGACTTGTAACTTCGACAGTACCCAGAAGTAATCGGTCACTCCTGGTGGCTAGCCAAAAGTTACTTCTAGTTGTTTCGAGGAATGTTCTGAGTTGAAATAAGGCTGTCGGTAGTTGAAGAAACGTGTTAGTTGAAGCCCACTCTGCTAGATCTTAACACGGAGTCGATCAAGTATCGATCTCATCGAACTCATTTTTGGGTTGCTGTTGTCGAGTATATATAGACATTCGTGCCTGCCCTTTGGATGTCACGAGTATATCTTCCTTTGTTTAAAAAAAAACTTGCCCATCATTTGATTTCCTGAACTTTCTTTTCCAAAAATAAACAACTGCTTCGCTTCAAGACTGATCTTTACAAACAATAAATATTTGGGTACATAGTTTTTTTTATTATTAACCACAGAGTCATATGATGCCCACATTTTTTGGGGGGTTATTTTTCTTCAACAGGATATCAACCCCATACCCGTACTTGGTTACGCATAAACATGAGAATTTTTGTGTGCCGAGACGCACACAAAAAATCTGTAAACAAGTGTTCGTCAACTAATTTACAAACATAAAGTATTCATTTTATTTTTGTTTTTATTTAGAAAACACAAGTTTTAATTATGGGCAGGAACAGAATATTTTTATAAAATAAATTCTTTGAAAAAGGATAACCGACAATGATCATGCTTTTAAAGGAGTTAAAATACACAAACCACTTATCCAGTTAAGTAAAAGAATAACTTTTATTGGGTTTGTTTTACAATCCACAGAAGTATGAAAAAGTGGTCAGAAAACAAATATATAACAAATAAATGTTACTAAAGGCAAATTACTCTCCTACCTATCTCTGTAAATTTTTGGTGTTGTAAATGTTTATTTCGTTCAAAAAATAGTGTTGAGCATTACATGTGAACAAGAAAAAATGGCTGCAATGTCTCTTGAAATCTCAACAATGACTTAAAAATAAAAAATAATACAAAATAGTGGTAGAAACTCACCTGATAATTGTCACAGTCACTTGAAGCTGTTAAAATGAAATTTAATTATCCTTATTAGTTTAATGTACTTGAAAACATTATAATTGTAAAAAATTTCCTTTCATTTGAGATGCTACAAGCCATATTTTGTTAACAATTGCTTTGAATCGTGTTGTGGCGGCCATCTTGGATTTCCTGGTTGCCATCTTGGATTTCCTGGTTGCCATCTTGGATTTCTTGGGTTTTATTACAGTGTAATGATGACAAATGATAATGTCCATCAGAATAATATTTTGCATGATGATAAAGCCTTACCTCCCATTTTTTAACTGTTTTTTTTATGATGCTTCTACTTAAAGCCATTAAAATGAAACTTAATTATGCTAATTAGTTTAATGTACTTGAAAACGTATTTCTGATCTGTACAAAATTTCCTTTAATTTGATATGCTACAAGCCATATTTTGTTAATTTTTTAAAATCGTGTCATGGTGGCTCTTTTGGATTCCTTGGTCGCCATCTTGGATTTCCTGGTTGCCATCTTGTATTTTTCATGCTATAATAGCAAATGATAATGTCCATCAGAAAAATAGTTCCTACGATGATAAAGCCTTACTTACAATTTTTCTTAGCTGTTTTTATGATGTTTCTACTTAGAGATGTTAAAATGAAACTGGAATATGCTAACTAGTATGCTAATTAGTCTGTAAGTTACAAAGTGAGATGGTCATAAATAACGCCAACTGAACCTTAATGGCATTAATATATGTCCAAAATTTCATCATAATATCTTAAAAAGATCTGAAGATACAGCTTTTTAAAGATAGGTTAGTCTGTAAATTGTGCAAATTTCCTACCATTTTCAGTCACAAGCTTATATGCATTTGAATAGAACTGATTTCAGGCAAAATGTCAAGTGAACAACAGATTTTTTGATACTTTGAATGGTCATAACTCCAGTTCTAATGGGTCGATTTAAAAAAACACTAAAGATATTATTTCTTTGTTTTTTATGCTCTTTTCAATAACACTTGATTTGAGTTTATTCGATCTAAAGAAAAAAAAATGGTGTTTAGTAATGAGAAGTCACTTTTTTACAACAACATTACAGACTTTGACATCTTTCACAATTTCATTGACAAATAGAAAGACATTTAAACAATTACCGAAGTTAAATATGAGACAGTAATACCAAACCAATATGAAATAATGAGGACATCATTAACTAACCATTTCACGCCTAAAAAAAAAAACGTCATACAAAATTTTTTAAATTTCAACACACAATGCAAATTCAAACAAAAACTTTGATCCTTACCATGCTAAGCTAAGAATTTTAGTATCTTCATGCAACTTCCTAGATACAGACTAAGAAATATTAGCCTAGATACTGCAAGGGTGTTCATCCTCTAATGCTAGAAGAATGGTGCTTCAAGTAAATACCAAATAAAAAGCCAGGGTCATTGAACATGCTCACACACAAACTGCAGACATAGCAAACAAAGAGAAGTTCATGTACTTTCAGCAACAATGAAAGCCACAAGCAATAGACAAAGTAACGGAAATAGCAGAGATGTCAACACCTCCAACAGCAGACATTATCTCATATATACACAAAACAGCAGCCATCATGTTACCCTGAGATGTCGACCACATGGAAGACAAAATAAAGATGGTGGACAAACCTAGCATTACTGCGGATATTTGGCAACACGTTACATGTCTTACCCAGGGGCAAGAGTGTAGTAACTGCCTTAAAAAGAACCATTTTACTCATGTCTGAAATTTTTGTGCAAATGAAAAGTGAAGCATTTAATGTATGAACACCAGAACAACATTGCCAACTTCAAAGCAGATGACAATCAAACTAATGAGATGGAGTTTTGCAAAAGTAAAACTGAAAGAAAAAAAAACTGTTGCATACAAAATATAATAAAAACCCTCAAATTGAAAACGATGAAGCTATGATGAATTTACAAAATACATTTGAGTACAAAGACAAAGAGATTGAATCCAAATTAAAAAAGATATTGAACTAGAGCTGAGATTTAAGAATGCATGAAATTGAAGAGAGTGTTGAAGGGCTAATTGTTGATGATTGGTCATAGAGTTAAGAAAGGAGACATAGGCAAAAAGATAACAGCAATGACAAAGAAAAACTGACAAACACAGATGAACGGTGTAAAAAGATCCAGATCAGAATTTTATTTATAAAAAGGATAACATGAGAAGAAACTGAAGTGGTATGTTTTTTGATGAAATGATATCTGACATCAATATGCTTTGACTTTTGATGAATCATAGAATGATTTGCTAATAAGATACTGCTCTGGTTGTTACAATGAGTTACTATAGGTTTTTTACTTGGATCTGGTTTTAAAATAGATTTTAGAAGAGTGTTCAGAAAAATTGCCTCCTGCGCGAAATGGGTGAGGGCCACAAATTCTGCTTCACAAGTAGAAAGGGCAACAATTTGTTGCTTTTTAGCTTTCCAAGAGATCATAGGTCCAGTCTTTGACAGTCTAAAACAATACCTTGTTATACTTTTTATATCCTCAGAGTTACCCCAATCTGAATCTGAAAATCCTTCTAAATTAAGAGGATATGTAGACTTTTTTAATATTAAAAATTGTTCCTTGGTTCCTTTTAGGTAACGAAGGATTTTTTTGCATGATTAAGGTTCTTAATTATCGGTCTCGATAAGTTTTGAGATAGCTTTGTTACAGTGTAACATATATCAGGCCTAGTTGCAGTCATCAAATAGATGAGGCTTCCAATCATTTCTCTGTATAATTGATCATCTATGGATTTTGTTTCAGTCTTTATATTTTATTTATGTCCATTTCAATGGGAGTTGTATGCGGTTTGCAATCTTGCATTCCAAACTTGAGCAGAATTTTTTCAATGTATCGTGATTGGTTCATTGTTATAGTTTCATTTTCACAGGTAAATTTTATACCGAGGAACCATTACGGTCGTTCAAGATAGGCCATTTAAAATTTTTTATTTAATTTATTTTTAACATCTTTTAAAGTGTTGTCACAGGCGAGTCAACCCAAAATCAACAATTTATTACCTACATTTTTGGTATACATGCACGCGTCTACGGGACATTGCTTGAATTCCTGGTCTATTAAATAATTATGGAGTGTTAAATTCCAATTGTGAGCACTTTGTCTTAGTCCAGATAACGATTTATTCAGTTTTCACACACAATTTTTATTTTTCATTTTAAATCCCTCTGGAGGGTAAATATAGATTTCACAGTCAATCAGAGCATTTAAATAAGCATTTTTTACATCGATTTGATTTTTAAATTGTATTTTTAAATTTTTAAATTGTATTGAGCGGCAAGTTGTAATAAAATTATAATTGTCATTAAATTTGTTGTTGGTGAAAATGTTGCAAAATATTCCACTCCAGAAATTTGTGAAAAACATTTTGCAACAAAGCTTGCTTTAAAAGTTTCACTGCCAGAAGCTGTGATTTTTTTTGGAAAAACCCCAGTGTGAAGAAATTATATTTTTATCTGTTGGTTTTGGTTATTATTTCGTATGTGTTATTGTCAGATAAAGCTTTCAATTCGGATATCATAGCTTGTTTCCATTCTCGGTGATTTTCTGAATTAATCGCCTTATTATAACTTTCTGGTGCGCTGTTCAATGAGTAACAATAATCCACTGCGTAGTCTTGTATCTTTTCAATTTGTAAGAAGTCTGGCCTTTTTCGCTCCCTTATTGGGTATCGACATGTCTGGTTAATATTTTCATCAGTAGATCTATTGTAATTGTCATCGTTATTAATATTTTCATTGTGATCGATTAAGATGCTAGGTAATATTTCTTCATGTTTTTCATCCATTTTAAAAATTTAATGTATCATTGAATTTTACACATCTAACCCTTTTTATGGCATTTTGGACTGGAAAGTAGATTAAATATGCTGGACTGTTTTTATCGTAACCTACGAAAATACCTTTTTCACTTTTAGTATTTAGTTTACTGGTATTTTCTATAAATGCAAAACAATCTGAACCAAATATATGCATTCGGTTCATTTTGGGTTTTACACTGCAAAACACTTCATACTGTGTTTTGCCTAATCTTCTATTGAACGATCTATTTCTGATATATGTTGCTGCCATTAAAGTGTACGTCTATAAACTATGTGCTAATTTCGATTCGATAAGTAGACATCTTGTCATCTCAAAAAGGGTCCACCATGGCCTTTCAGCGGTGCCATTTTAGAAGGGGGAATACGGCACAGATTTCTCGTGTTTAATATGGTGGTTAATTAATAGAGGTTCAAAGTCTTTACTAGTAAATTCAGTCCCATTGTCTGAGCAAATACAGTTTACCGAGCCATACAGGGCAATATCAGCTAAATATTTCTTAGTGGCAAGGAAAGCGTCGGATTTGTTTTTTAGAAAATAAACTATAATTAAACTGGAAAAATCATCAATAAAATTCAAAACGTACCTTAGATTATTTCTCCCCATCGGGCTGATCGGACCTGCTAAGTCACAGTGCACAAGTCAGAGAAATTTCGTGGCCCTTTTGTCTGGCGTTTTGCTTATATATTTTGTCATTTTCCCCTGTGCACACACATCACAATTTGGGAGATCGTCTGAAGGTATTATTTTCATGCCTTCGACTACATTTGGTAATTTTTAATATCAGCTATTTTAATATCAGTGTCCTAGAATTTTATGCCAGGTTTCCAAGTTGTGAGAGGCAGTTTTTGAGGGAACCATACTTTTTAAATAATATAGTCGGCTATTTTCTTTAATGTCAAATACAGTTCCATTGGGGTATATCAATTTTGACTTATTTTGGCCAAATTTTATATAATAATACCTTGTTTAATGGCAGCCTGCTGGAAAATGTCTTGCTTAAATGTATGTATGAACAGAGCATTTTTTAGAATACAGTTACAGATTTCGCCTTTATTATTTTTTAGGGATATTTTAGCATCGCCTCTTTTCAAGACTATATCATTTATTTGACTACCGTTGGCAAGTTTGACAAAATGACTTTGTGAATTAAAGTTTGAATCAAAATTAATAAAATCAGATTCCTTGGTGATAATGTGTGCTGTAGCACCACAGTCTACAAGGAGATTTTTACCATTTGTGGTATTGTCAAAGTTACATGTGAATAGAAATGTATGTTCTTCCTCAAAGTTCTTAACGTTTTTTAGGGAGTCCATTTTAGAGCGTTTATATTGACATTGGAAACTTTTGTGGTTGAGTCGTTCACAATTATAGCAGATAATTTTCTTTTTCTTGGGAAAATTACTTTTGGGGAAAACATTGCGGTGAGGTGCGTAATTTGGTGGTGTCTGTTTTCGAGAAGCATTTTTGAACTTAATAATATTGCTAGAGTTATTATTGTCCACAAGCATCTGATTAGTCTCTTCATAACTACGCAATGCCACTTTAAATTCACTGAAATTTATCAGTTTGTCTTTTTGCGTTATAACAATTGTAAATGGTTTAAAATTGGCTGGAAGTCCCTTGAGGGTCATTGATATCAACAAGCTATCGCTTATTATTTCACCTGAGAGTTTTAAGGCATTGGCATTTGTTTCTGGCCTTATAACGTAGTCGGTAATAGTTTCATCCTTGTTATGTTTCAGAGACGTTAGTTCTGTATATAGGGATATTATTTTCGATTTCCCAATGTTCTCTTAATATGTTCAATGCTTTCTGTCCATCATCCAAGGTGTCTCTTATAATCAGAGACAGGCTTCTATCGTCTAAGCATTGAATCAGTTCTGCAAAAACAGTCGCGTTTTTTTCGAGAAATTCGGGGTCATTAGGATTCTCTGTTGGAGATTATATCACTTTGTGTAATTTCTGAATCCTTAGATACCCCAGAAATTTTACTTGCCACAATTTGAATTTAGATTCCAAACCGTCAAAGAAAAGATGATGGCTGGGCGCATAAGCTGTTAATTGTTGAGACATTATGTTGAACAGAGATGGCAGTGAAGAAGCAGTGTAGTATGATCCTGAGTGTAATTGCCAGTAACAAAGATGGTGGCGAACTGATTGAATCCAAAATTCAACAATTTTTATAGTAACTTTAGAAGCTTTTCATTGATTGCTCACCATGACTTGTGGTTATAAAAACGATCGTCGAAATCATTGGTCTCATACTCTCCATCAGGAGTCAAAAGCATTTCACAATATCACTAGAAACAAGCATGATTCAATAACCTGGGAAGTTTTTGTGGATACTTGAGCAGCACCACTACTTCAATCTCCAGAGTCTTCCAATTAAGAAAGTAGACAGGGCAAGAAGTAACGACAATGGCAAAGAAGAGAGGACAAATGTAGATGAACAGTGTAAAATAAAGGTTGCATTTATTTGCACAAAAGGTATATGAGGAAATAGTGTATAGACCTCTCTAATAAAACATTTCCCCTTTCTTAATCATGCATTTAAATAGTATTATGAATAAAATGCAAAAAAAAAAATAGTATTTTTAAATAAAATGTAAAAAAAATAGTATTTTTTAAATAAAATGCAAAAAAATAGTATTTTTAAATAAAATACAAAAAAAAAAAAATTAAATAAAAATATTCATATGGATTTCAGAGGTTGGAGCATGAGTTTATTAGCTGTGCATGGTTCTTAAGTGTAAAACCGCCCCAAAAATTGTGTTTGCTAAAGATATTTGCTTATTCTAACAACAACAAAAACATGAAAAAGTTATTTTTCATGATTTCTCTACATGTTTCTTGACATATCATCGATAGTCTACATGAAATTATGGAAATGACAAGTACAAGTTCCATATGTCAGGTTTGAGTTTGGATGGTATATTTGCAACAATGTTATGAAGCCATATCTCCCCCACCCAGACCAACCTAAATAGTAGATTTGAATGTCTCAAGCATTAGTAGGACAACTAATTTAGGAGAAGGAAAAGTCCAAAATAATACAAGTCCTTGTCTGTTTATGCTAGTGTCACTTTCCAATCATTTTTTATATTTTCGTGACACTGGGTTTAAGCAGTGTCATCTCAGGAGAAGTGTGGTAAGAGATTGTACAACTCTTGCTCCATTCTAAACTCCTTGTTACACGGTCAGCATTTCAGGAATTATCCATCATCTCTTGAGACAGTGTGATGGCTTTAAATTTGAATTAGTTGAGAGAGGGAAAAAGATTATTGCAAAAGAAACTTACCTGAGCAGACCGGCACAAACTTCTCGGGTCTAGAAATGAAAAGATGTATAGAGTAATAACACGTGGGAGGATTCGTGTGAAATCATCTTGTTTGGTTGGTAATCTGCTGCCGGCAAACTGATCTACATATCTGAGTTGCTTTTGAGTGCAAAGTTGCAGTAGAGATGTCAAAACACTTACTCGTTGCTTTTCAGACCATTTATTAAACTGGATAATGAGAATATTTACAAAAAAAGATGTAACATTATTGAACATTTGATGAAAATATGTTAAAGTTGCTTTTCAGCTAAAATAATAAAAACAAAATGGTTCATGACTTTAAAAAGTTATGAACCTAAAAATCATATCTGTACATGGTCATCTCTGTAATAGTAATAGGGATGGCCATCTATCTGTAGAAATAGCTACAATGATACTTCTTAGAGTATCGCTATCAAAATTCAAAAGTAAAATGATATTGCTATTCCGAAACTAAATGTCGCAGAGTGAGGCTAGGGACCTCAAATGATTGGATTTTTCATGGAATGTTCTTTTATAGGTCTATAGTTGGTTAAAATAGTTTTTAAGAGGTCAAAAATGAAACAATCGTAATACATTTTTTACATTCATCTTAGTTCATTTTTAATCAGTTTATATGCATGTCATGTTGGTACAGTGGTAACGTTACCAGCTTTGAATGTTACAGTTTTGCTTTTGGTTTACAATTCTAGCTGATAGCACACAAATACTTTCTTTTGTTTTACTTTTGAGACTACAACTCTATAATAATATATCTGGACAAATTAAAGTATCATATTTAAGCGTATTTTACGACTAGACAAAGCCCCCCCCCTCACCACACTAGCAGTATATAAAAATAAAACAAATGTTGTGTACTTTAACAAGTGGAACCTGTGGAAATTCCACAAGGGGACGCATTCATATTGATGTTGGCATTCTGTTCAGCGTAAATGGAGATGCTCTTATATTATTGTAGCTCTTTTGTTAAAACTGCAAAAGTATTTATCTAAGCTAGCAGGGACGCCCGGTGTAACCAGGTCATAAAATATGCTTAAATGATATTTTAATTCTTGCAGATTTTGTATATGTTATTATAGAGTTAATGTTCTAATCACAACTTTATAATATATTATAAAGTTGTGATTTCAAAAATAAAAACTATATCTATATGACTTGGGTCCATCAGCTTGAATTAAAACCAAATCCCAAACTTATGAATATATATATATATATATATATATATATATATATATGTGTATATATATATATATATATATATATATATATATATATATATATATATTAAATTATAGTGATTCGATGAATTTCAAAAAACCTTTTTTTGAAGTGAAATGTTTGAGTTTCATATCAAAGATTTTATTATTCTAAGCAAGAGAAAGAATACTTTAGAAATTTTATCTCCTTAACCAATAGGGTTTCGATGTCTACCATCTCTTCAGAGGAGAAAATATTAGCAAATATTTATAAAGGGATGTACCCTATTTGCTAAAGTCAGTGAGACATGGAAAATCAAAGTCAAAAATAATTGATTAATCAGAAGTCTGAAAGGGAACTTGAAGAAAAGGATATGAAAATGTTAGATACAAATTGTGTGGTAAAATCCATGGTTTTATTCTGAAGTATATATATATATATATATATATATAACTTTACTTACTATAGCTATAATCAAAACCAAAACTTCTGAAAAATTCTTGATAAAATAATTTTTAAAAAATAGATTACTGGAGTGCCATTAGCTATAACCGAAACAAAAACCAAAACTTATGAGAAATCTTTTATATAATTATTTATTAAAAAACATAGTGCCATCAGCGATAATTGAAGCCGAAACCAAAATTATGATTATTTATAAAAAAAATTAAATGACTTGAGTGCCATAAACTATAATCAAAACTGAAACCAAAACTTATGAAGAATTCTTGGTAAAATTATTTATGACAAGAAATGGAAATACATAGCAATTAAACGACCGGGATGTAAGCGTGACACAGAAAATAACATATGCTATCATATTAATATATAGGTAATTAATAAATTAATCAAGTAAAACAAAGAAAGAAAAAACAAAATTATTTAAATCTTGTTGTCAGTTTTAATCGTAATTGTATGAATAAATTTGAATGGCAGAAAATATGGCATAATTACATTGACATGCTGGTTAGATCACCAAAGATAAGCAATGTTGAGTCTAATCAGTACGAAATGGCTGACCATTGAGAAATACCAAGTATGATGCTACCACCTTGCAACAAAAACTAACATTCTAAAAATGGATGTAAACATGACAGTATATATAATTTTGTAGGGTATCATTTCTAGAAGACTTGTATACATTGTTGCTTTTTTATACTTTTTAACGATGAATAGCATTCAATTCAGACATGTAAACACATAGTTAATAGCAAGACATGAACACCATATATATTCTCTATTCCTGGTGTTAACCGTTATCAATATTTTATTTCATAAAAGATTTAATAAATGCAGTTTTTTTATTGGAAATATAAATTGCTGTCAACACTATTTGCAGCTAAAACAAGGTATTTTTTCTCAAAACCTTTTAAAGATATAATTTAACATTTCATTCAATTTATAATTTAACACTTCATTCAATTTATAATTTAATACTTCATTCTAAGTATAATTTAACATTTCATTCTAAGTATAATTTAACATTTCATTCAATTTATAATTTAACATTTCATTCAATTAATAATTTAACATTTCATTCAATTAATAATTTAACATTTCATTCAATTAATAATTTAACATTTCATTCAATTAATAATTTAACATTTCATTCAATTTATAATTTAACATTTCATTCAATTAATAATTTAACATTTCATTCAATTTATAATTTAACATTTCATTCAATTTATAATTTAACATTTTATTCTATTTATAATTTAACATTTCATTCAATTTATAATTAAACATTTCATTCAATTTATAATTAAATATTTCATTCAATTAACAATTTAACATTTCGTTTAATTTATAATTTAACATTTCGTTTAATTTATAATTTAGCATTTCGTTTAATTTATCAATTTATACTGAAGATTGCATCTTCAACCTTCGAGAATATCACTTTAGAATTGATTTTTTCCAAGCACTCTACCCACTGCGCTATGGGTCCTTGCAGACAACTCTAGTATGAATTTTACAAACCTTAAACCTACTTTGTTTCTTTATAGGATAGGCGACCAAAAAAAAAAAAAACTACAATTGTGAATTACTTAGGGCCTCTAGTCATGATTGGTGGAATGAGAGCATACTACTCTGTAAAGTGAATAAAGGATTACATTTGAAATTCTTTGTAGATTCCCGAACATCAACAATATACACCTGAAGAGGGTCGGAGGTTACATCAGGCAAAACGTTATGAAAATGAAACATCAAGATTCCAAAGAATCCAAATAACATGAATAACCAATTCCCATCTCAAAAATTCAGAAGCGTAATTAAATTATTAATCAAAATTGTTATAAAACTAAATTTGCTAATTTAGAAAATATATGCATATTCTAATCTTACCAACACCTCCCCACCACCATGTGACAGTATGATCACACTTTCTAAACAAATGGCACCGATAGGTTCATGATCAAACCTGTTTCTGATATGATTGATTATTCTATTGCATGTCGACTCACAATCTTTGATGAATAAAATAGCTTTAAAAAAAAATAAAACACTATTCATCGTTATATTCAAGATTATAGAATTTGAGTCAGTTAAGTTCATTGCTTTACAAACGGGATTGGAAACACAAGAAATGATACAACAAATGACACTGAAAGGCATGTCCACCCTCTTTAAAATTAAAATACTATTAATAATATAAAAATGTATATATAAATTATTACAAGTCAAAAGAGAGTTCTTCTAAGGCCAAAGTCAAACTTTTTAATCAGAGTTTGCGTTTGAGTGAAACATTTAAGCTACAGACTCCACAACCTTTCAGGAAGAAGTTTCTATGTACTACTAAATAAGATGGTGAGATCAAGCCAGCCTCAAATGCATTACGTACAATGAAGACAATTTTGTGAAACAATAACACACAACAGTTTTATGGTTTTAATATATTAAAATAAAGCAAAATTAGAACTTACCCATTTCTCAGTCAAATGTTTTCTTTCATCAAATATCTATAAAAAAAAACAAAAATAAAAAAACAAATATGCTAGACTAAAAGACTTTATTTTTTTCCAATTTAGATAATTATTTCAAATTTGGATATTATGTGATGGGCATGCACGGAGATGCTCAAGAATTGTGTCTCAGTGTCTTAGTCAGGGCCACTTACAGCAAAAATAAGATCATCAAACGGATAGAAAGACGACGCCACAGTTGTTCAGAGAGTAACTGCCGAGGTTGCTCTGCAAGTATGTGGGATTGTATTGACAAAATTGTTTGCATTGTGTCAGATCGTGTTCACGGATTTGTTCGGGATCACGTCAGGTCATGACGACAGAATTGTTTAGGACTGTGTTGGGGTATGTCAACAGAATTGTTCGGGACCATGCCACATCGTATTGATTGAAGTGTTTGGTAGCAGGTCAGGTTGTATCAGGTTGTTCGTGTTGAATCATAAAGATGGAAGCATTTGGATTATATTTGTTGTTTGCTTGACTTGATGGTTGTCACAGTTGTACTGCTGCATGCAATAACATTATTTTTGTGTTGGTTCTGTCTCTCTTCCCTTGTAAAGCAACAAGCCATTTCAGCAATTATGGCCTTCGGCACAATGCATTTGATGGCAGTGACACCAGATGTTGAATAGTAAAATAGCTGAAGAAAACTGAGCTGATATATCAACCGAGTGAGATGGAACACATCGATTGCACATCAAAACAGTCTCTGAAATATTAATTAGGTGTCGCAATATGCATTGAAGATTGAAGTGAGGCTCATTAAAAACCATAAACCAAGCTGATCAACTTACATGGGTATTATAGTGATGGTTAAATGAAATTCGCAAGATAATGGAACCCAGAGAACCTGAGTGTGCCATAGCCACAGGATACAACATTTCTCAAGTAAAGGCAATCCATCAGTCTCATGAACATCCTAGTGTGAAGAGGATATTGTACTTTGTAAACTTTATTAACCCAGGAATAACTGAAGCTGAGGTGTTGACGGTGGTTGCAGATTGTAAAGAATGCCAATCCATAGATCCAGCCCCAGTACATTGGAAATCAGGTAGGCTTGATTGGCATGTAAAATTGGAGCAGGTTGCAATGGATATAACCCATTTCAGCACAACTGTACCTGACTGTGGCCCTAATTGTTTTACCATCAGAAAGTAGTTGCATCAACAACTCTGCTAACGTCATCAACCAGTTGGAAATTATGTTCTGTGAAAGGGAGCCACCAATTGAGTTATTAACTGACAATGGTGCAGCAATTTGCGGAGATAGATTTACTGAGTTTGCACAGATGTGGAGTGTGCATATACGATTTTGGTGAGCTCATGTACCATCAGGAAATGGAATAATCACACAAAATAGCACATTGCAGCAAGAAGATAATGCATGATCTTTGAGGCAATGTACTGGAACAACATTACACCCAAAGATGACAAGACAGCTATAACTGCACCTGCAAATGTAACATACACCTATAGGATCTGTGTTAAGTATTGGTGCTCAACGATGAAGTTGTTAGTTCGTACAGGAAGGGAAATACTGCTTCCATAGGAAAGATGTACAACACGGTTCAGCAGAGGTACAGTGATGAAAATCAATAGCCCACATTCAGTTCAGTTAATGGAATATTACACCATATAAAATATGTACATCAAGCATGCCAAAATGATTGCTCTGTGATGGCAGTACTTCTTTAGATGATGAAGCCCCACTGCTATACAAACAGAGAGTAATTCATCCAACGATTTAGGGCAGCAGGAGTTTAATGATGCAACAGATGAAAACTCCACTGACGAAGTTCCTGAGACCTAATGTTAAGATGAAGTACTAAGCAAAAGTTGCATGCCCCACATTGCTATTTGTGTGATCATGGAGGAGTATGCAGGCATGTTTGGAAGTGCTCAAGAATTGTGTGTCAGTGTTGTAGTCAGGCCGTGGCCTTCATAATATATGTCATTAAGGCCCGTGAGCTGAAAAATTACGTCATTGCTGAGCAAGAAAGATCTGTCGAATAGTCAGACTGTTTGAATGAATTACAAAGCATTAGCAAACTAAAAAATTGCATTAAAAAAGGGAAAAACAAGGAACATGTTAATTTGTACTGAAATTGATTACATAGTAATTTTTTAAAAATATTAAAAACGGAAAAGGTGTGTATTTATGCATTAAAAGTAATTAAACATGTTGTTTCATGGATTTTAAAATAAATTTGTTTATTATTTACTTAAAAATTGCATTTAAAAAGAAGAAAAGAAAAACACAATTCAATTTATATTAAAACTGAACTTTATTACATAAAAAAAATTATGCATTACATTACATATGCTTGAAGCAAAAGATAATCAAATGTTGCAAAACATGAAATATGGATTTAGGCATTAAACATTTATTAAACATTTATTAAACATTTATTAAACATTTTTTTTTTTTTTTTTTACACAGTGATCACCACTTATCAAGGCCCGGAAGCCACTCAGGGATAAGGGTTATTGCAAGTACATTACGTTAGTGAGGAGATTTGCTGAAATGTTTACTTAAGGGGGCGGTTCATTAGGAATTTGTTAACATTGGACTTGAAGACATCCAAGTTGTAGTCCGGAGGGAAGCAGGCAGACGGAACAGAGTTCCACAGGCGTGCAGTTCTAAGAAAGAAGCTTTGTTCATGGAATCTGCGTTTTGATTTAGGCACAGATATAGAGTGGGGGAAATTTTTCACAGTGGATTCAGCTAGACGGGTGTTTTTCGTGAAAGATTGGCGAGGGGGGACCAGAGATTGGAGTTCAGACGAGCATCTGCCATGGAAATAACGATAAAACAAGGACAGGCTCGCAACGTCTCTTCTGTGGGAGAGAGGTTGCAGGGTAGAGAAAAGGGCATCCCCCACTAAGCCACGAAGTCTATTTTGTACTCTGTCAAGGCAGGATAGGCTGTTTTTAGCAGCTCCTGCCCAGATATGGCAACAGTATTCCATCCTTGGACGTACTTGGCTTTTATATAGATAGAGAATTGCATCCGTAGTGAGATATCTTCTGGAGCGGTAGAAGGATCCCACCATCTTTCCAGCGACCTTGGCAACAGACTTGATGTACATGTTCCATTTATTAAACATTTATTAAACATTTATTAAACAATCAACTTAAAATAAAGCAATAAATATTTTTAAAAAATTAAAACGAATAATAAATAATTTTTTAAAAATCAAAACGAACAATAAATAATTTTTTAAAAATCAAAACGAACAATAAATAATTTTTTTAAAATCAAAACGAACGATAAATAATTTTTTTAAAATCAAAACGAACGATAAATAATTTTTTTAAAATCAAAACGAACAATAAATAATTTTTTTTAAATCAAAACGAAAAATAAATAATTTTTTTAAAATCAAAACGAACGATACTTTTTAAAAATCAAAACCAGTAAATAATTTTAAAAACAAAAATGAACAATAAAATAGTTTAACTGAAAAACGAACGAAAAGTAAACAAAAATAAAAATTAAATTCAAATAAATAATGTTAATTTAAACAAGGTTACTAATGCAGGAATATTTCAAACATTAAATATTAAAACATTACAAAAATCTGTTGTAGAATTTAGTTAAAAGTTTGAATTTTTCATTTTCTGATTAGTTTTTTTTTATTTATACTGCCATTCTCTTTGCGAGATTAAAAAAAATTTTCAACTGTCTTTGTGAATTTATTTACTTATTTGCGGACTGTTATCCTTACTTATTGGAGTGTTATTTATAGGAAATAGAGCCGAACAGAGGAGTGAGTAAATCAACGTTTATTTAGCATGAGAGCTAGTCCGGTAAGGTTACATCCGGGCCTGTACAAAGGGGAGATAATTGGTTTAGTGCATTACTACATCATCCTCCCTGTTTAGTTCATTGTGTATATTTGTGTTTTTTTGTTTGTTTTTTTTTTTTACAAGAGCGGGTCTCTAAGAGGTGTAAATAATACATACTCACGCTTTATTTTTTTCAGCATTCGTATTTTTTGGCATCATTCGTATCCCCATGTGGTCACTGGCCGACTGTTCCACCATATATTTTTTTGAGAACGTCTACACCCCTAATGGAATAAAGCCTATAATGCTCGAGGTGGACGCTTCACAGAAGGGCCTGGGAGTAGCCCTGATCCAGAATGGCAAACCGATTGCATTTGGATAACAATCTGTGCCAAGCCACTGCATTCAGCAGCACACCAGTTACAGTGCATGCTGCTAAAGATCCAGGGGTACAGTTACAACCTCATGTATAGACCGGGCAGTGAAGCGATCCTCGCTGACACCCTAAACTGGCTACCCAACCCTGACAACAACAAATCAATTGAGCTGGATGAGAGGGTTGACAACTGTAGTGGAGTCGGGAAAGGTGAAAGTAGGAAAACACAACGACTAGTGAGAATACGAAGAGCATTTATATCCAGAACAGGGTTAGTGATACAGGAAGATTAGTAAGTCCATGGGGAGTCATCTCTGTACGACATCTGGATTGAAGTTCAGTAACAGGTTCAGTAACCTTTCTCTTCCATGTCGATCGGCGCTGTTCTAAGTTTGCTTGGGGAGGCTCGATATCGAACATATCATATAACGTATCGCTAGCTTCTTCCTCAACTTGAGGCGTGTCTTTGCCATTGTTATGTTCATTAGTAAGTCCATGAGGAGTCGTCTCTGTATGACATTCGGATAGCTCTCATTGAGCGGTCTATACATTCTGCTTATATGGCTAATGGATGAGTCCATCTTAGTGATTATAAGGGTGTGTATGTCCCCACAACAACAACCTAAACACAGAGGTCAACAAAGACCAAACCATCTCAACCATCAACACAGGAAAAGCAGAAGATGCTACGGATGGAAACTATCAGAGACCCAACAATGAATCTCATCAAAGAGGTCATACATGAAGGATGGCCTGACAACATCCGTGATTTACCTACAGGGATCCGCCCATACAGGTCTTTCCGTGATGCACTTGCTGTCGAATCGGGAATTTTATTTAAAAGCAGATAAGTTCTCATCCCAGAAACATGAGAGAAGACATTCTCCACCAGCTCCACCAAGCCCACCAAGGCCACCAAGGAATTGAAAAAACACGCCAATTTGCCAGAGAATGTGTATACTAGATCAATATCAATAAGGACATTGAAAGGATGTGCAGGTCGTGCACACTATGCCAAGAATACCAGGATGCGCACAGGCACGAACCACTGCTCCCACACGACATTCCATCCCAGCCTTGGAAACTTATCGCATCCGACATATTTGAAATTGGACAAAAATACCTACTCACCATTGACAGATACTCTAACTATCCCATCGTCGATGAAATGCCATTGCCTATAACCAGCAAGGCATTGGCAGACAAAATCAAATACTATGCTTCACTTTTTGGTCGCCCGGATGAAATTATGACTGACAATGTGCCCCAGTACTCTGGACATGCCTTCCAAAACTTCATAAAATCCTGGGGCATAAGACATGTGACAAGCTCACCCCACTATGACAGAAGCAATGGCTTTGTGGAAAGACATGTGAGACATATCAAGTCGATCATAAAGAAGTGCAAAAGGGAGAGAACTGATATCCACCTTGCTCTGCTTCAGGCCAGGGCAACACCAATAGATAGCAAACTCCCTTTGCCAGCCAGAATGCTGTTTGGCAGACCAATACCTACCACTCTACCCAGCCGGTTAGAACCAGGCAAAGAAGACCACCATGACCAACTACAGGCAAGGTCGTCAAACATGAAGACCCACCATGATCAGCACAGCAGAGCCAGACTGCTACCACCAGGCCAATGTGTGCGGATACTCAACAGGACGGATCACACATGACACCCGGGGACCATCCTCAAAAATGATGAGGGACCCAGTAGTTATATAGTCAAAACGCCTAATGGCGCAAGACTCCGTCGCAGCCACACCCACCTATGTGTCATACCTTTCCCAGCAACTAAGAAAGTATGAACCCTGAACCTGATATCCCACATGATATAACCAAGCCAGAGGAAACAAAGGCTGAGGACAAAACCAACAAAACCAACAGCAACACACTCCTACGGGACAAAAGAAGGTATAGCCCACTCCAAACCAAATCTGGCAGAACTATAAGAACACCCTCACAATACAAAGACTGACCCCACTTCATAAACCAATGACACAGATTGTCACAAAAAAAAAAAAAAAAAAACACACACACACACACACACAAATATACACAATGAACTAAAGAGGAGGATGTTCTAGTAATGCACTAAACCAATTACCTCCCTTTGTACAGGCCCGGATGTAACCTTACCGGACTAGCTCTCATGCTAAATAAACGTTGATTTACTCACTCCTCTGTTCGGCTCTATTTCCTATAAATAGCACTCCAATAAGTAACACTTCAATCCTCATCTTACAGCAATACACATGAAAAAATTGAAATAGCTTAAAATATTTCAATATTGGGATCTATAGACAGAGCTTGATGAGCTAAGAAAGAATCTTTTTAAATTTTTTAAATCCAATTAAAATCAAGAAAGTTATGACTATTTTTGTGCCTCACACGTTTGGATATTTTTCCCTCTTTAAGACCATATGCGTTTTGTCACATTTTTTACACTACTTTTTCAGTAAAAATGCTATATCTTTGGTAAAATATGATTAAGCAATGAAATTTACCATATAAGTGTATTTTTTGTGCTAGGAATTAGAATATGCTACTGAAAATCTCAAAAAACTAATAGTTTACAAATAATCTGCAGTAAATGCACATAAATATGCTGCAATTCCTTAAAAATACCATGTATTCATTAAAAGAAAAGTTAAAGAACATAAAGCTGAATTGTAATGCATTTTATGTACAAATAACTGAAATCGAAATCTAGGACTGTTTAAAATGAATATATTGCAATATTTCTTTGGTATTATTGTAGATTAATACCTCCGTTAACCTCACACCCCATCTGACCACCTCTCCAAAATATACGATTTTACCTTTGTAGGCAATTACATGTGAATACCTTAAAAAACTTTAATGAAAGATAAACAAGTATTATTTTAGAATTTAATGTAAAATGATTCCCCATTTTCAGCCATTCTAGCGTTTTAAGGCAGTTAATCATTTTTTTCTATCGGAGATAAATCCCGTGCGCCTTTTTTTTCTAAAGACGATTATGTGTGGTTTTAAGAGGGTCTTTGTGCAATTATGAGAAGGTGGGGAGGTTGCCACTCTGACTTTGGGTTAATGATAGAGCTAAGGAAAATTATATGCAAACACCCTGAAGACTTGATAGAAACAAAACAAAAATTTTAGAATTTAGAGTGGGGTTTGGATTCACATAAATTTAATGTAAAATAATTCACCATTTCAAGACCATTCAAGCATTTTAGGACAATTGACTAATTTATTTTTTTATGGGTGATAACTGGTGCACTTTTCTTTAAGGAAGGATTTTTTTTTAGACACTTATATGTAGCTTACCAAGGAACTGTTTAGTGAGGAGCTTGCCACTTAGACTGAGCGTTATTGTTAGGGCTAAAGGTTTCAAGAGGAGGAGGCTTGCCACTCGTACCTAGGGTTAGAGGTAGGATTAAGGGAGTTTATTTTCTTTTTTTTTTTTAAGGCTTTTGACCCCCATATTTACGGTTAGTGGGTTATAATTATTGGCCTTAGAAATTGTTATGCCTTAGATTTTGGACATCAAATTACTTAAAAATTTATTTTTGTTTGTTTGTCATAATTCTTAAGGAGTGTGAAACTTAACAAGAATTACAACAAATAGACAAAAATAAATTTCATTTAAACCAAGTGACGTCACTAACAGAAAACGTGACGTTTGGAAAACTTAAGTATTTTTTGGCCACTTATTTAAATATCAGAAAACATTTTTTGCTGAAGCTAACAAATCGTTCACAAATATTTGATAAATTTGGTTTTTATTTTCAATTACATTTCTTGTTCGAGTGACACATTATTTCATTAAACTTTCCAGTTTAAGACGTTTTTTTTTCTCTACCTGGACTTCGGGCCAAGATCACATTGTAATATTTTGATGCTACACTTCGCCTTTTCTGTCCTCTATCAGTGAAGGAAAAATCCTTCATGACTGAGACAATCTTTATGTTTGTTTCTATCCAGATTGACCCTTTTTGGGAAGCTAACTGACCTTGTGTCTAATTGTACTCGTAGGGAGGCAAGTAAATAGGAACTTAACTAGAAACTGAGCACCTCCTACAAATATTTAAATATTGATTTTGTACTTTTTTTTATATAATTGGGTAGATTAGTGTCCATTCGATTACAATCCGCTGAAAAAAAATTGTAAAAAAAGACGAAAAAAAAAATATATTGGGAAGGGGAGTACTGCTCGCACACGTGAAGCAAAAAAATCATATTTCACATTTTTCGTTTTTTTTATTTTTGTTTTTGTTTTTTTTAAACAAAACACTTAACCGTTAAAAATGTTATGTGTGTAGACATGCATATAATATGGACAACAAACACGGATGCTAGGGACAAGATTCATATCGTAGTTTATTCTCCATAATGGCTATCTTACAGACACCCCACACCAACGTGAGTTATGCTGGCCAAGGGAGGTAAGTAGGGGAAGTGTACCTCTACTAGGAGAGTTACACCTAAAGGGGGGGTATTGTTTATACACGTAACATCTCCCTCCTTACAGGGGAAGAGAGAAAGTGTGTCCTTTTCAAAATTCAGGTAGATCATTCACAATATCTGACAGGCTTTCTTATGACTCTGCCCGATCTTGTCTGTATTGGTGATATTGGTCTCTCGTTTGGGTCTTGTTGATCTGCTGGTGTTTCCATCTCATTTTGTCTATTTGTATATATATAAGACGACTGATCACTGCATCTGACGTTGAGCCATTCAACTTGTCCACCTCAAAAAAACTGCTATGCTGGTCCACCGTGACCAAATATTCATTTCCACCCCATGAGAAAATGTTAGTAGCAACTCGTTGCCAGGGTCTCTTTGGTACTTCTGTGATTATGAGGGGCTCTGCTGGTTGACGGTCTGCATATGTTGCACATGTGGCACAGGCTTGGACATATTGGCGTATTTCAGCGGACATACCTGGCCAAAATAATAGCTCTCTCGCTCTTCTGAGACAAGAGTTTATGCCTAGGTGGCCCGCATGACATTTTTGTTTCATTTCCGCTCTCATAGATTGAGGTACGACTATTCTTTGTCCTCTTAGCATTAGTCCATCTTGTGCTGTCAACTCGTCCCTGTAGTAAAAAAAAAAGTTTTACTGAGTCGGGCAACAGTTTTTTGTCACTGGGTCAGCCTGTCGCAATAACCTCGGCTAATATCTTCATGATAGGATCCTCCAGTGTCTTGAATCTGATCTCAGAAAGTCTGCGGTCTTTGATGGGATGCATCGTCAAATTATTTACAGTCATGAGCTCTTCTGATTTTGGTTCGTCTATGGGCGCACGTGAGAGAGTGTCTGCTAATGGGATTTCTTTCCCTGGCTTGTATCTGATAGAGAAATCATACTGTTGAGCCCGTAGCAGCAAGTTTTGGAGTCGTTTAGGTGCTTTCGCTAGTGGCTTCTGGCAGATCGCCACAAGTGGTTTATGGTCAGTGAGGACATTCACTTTCCTTCCATGTGTGTAATGGTGAAATTTTTCCAGACCATATACCACTGCAAGCATCTCTTTTTCAATTTGGGCGTATCTTCCTTCGGTGTTCGATAGGGAACGGCTTGCATAGGCAACTGGTTGCCCTTCTTGGATCAGAGCTGCTCCCAACCCATACTCACATGCATCATTCTCAAGTGTGAGTTCTTTAAGTGGGTTGTAGTAAGAGAGCACTGGTGCTTTACATATCATATCTTTGACTGTCTTGAAAGCCGATTGCTGTGCCTCTGACCACGTCCACGTGACATCTTTTTTTGTTAGGTCTTGGAGGGGCTTTAAGATTGTCGTCAGGTTAGGGATAAATTTCCCAACATAGTTTACCATGCCAAGAAATCTACGTAGGTCTCCAATAGTTTCTGGTGCTGGCATGTCAGTAATGGCCCTGATTTTTTCTGGGTCAGCCATTATACCTTCCTTGGTTATGCGATGCCCCATGAAAACGATAGCGTCTAGGCCTATTTTTAACTTTTCAGGGTTTAATTTTATCCCTATTGTCTGGCATTTTTTTAGAAGGCTGTGAAGTCGTCTGTCATGTTCCTCCTGGTTAGTTCCATAAACCACCAGGTCATCAGCAATGATAATGACTCCTTTCATGTCCTGGAATTGCTCTACCAGCTTCCTTTGAAATATTTTGGCTGCCGAGTTTAGACCAAAAGGTAGTCGACGCCAACGATATCGGCCAAAACATGTTTGGAATGTGGTCAAATTGCTGGAGGCTTCATCAAGTTCGACATGCCAATATCCTGAAGATAGATCCGCCTTGCTGAATATCTTTGCATCCCTCATATCATGGAGGGTATCCTCGAGGATAGGCATCATGTAGTGTTCCCGCATGAGTGCTTTGTTGAGCTCATGCGGGTCCAGGCATATTCTTAAGGCTCCATTCTTCTTCCTTGTGAAGACTAGTTGGCTAACCCATGGAGTAGGTTTATATACTGGCTCGATGACTCCCATTTTTGTCAATCTGTCTAGTTCCTTTTTTAGTTCTGGTCGTACCGCCACAGGTGTCCTCCTGTTCGGTATTATAGCTGGAATAGCATCTGGCTTAAGCTGTAGGGTTGTAACTCCTGGTAGCTTTCCCAATTTTCCATCAAACACGTCTTGATAGTTATTGTCCATGTTAACTGCTGCAACACGGTGGAAATTCTGCTGTTTTATTTCAATCAGGCCCATATGCGTACTTGTAGGTAGGCCCAATAAAGGTTGACAGTCGTATTCGTCTCTGAATACGACAAACTCCACTGAATATGTTTTGTTCGTTTTAGGGTTTTTAACATTTTTGTGACATATTCCGAGTGGTTTCAAAAGAGATGTGTTCCACATTGTCAGAACCCCATTGTATGGTGTTAATTCATTTGCAAACTTTGCAGGAAGTGTGTTGATGGTTGCCCCTGTGTCAATCTGGAAGACAATTTCCTGGTTGTCGAGGAGCATGAGACACTTGCCATCTTTCCTATGCTTCTTATTTGACTTCACTGCATTCACCCAGTGGGTATATTCTCCCTCATCATCCTCTGATGAAGTGTCGACATGGTGCACATGTGGTCGTGGCCTACTGTACTTTTTATTCTTTGATGTGTTGCTCCATTGTCCCATAGCTTTACTGGACTTGTTGGGGCACCTTGACTCAAAATGGCCTTTCTCCATACATGCGTTACATCGTTTACCAAAAGCTGGACATCTGCTGCGCTTTGCTGCATGCAAGTAACCACAGAAGGAGCATTTCTTCTTTTGAGCTGGTTCCCAAGCTTTACTGGTTTCACTGACCCTCATTATCCGGGCAGTAGCATCCTCTGTTCCCATATTTTGACTTTGCATAGAGGCCTTTTCAGCTGCCCTGCAAATGTCTACACTTTTCTGCAGGTTAAGGTTTTGGAGTTTTAGAAGGTCCTGCTTTGTGTTTTGATTCCGGATGCCTTCCACAAGCTGGTCTCTGAGCATCGACTCATAGCATTTGAAGCAAAAATTACAGCTTCGTGACAGGAGTCTTAAGTCGTTATAGAAAACATCAAAAGCTTCACCTTCCTCCTGCTTCCTCTGACGAAAAACAAACCTCTCGTAAGTTTCATTCGTTATTCCTACAGCATATTCATTTAAAGCCTGTAGTATATCTTGTACAGTGCGGTCTGTATCTGGGGTGTCGAACTGTATACTCTGGTATATCCTCATAGCTTCATCGCCTAAACAGTTTTCTAGCACTGCCACTTGTATTTCTCTCGGTTTTCGGTCAAGTCGGGTTAGCAGTGCATAGTTGGACCATCTTTTGAAAAACAAGTTCCATGAATCAGCCTTATTCCTGCCGAATACGAGTCTTTCAGGAGCCCCCATGTGTAGACCAGCCATATCAGTAAAGAGATTAGTGACAGTAGTAGTAGTAGCCGTCGTGTCATCAATAGACATCTTGATGGTGTAAACAGGACAGATAAATAGTCACAGTGACAAAGTGATGCTAGTAAGCACTAGAGATTAACAGTAAACAGACCAGACACCGTCACCGTCTGTACAGACGTCGAACATAGCAGAGGAGACGAAAAAAAATTAAAAAAACAGCTTACTCAGTTTTATGACGACCGGCAGTTGTTTTTATAGTTTAGGAGACGTGTTTCGGTTTTTACCACAATCTGCCACCATGTTATGTGTGTAGACATGCATATAATATGGACAACAAACACGGATGCTAGGGACAAGATTCATATCGTAGTTTATTCTACATAATGGCTATCTTACAGACATCCCACACCAAGGTGAGTTATGCCGGCCAAGGGAGGTAAGTAGGGGAAGTGTACCTCTACTAGGAGAGTTACACCTAAGGGGGGGGGTTGTTTATACACGTAACAAAAAACTAATGTAATGGATAAAAGTACACACGTTACATATTTGTTTTTTCAACTATATTTTTAAATTTGATTAAAAATAATGCCGGATTGCTTTAAAATTATATATTTTGATAACCAAATAGTTCTAGTTAAGCTAATTATGTTCTAATAATATGAGCTCCAACTAAATTTTTTTTTATATTCATATTTTCATTTCTTTTAATTTTTAATTCGTTCTGGAATAAAAAACAAAACAAAAAGAAAGTTTGTTTACAGTAAAGTAATTAATATCAGCGATAGTAACTGCTGTTGCTTCTACAGATCGTTTTGTTACATCGCATATCCCTCCATATTTACATGAATAAACCAGAAATCAGCAGGAGCAGCAACAGCAACAATAATGGCGATGCTAAGACAAAGCTGTTCGTCGATATAATGCAAATGAACTTACTAAATACACACGACAACTTCAAAGCCCATTTTTTCATGTACACACATCACTTCAACAAAGAAAACCACCAGAGAAGGCCGCACATCAAAAGAAAAACAAAAATACAAAACACAAACATCACAGTAAACGCAACTCCTGCAGCATATAAACACGAATATCTATTTCACAAAACACTGCAACCGTACAACACCGACTAGATTACAGTCACAATTTTATTAGCTTTAAATCGATATAACACATGCATACATACACCAAACAGACGATTCTCTAGAACACATTAAAGCACAAAAAACAAACACAATTAAAAAGCAAAACTCAAGCCAGCGATTAAAACTCTCTTTGCCCACAACTACATATGTGTCGTGACTATGAAAGCATCAGCCTTCTCGAAAACAGGCAGATCGGCCATATGTGACGAGCTGTGAACTTCGCTCTGTCACCAGCCCGTAGCAGCTTACCCCTTGCTACTACGCACAGTCAGCACCAGCGCCACTATCTCACCCATGATTCTAATACAAGCCCAGAAGACTACCCCTCTTCGGCCGCTGCCAGATCATCACCACTCATTAACCCCTCACTAACGACACCAGCTATTAAGGGTCGCCACATTCCTCCTGCCATCGCCGCCCCTCACCCAGCTGGACCAACTTAGATCGCCGCCGAGTCATATCAGCACCGATCAGCATTCCTACTGACTCGCCACCACCGCCAAAACTATCCTGACACGCCAACAGTTTTGTTTCACGATTATTTAAACTTAACCTTTTCGTTTGTCAATTTCTTGCTTTCCATATGCTCAGTTTTGTATATAACAGTTTTTAGGTACTTTTTAAAAATAGAACGATTTTTTCCAGGTATCATGATTTTAAATTGCTCGGTACCACAAAATAAAGCCAGTTACATTTTTATTTTTAACAGATAAATGTAATAAAAAGATTGATTTATTCAACAGTTGTTGGAATTTTTTTTGTACCAATAATGGTGCATCTCCTCCTGTTTACGTTTATTATTTTTTATCTGGTTCTTATATATGATTTTTTTGTATTTTGTATCCATTATGATTTTTAGTTTCATATATTTTCGGTTTGTATGACACTCCCTTTAATTTGGAGAAAAGGGAAATGCTAGCTCTGTGGTGACGTCACGAGCCCAGCGCGTATTTCGTCCCCCTTTTGAAATTCTGCGGACGAGGAGAGTGAACGTGTTGTTGATTGCCCAGCACTGAAAATGGAATTGTGACGAGCCCTCCTTCAAAGAAGTATACCCGGCAAGAAATTAATACCCGGCTGTGACGAGACAGACTTCTGGAAACTATTTACGTGACTACGGTTCTGCACGTATTTTAGGAGGAGTTGAATTTAAAGAAAATACCTTTTACGTGACAAGGTATTATGGAATTTCCCATCCGGACAAGCGACAAGGTCTTGCTCCTGTAATACATGCGTGTCTACGGTTTTCATGCAACATGGAGGGAAGGAAAATTCTAAAAGTACTTTAAACAAAAAAAAGAAAAAGGCACGTGCCTAACTGGCTTTCAATTGTGAGTACGCTCCTAAAATTAATTTCATATGCAAGTGTGATTAGGAGATACTACTATTTTGTACATTGTATTCGTTAATGGATACACACAACTTCTTTATAAGAACCAGCAGTGTTGTTATTTTTTCATTACATGTTACTTTTTTTCATATGCTACCTTGGTGTTTAAGTTTAATGCCCGCAAAGGCAAAAATTTGCAACTTATTGTAAATAAAGTTTCTTCTTCGTTTCAAAGCAAGACATTTATATTTTATTCTTTACCCCCTCCCCCTCTTTTGTTTCATGCTTTTTTTTCAGCTTAGTTATTTTAGCGTCGAATTTCTGGAAGCAGGATAAATTCCGACATTTTGCAAATTTTTCTTTTATTTAAAAGTTGTTTGAAAAAGTCTGCTTTTATTTGTGGGCATTTTGCAAATTGTTTTCCGACATTTTGCAAATTTTTCTTTCTTTATTTAAGAGTAGTTGGAAAATTTCTGCCTTTATTTGTTGGAATTTTGCAAATTGTTTTCCGACATTTTGCAAATTCTTTTGTTTATTTAAAAGTAGTTTAGAAAATTTCTGATTTTATTTGAAAGCATTAGGCAAATTTTGTCCCCATATTAAATGCATTTTGCGAATTTATTATTCCCTTTTTCGGAACGCTTTGAAAGTGAAGTATATTCCCCTTTTCATCGAGATACGTTAATTCTCTTTCGGTAAATGTATTTTGTAAACTTTGTCTCTATATTAAATACATTTAGCAATTTTTTGTCCCTTATTGAAAATTAAGTGTACCCTTTTCTAATCGAGATATGCTTTCATTCATTTTCTTTCAAGTTAGGATTGAATTTAACCTCTTGAAATTTCTATTACATCCGCTACCGGACACTTCAATGCCACTTAGATTCATTCGACCACTGTAAATTGCTTCCATTATTTGAAGGCATTGTACAAACTCATATTTCTTTATTTCAGAATACTTTTCAAACTAAGTGGTCAGTTATCTCAAATAATTTAGCGAACTAAGTTACTATATGCATTGTATGATACGAAGCGTGCGCCCTCCCCTTTCTATTTCAAGACACGTTTCTGTTACTTCCTCGTCCACAACGACTGTCTAATTGATTTCTTTACCTACGTTCCCTTCCAACTTGTAACTTAGCGCGTCTCTCAACATCCCCCTAAAATATTCGAGGACTGCTATGTCCTGAATTTAGAAAGCGTGTAATGTAATTTAGTGTTTCCAACATACGACTTTCACTTAATAAAAATTTCCGAAGTTAGCCTTTTTACATACGCCTAGCGCACAATTATTTATATATGTTTCTTAATAAAAAGATTAAGTGATACGTATACTCTTTCCATTTTCTACTTTTTAGAATTGGAGTTGTAACTTTCGTAGCCCTATTTCAGAATATAATTTACATTTTACTTTTAGTTGAATTTCCACGGGTGTTGCAATTTACGTTGGGAGAAACTATAGCATTTTCTGTCCCTAGTCAGCAAATAAGAAATCCTACTAGACTGAGGTAATTTTATTTTTCGACCCTATTCAGCGTGTTCGATATTTTTTGGAAGCTGGATTTTCCCCACTTTAAGAAACGACTTTTATCTAATTATACCCTCGTGGGGAGCCTAGTAAATTATATGTTGGTATTTTTCCTCAATATATTAGAAAAAAAAGGAATAAGTATATACCCCATTATTTGATTTAATAAACACGTGCGTTCTCTCACATGTGTTAAATGTTTCCGGGTTGTGAATTAACCGGACAACATTATTAGAAATATTATTTCAAATATATTATTCGTTGAAGATATTTATTATAATTTTCTATGGCGAATTTATACCCATGTGCTTTGCGGACTGTGTTATTCTAAGAGTTTGTGAAAAGACAAGCCCCCTTTTCTTTCTTAGCCCGTATTTGCATTTGGTTGTTTGGATTCTTTTGAAGATACACATGTGACATAGTGGTATGTACCCTCCCCCGACGTAGTTGTATATTTAATCTCTCTTCCCACTTTTTTTCCTAGGTTACATTTCAGTGGGGATATTGCTATAAGAGTGTTAACGCTATTATCCATTTTCTAGTCAATTAACTTACATATAGAAGTTTGAATTTTAAATTCACTTAATTTCAATTTTGAATCATAGTGACTCTTTTAATTTGTAACTGGGGATTGTATCCCTTGATATTTTCACAGCTTCATATGCTGTATAGGTCTTGTTTTGTTTGTGCTATGAGGAAGGAATTTTATGCAAATACCCTTGTAACCTTTGTGTGTGAATTTTTTTGTGTATAATTCTTGAACGCCTATTTTTTGTATTTGTTTGAATTTAAAAACGCTGCACGATGTTGGTCACTCGTTCTTCCGGATTCCTTGTAAGGAAACGAAAGTTTTATTTGGGGAAAATTATCGCCGTCTTGGATTTGTTGCGGTTGCAGAGGGAATTACCTCGGCCTTATTTTATAACAATGAAGGCTGATGTTGATGAATGGTTGTCATCGGTAGATAATATTACTGAGTTGTTGGGTGATCGTTCCTTGCGTGAGGACGTGGACGGTTCGCTAGTAGAAGCGGATGCTGTTAATGTTGTAGTGTTCTCGTCCCAGGTTTGATTCATTCTTTCAAGGTTGGCAGATGGTGTGGAGTGTGATTCCTTGTGCAACCCTGAGATATTTGAAACACCTAGGGAGATGCTTGGCGAGTTTCCGACTACTAAGCCCGAATGTCCAGACTCTGAAAACTGTTTGCTGAATGCTGGCAAGCTTGGTTTGGAAGATGTTGCATCACAGTCTGAAAGCAGTGTTGCAAGTGCCACTTCAGAGGATCTGCGTAGTCAGGCGCTGAAGTTTGATTTTTCTGGCGGGCAGTTTGCCTGCAGTATTTTAAAGAAGGTATTGGGAGTGAGATTCCCAGGTATCATGAATGATACCACTCGTGTCCATGACTTGGTAAGTGTGGGCATGAATATTATGAAATTTATGGAGGGATTTCCATGGGATGTTGGAATTGTTTTGCCCTCTAACCATGTGAGTTTGAAAACTTGCATGTGTTGTTATCTTCCACAGCCTTGTCAGAATACCGAGGAACTTAATCATGACGGTGGGATATTACTCCGGTCATGTGGTTCTGACAATGGTCAGTGGTTAAAGGACAGGAGTCTATCCTGTGTGAAAGTGCAAGCTTTGTGCACTTTAAGTGCTAATGTTAGCACTGGGAGAGAGATTCTCCATCAAGAGTATAGGGCAGAAAGCACTATATCCACCTGTGAAGGTGTAAAAATCAAGAGGAGAATGGTTTTTGAAGAGTTGCGTGAACTCAAGTTGGACTGGGGCGTCCGGATTCAGGTTGAGTGTAACTCGATAAAGAATCCCATGAGGGATCCTGTTGAATTTGCTGACTACATGGTGTGTAGTTCAGCTTCTCCGAGTTCCTACGAGAGTGTAGGATATGTTGGGCAGAGAACGCTTGCAGAACCTTCATTCTATGAAGTTGCTCATTTAAGTAGGACGGTTCCTGCTTTGGGGTCACATGCAGGTGTTTTTGTTTTTGAATATTTTGTGGAGATCTGTCTTGACGTAGCTTACTGCAGTATTGCAAGAGCTATTGAAGTCAAGCTTGATTTGTCCAGGGGTGTTTCTGAGGCGCTCAGAACCATCCTATACTTAGTTAGAAGTGATTTTTCTAATGCTGAGATGTTTGTTTTAGTGCTGAACACAACAAGATTGGATCTCTCCTTGATAGGAGTCTTCCATAAGTATTACATCTCCAGCTACCTAGGTGTTTCTGACACCTATACTCAACTTTGTTTGTTTGGCTACATGTATATAGCTATGCAGGCGTTTAAAGCTGTAATTGCCTTGAATAATTTGTGCAAAATTTGGGTTGCAGTTTTATTTTATTCCACCGAGTTGAAGAACTCATCCAAGGGTTGATTGGATACGTCCCTCCTGTAGCACCGGTGTTGATCTCACTGGGCTCTTGTGGTTACAAGGGAGCTGAGATATTTTGGTGTTCGCCAGAGATAATAGAAGGATGAGGAGGTTGAATGGTAAGTGAACTTCTCAAGCCTTTATACTCTTATGTGCTAATAGTTAATTACCTGGCAGAATATTCTCTGTTCAAACTTCTGTTGCAACCTAGCATTAGTTTTAAATTTTTGAATTTAGTTATGTACTCCTCTTTTCTAACCTAAAACATGAATGTTTTCATGTGAATTTTTGTAGAATAAGACTATTTGAATTTTTCTGCCTTTTTGTTCTAATATGTGTTTTCTGGAGAGCTCCTGACCATACATTGTGTAGTATATGTATATATAAAGAAAATTTTTTTGTATTGTAAATTTTACAGGTGTCATCCAACTGTAGGTTGACTGCCATTTCCTGTTGTGGGAGAATGTTGGAATTTTTTTTTGTACCAATAATGGTGCATCCCCTCCTGTTTACATTTATTATTTTTTATCTGGTTCTTATATATGATCTTTTGTATTTTGTATCCATTATGATTTTTAGTTTCATATATTTTCGATTTGTACGAAACTCCCTTTAATTTGGAGAAAAGGGAAATGCTAGCTCTGTGGTGACGTCACGAGCCCAGCGCGTATTTCGTCCCCCTTTTGAAATTCTGCAGACGAGGAGAGTGAACGTGTTGTTCATTGCCCGGCGCTGAAAATGGAATTTTGACGAGCCCTCCTTCAAAGAAGTAAACCCGGCAAGAAATTAATACCCGGCTGTGACGAGACAGACTTCTGGAAACTATTTACGTGACTACGGTTCTGCACGTATTTTAGGAGGAGTTGAATTTAAAGAAAATACCTTTTACGTGGCAAGGTATTATGGAATTTCCTATCCGGACAAGCGACAAGGTCTTGCTCCTGTAATACATGTGTGTCTACGGTTTTCATGCAACATGGAGGGAAGGAAAATTCTAAAAGAACTTTAAACAAAAAAAAGAAAAAGGCACGTGCCTAACTGGCTTTCAATTGTGAGTACGCTCCTAAAATTAATTTCATATGCAAGTGTGATTAGGAGATACTACTATTTTGTACATTCTTGTTGTATTCGTTAATGGATACACACAACTTCTTTATAAGAACCAGCAGTGTTGTTATTTTTTCATTACATGTTACTTTTTTTCATATGTTACCTTGGTGTTTAAGTTTAATGCCCGCAAAGGCAAAAATTTGCAACTTATTGTAAATAAAGTTTCTTCTTCATTTCAAAGCAAGACATTTATATTTTATTCTTTACCCCCTCCCCCTCTTTTGTTTCATGCTTTTTTTTCAGTTTAGTTACTTTAGCGTCAAATTTATCTGGAAGCAGGATAAATTCCGACACAGTGGGTGTCCGAAGAAAATTTTTTTCTAAATTTTCCAAACGCGTCATGTTGAAGTCTTTTTTTTAACACAGCAAAAAAATGAGCTGTCAAAAGAATTTCGGACAACCGAATCTATTAAAACTAATATCTCTTCTAGTTAATTTACAAATTTCATGACGAAATTCTTAAGAGAAACGTGGTACGACCGTTTATAAATTTTTTGGGGGGGGGTCACTACAAAATCTTACCAAAACGCCGTTTTATGATGTTAACATTTTTAGCACTTTATTTGCTTAAAACTCTTAAAATATATAATGTACATTATTATTTATTAATTTATTTGAAAGTATATTCATGTTCGAATAAAACAATGGTATTTTGAGGACTTAAGATGCTTTGGTTTTTAAAATATGATGATTTTAGCAGAACCCCCTTGAAATCTGTAATTATCCAAAGCGTTTTATCGTCCGTGTGTATTGTTACTTTATATATTCCTCTGACCTTCATCAAGTGGTTAACTGCAATGGGACAGGAATGCTGAAAATTTTAACTGTATCCTCAACAACTATGGAAGGCAGCAATTACTAAGGATAAAGTTAAGAGATTCAGTATTCCTGTCCCATCGCAGTTAACCACTTGATGAAGGCCAGAGGAATAGTTGGCCGAAATGTTGTTAGACCACAACTATAAAGTTGAGGATAACAGCCCGCAAACAAACAAATTTATAAATTACTCATTTCAAAGAATTCCAATAATTAAATAATATACTATTCGGTACGGATCTGATGATGGAAGATCAGATTACAAAAAAAAAAAAAACTTGAATTTATAAGACAAACAATCCAACTTTAATTGCTCTTCAGGGCCCGTGGCATAGTGGATAAAGACGAATCTCTATGGTTCCAGGTGAGTATTGTCTGAAGATAGCAGTTTCAATCCTACCCCAAGCCGGCCAGAGGTTTAGTTGGCCCAAACGTGGTGAGACAACAACAACTATGGAAGGCAGTAATTACTGAAGATACAGTTAAGCATTCCTGCCCTATCGCAGTTAATCAACTGATGAAGGCCAGAGGAATAGTTGGCTGAAACGTTGTGAAACAACAACTATAAAGATGAGAATAACAATTCGCTAATAAATAAATTTACAAATTACTCATCTCAAAGAATTCTAATAATTAAATAATATGTCTTCATGAATACATGGGTTTTTTTTTTTTTACACTAACAAACAGAAAAGAAAAAACTAATAAATGACAATTGGTGATTGAAAAAGTTTCTTACAGTTGTTAAAGAAAGGGGCAAACTACTGGGTTAGTAGTTCATCTTGTGGAAGTGAAGTCACGGTTGTTGGATAGTGGGGAATTATTGATTGTCTATTGCTAATCACACTATTATAGATTTTCCAAAAATCACAAGTTTTTAATTACTGTGATACAATGTGATTTCTAGTCATATCATATGCCTACTCTTAGCTGTGGCTCTTATAGTAGTTTCATGATGTTACAAATGATTATCTATTTTTTGGACTGTTTTATGGTGGTTGAAAGATGAAATGCTCGATGCTTATGTACAAGTTGCAAAAGTTGAAATTGGAATTCCAGTATAAGTACAAACTGCTTCTGTCTACTTTAGAGTGATTGCTGGATGAATGGAGAGTCCAGTTTTGATTCCAATTTATGTGTGTTAAGTGCTAATACTGGAAATGGGCCATCAAAGTGTAAAAAGGAACACAGAAGTGTACAGGTACACATGACACCCCAAGATCTGTCTGCTACAGATGCACCTGCTAATGAAATCTACACTACTAATCAAAAAAAAAAAAGTGTGCAGACCATAAAATATAGGCAAAGACGCTCAGTAACTAGTTTACCACTAACTTCAAAGGAGAATATGTCAGTGAGCACTCCGTTAATTAATGGAATCTAAATTGCTAGATCTCTATCTCACTCGTGAAACAAGCTCAACAGAATAAGTTGGGTTAGGAAGTGATTGAAATGATTTCACATGAGATTTATGATTAGCTGGAGTTTCCCATCCGAGGTAGAGATTTGCCATATTCACAGCAAGAAAGAGGCCATTTTTATTTAGCATGCAGGGCATCAATATATGAAAATGTTAATATTTGTTGTATAGAAAATAAACAATTTCTGATGTGGTTAGAACTTGACAATTAATTTGAGGTTGCTTTAACTGTGAAGAAGCATAAAGGTAAAAAAACTGAAAGACTAAAATGTCAAGTGATGCAATTGGCATATACAAATAGGCATATGCAAAATGTGAAAAAGCATGATGGTGTGTTAGAGAAGTCAGCCATTGATGCCGCTGGGTTAGTTGCTCATGGCAATGCCAGTTGTCGGTATGTTGTCTCTTTTTTTTTCTCTTAAGTGCTTCATTGGCTAAATCCCCTTCCAGTCACCCAAAATATTTTGAGTGAAATAGTATTTTATCTTTTTGTTTGCTTCATAAGATTCATTGCTGTTAATTTGGAAGTCAGGGTGAGCTGCTGCTTGCTGAAATCTGTTAGTTTTTTTAACATGTCAAGTTGGTGAATTAGCGTAAATGAATGAATAAAGCTATAAAATAATAAAGCTTTTGCAGAGGGCAAATTTTAGGTGGAAAGTTCATGAAACATTTGTATGTGAATTTGTTGAAGATAGGACATTATAAAACAAAGAATGACAGTCTATTCAAACAAAAAAGATATCCATTTTTAATAAACAACTTGTTAAGACTATGCAAAATAAAGTGTTGGCAATGAATGAAGATTCAAAGAATCTAAAGAATGCTCCTAACGAAAGAATTATTTAACGTGTAAGAAGGAATCGAGTAGAGATGTTCATTTTGAGTGTGCATTTACATGTGTTAATGGGACACACATGAGGATTTGTGTATATTAGCATGTCTGTTTTGTTAATGAGAGATTGTGTTATGAACTTATGTAAACGTGTGTTTGTAGAATAGAAAGACATTAGTCTCATTCTAACATTTAAAACAACTTTATTGGGTCATTTTCGTTGTGATGTAAATAAAAGTGAATGAAAAGGGTGTTTGTAATTGAATAACTTCAGGAGTATGGATAAAAACACAGGTTAGAAAGTCTATAAATAGGAAGTCCTATATGACAATCCTAGATGTAAAGAACAGCTAAAAGTTCATGTTATAAAAAAATCTGTATAGGTGCCATTTTTGCAATTTTCTTATCAAATTTGTTGAAGCTGAGGATGGGGCATTTTACCAGATGCAAGACATTCACCCACGATCTCATATATTCCAACCAAGAGATCTTTTTAAGATTCTAACCATTTATTTAAGTGCAACTGTTTGAATCTCTCTTGCATTTGGTTTGGTGGGTATATTTTCCAAGCACTTTTTGAAATTCTTTTTCATATGTCTAGTTGCTCCTATAATGATTGGAATGATGGAGATCATCTTAAGATTCCAATTTATTTTCATGTTGTGCATGAGACATTGGTATTTCATTATCTTTTCCTGTTCAGCTCTGTTTAACCCAGCATCATTGGTGACACTAACTTCTACTAAGGTTGCTTCTTTCTCCTTCTTGTCCTATATCACTATATCAGGTTAAATAGCTCCGTTTTCAAGGTATGTAGTTGTAGGAATTGCTTAGTCATAGTTACTGGTCTATGACTTATTTCCAACTGTTCTTTTTGGTATATGCTCCAAGGACTTGCTGCTGCATTTGATATTTAATTTTTTACAGATTGTCCAGTTGAGATATTTATACACCATCGTGTCGTATCATATAGTAGCAATCCCTCAGTACAGCCTTACAGCTGGATGTCAGGTGACTCACACACTCTACTTCTGTGTGGCAGAACCTACACTTGTTGTCATTGCTGAGATCACTCATTTTTTTTTTAAAGTATTGGTCATCAAGTCCTGATCTTGAGCAACCATTTATAATCCTCTCCTGATCATAGTAAAGTGATCCTCTTTTCAGCCAGTCTATAAAACCTTTTTTATCTGTATAGTCCTGGATGAATCCATCCAGAAAATACTTAGCATGCTGTTGAACTTGAAGACAACTATATTGTAGTCAGCTGGAAAGCAGGTGAGCAGAACAGATTTCCACAGGCAAACAGTTCTAGAAAAGAAGCTTTGTTCATCGAATTTGCATTTAGATTTAGGCACAGACATAGAATGAAGGAAACTGTTGATAGTTGCTGTGCAGGTGTTTTTTGTGAAGATTTGCCAAGAGGGGACCATAGATTGAAGCTCAGATGAGCACTGATGCTCTGAAAATGATGATAGAGCAGAGACAGGCTCGTAATGTCCTGTTTTGAACTCTGTCAAGCTAGGATTGGGTTCTTTGAGCATCTCCCACCAAGATATGGCAACAGGACTCCATTTTAGAATGTATCTGACTGTTATAGAGGTAGAGGATTACATCAGGAATTAGATATCTTCTCGAGCGGTAAAATGATGCAACCTTTTTTTCCAGCAAGCTTGGCAACAGATTTGATGTAAGTCTTCCATTTCAAGTCAGGATCAGGAGTAAAGGTTAAATTCAGCAGTTTGGCAAAACAGAAAGCCTCTTTTCAACAAGAGCCATTCATATGAATTGGAGCCAAGTAGAGATCAGAGTGTTTATGGTGAAAAAATAAAAGCTTGGTTGTTAAAAAAAGGTGTGTTAAAATTAATCACTTTTTACCCCATTGCACCACATGCTCAAGGTCGAAGGAGAGAAACTCAGAGATTTTGGTTATAGTTGACCTTTGAACTGTTGCCATAGATCATAGTATCATCTGTATATATGTGTCAGCGAATGAACTTAGAATGTGATTTGAGAGATCATTGAAGAAAATAAAAAGAGAGTTGGGGCTAGTATGGATCCTTGATGCACACAGCATTGATACTTTGAGCTTCGGACCTGCCCGTCAACAACTACTTGTATAAAACCTATCAGAGAGAAAAGATTCAACGGTTGCAAAGACATTTCTAGATATTCTATAGCTGGAAATCTTGTGAAGTAGCATTTATGCAAAAACCTATCAAATGCCTTTGATATGTTAAGAACTATTGTTCTAGAGAGAAACCTCTGTCGATAGATTGAATGATTTTATGTTAAATTACAATCAGTACATCAGCTGTAAATCCCATATGTTGTTTTTGCTGGGATAATTGACAATTTCTTAACACGGATTTGAGGAACTTATTCATGACACACAGAAGGCTAATTGGTCCGTACAGAAATGCAGAAAATCGATTTCTGGTATTTTTAAATACTGGGTGGATTAATTAGGTCTTGCAAGTGTTGGGAAGCGTTTCTCCAATAGGCATCGATTGAACAGCTTTGCAAGAATGGATCCTAGTTCTAGTTGCAGATTTTTGAGTACTATGACAAGAATATTGTGAGGACCACTTACTTTGCTGGCATCAAGATTCATAATGAGTGTGGCAATGTCATAGTCAGATATGTGGATGTCACTCGGATTATTTTCAGTCTTGGAAGGAAATCCAGGAGGTAAGTGGACCTGATTGCATAGGGTTGAGTTTGCTGCAAAATTCTTTGCGATGAGTTTGGCTTATTCAGATGCTGACGATATCATCTCACGCCCGTTGATAGAGGATACGCATCTATTTAGGATCTTCTTTGTTATTTGTCAAAACTCATGGGAACCAAACATCTGTTTTTCTACTTTGGACTTGATGGACTGAGCATACAACATTCTCGCGTTTCCTATAATTCTTTTGCAGTGATTTCTGGCAGTTCTAAAGATGACTTTAGCTTTTAAATCATCTGTTACTTGTTTTCTGATTCTGTCTCATTTGGGAGACAGTCCTTGTCCAAAATGTTTGACCAGTTTCGTGATGGAGGTTGTTCTGCTGGCTCTTGTTTTGTTATGTTGATGTATCATTTTAAGGTTTGGCTTTTGGGAGTGCATCAGATATTGCATTACCATGTGTGTATGCGTATATGTTATGTCAAGTTTACATGTGCGCAGCGGTTCTTATTGTCAAACTAGTGCCACACAACCCAACTAGGCATGGGGGTAGTGTCTCAAAAGAGAATTTTCATGGTCAATCTAAGCAACATGGACGAGTAATTGGCAGTGCTGTCTTGTAGATAAGAAAGTGGGAGAAAGCAGTGGGTGATTCCTTTTATAATCTCCTGTCGCCTACTCAGCTTGTATGAGAGATCACCTCTCATCTTGAAAGCCAGAAACAAAGTTAAATACTTACACTAATCACGTATGAAGAACGCATAAGAACACAACGCTATGATGTGACCACCGCACACATAAAACAAAAGGAACTATGTTACACTTCCTTGCGTAGATAGACAGTAAACAAGCTGGAACATTTAAGAAGGCCTGTATATAAATATTTGCTTGCGAAAAATCAAATCAGTTTTTGTCATGATTTCTCAAGAACAGCACATGTTCAGAATAACTCCTTCGCTGGAAGACGTTAAAATCCCCTGTCCTGAATTTATGCACCATGCACATGAACCTTAATTTCCACCATGGAATGTGAATTTAAATCTTCATTTAAGCAATCTTATTTTGAACTACTGTTCTTACGATATAAACACACATACATTTGCTTCTATGACTTATGAACTATTTTTCTCAGAAAATAGCCACATTAACCTTAAACTCATATGTGATACAATATCAAAAAAAAATCGATAATTTCAAACCTCGTGCTATTCTCACAAACTTCTCACTTCATCAATCTTTCATCATGGACATTCCACACAAGAAAACACTTATGTTGGAACAATTTAAACTAATATTTTTGACATGTGAATAAATGTTTATTTCATGTTAATACAGTGATTTCATGTTCTTTGTTGAGTGTCATTATTTCCGGAGTTTATTTTTATTTTTGTGGATTGGTGGAGGCTTTCTATCAATTTACAATCCCATTAAATTTACCCATTCAATCCCATTAAATTTACCCATAACTGTCCCGCAGATACACTCCTACTTTCGACTTCAATAGCTTGCAACACTGAACTAAAAATTGATCATTCTCAATTATAAATTGGTTATCCTACTGAACTATATTCTTACAAATGGGTGACTCTGCCGTGAGTCATTTCCCACAATTGCTGAACCCCAACTCACATCCCACAGTCTCTCATCATGTGTGTCCTGTTGCTGAAGACCTTTTGGTTCTAAAGGACTTAGGCTAAATTGTGATGTGCACATATGTTGTTTCTAGAAGAATATGTGAGAAATTTCATATTCAACCACCATGTTTCTTTTAGGCTGCCTACACGGTTTGCTAGCCGGTCTGTGACTGGTTTAAATTTGAATGTGTCAGGTGATTTGACTTGGCGCCTCTTTTGTATTCATGCGTTTATTTTTCAGTCTGTAGAAAGATTTGGTATGGAACAGACTCGTTTCCTGTAGCTGCCACGAAAGAAGGGAGCTACGTCAATTCCTTCATGATGTATCACCAAACTGTTGGTGAACTAAGGATCACATCTCTACAAGCAGAGACAATTTTATAAGGCAGAAATTATCCGAATTACAGAATGGCATTAAAGATCATTTCTTCATGGTTTATTCACCAAATAATGGATCTTATCTCAATTCATCTAGAAACTGGCATGTCTTGCATATGCCTAATTATAGGTGCCAACATTCCAACCAAATCTACCATGTACATTTATGGATCCTTCCAAAGGAACAATGAACTAACATTCCAACAATAGGAATTCATACTAAAGGCTCCATGCGTACAGGGGCAAATCGGGCAACCGTTTTGCAAAAGGACTATACCAGAACCTAAGAACTTTCATTGCTGTTACTTGTGAATAAATTTGTAGTTTAAAGGTATGGCTTTTGTTTGTGGAATTCAATTGCTTCTGCAGGGAGGAAATTGAGAAATGCAAGAAAGAAATTTCTCACAAATAACAGGAAAGAAAAAAAAATGCTGTATTTGGGCTTTCATACGTGAGATTTGGAAGTGAATATCTTTTTTGTTATTTGGTTGAAAGAAACTGCTGGTTTGAGCTTTTGTCCAATTGAAAGCTTTTATGCTAAAACAACATTAGTTGCCACTACTTCCAATAGATTCCCCAATTGACATGTCAAATTCAAATGAAATTATTCAGGGTATTCACCTGAATTTGTGAGAAACTTTTAGATTTAGCATGTTATGCAGTGGTTGGTTACACGCTTGTAGGCATTCACCTGAGCATGCGCACATTCAACGACAAATGCCTCTGATCGCAATACTACTACTAATAATAATTACTAGTGGGACCTGTGGAAATTCCACAGCAGCATTTTTCATATGTAATATATTGTTGCTGGACATGCTGTGAGCATTCTGTTCAGCATGAATGAAGGCACAATCATATTATTCTACTTTTTTATTGAAACTGTACTGCCCCCTTACTAAAATAATAACTTTGATATATTTCCTGGGCTGATTATTTCATTACAAACACACCGGTCAATTAACTCACATTTTATCATTTTTCATAATTATTGAATATGTTATGTTCGACAATAATTTTTCATAATTTCACTCCACATTATCGCCCCTCTCTTTATTAAAATATTAAATTTGATATATTGTATCGGCTGATTATTTTATAAAAAAACACAACTATTAACTCACATTTCATCATTTTTAATAATTCTTGGATATAGTACTAATTTTGACAATAATTTTTCATTATTTAAACTCACCATATCGCACACCTTACTAAAATAATAACTTTGATATATTGTCTAGGCTGATTATTTCATTACAAACACACACATCAATCAACTCACATTTCATCATTTTTCGTATTCTTGGATATGTTACTAATTTCGACAATATTTTTTTATAATTTAAACCAACGTTGTCGCCCAACCTTACTAAAATGATAACTTTGATACATTTGCTGGGCTGATTATTTAATTACAAACACTAATCAATTAACCTTCATTTCATCATTTTTTATAATTCTTGGGTATGTTACTAATTCGACAATCATTTTTCATAATTTATACCCACATTATCGCCCCCTCCTTAATAAAATAATAACTTTGAAATACTGTGTGGGCTTATTATTTTATTACAAATACACTAATGCATGAAATCACATTTAATCATTTTTCATAATTCTTGGATATATTACTTATTTCGACAATAATTTTTCATAATTTTAACCCACATTTTCGCCCTTTCCTCTTTACTAAATAATAACTTTGATATATTGTCTAGGCTGATTATTTCCTTACAAACACACGAATCAATTATCTAATATTTCATCATTTTTTCGTAATTCTTGAATATGCTACTAATTTCGACAATAATTTTTCATAATTTAAGCTCTCCTTATCTCCTTCCCCTTTACTTCTATAATAACTTTGATATATTGTCTAGGCTGATTATTTTATTATAAACACACCAATAAATTATATCACATGTCATCATTTTTCGTAATTCTTGGATATGTTACTTATTTCGACAATCTTTTTTCATAATTTTAACCCACATTTTCGCCCTTTCCTCTTTACTAAAAAATTACTTTGATATATTGTTTGGGCTGATTATTTCATAAAAAACACAGCTATCAATTAACTCACACTTCATCATTTTTCTTAATTCTTGGATATGTTACTCATTTCGACAATTATTTTTAATATTTTAAACCCACATTATCAACCCCCTATTAATAAAATAATAACTTTAATACACTATCTGAGATGATTATTTCATTTCAAACACACCAATCAATTAACTCACATTTTGTCATTTTTCATAATTCTTGGATATGTTACTAATGTTGACAATCATTTTTCATCATTTTAACCCACATCATCGCCCCACTTACTAAAAAATAATAACTTTGATATATTGTCTGGTCTGATTATTTCATTGCAAACACACTAATGCATTAAAGAACATATTACATTTTTCATAATTCTTGGATATGTTACTAATTTCACACAATTATTTTTCATAATTTAAACCATCCTTATCGCCCTCTCTTACTAACATAATTACTTTGATATATTTCCTGGGCTGATTTTTTTTTATTATAAACACACACTCGATTAACTCACATTTAATCTTTGTTCATAATGCTGGATATGTTACTAATTTTGACAATTTTTATAATTAAAAACCCACATTATGCCTCTCCCTCCTACTTATATATTTGATATATTGTCTGGGCTTATTATATCATTATAAACACACTAATCAAGTAGCTCATATTTCATCATTTTTCATAATTCTTGGATATGTTACCAATTTTGACAATAATTTTCATAACTTTAACCCACTATCTCGCTTCCCCTTACTTAAATAATAACTTTGATATATTGCCTGGGTGGGTTATTTCATTACAAACAAATCAATCAATTCTGGGTATTCTCATAGTATATATGTTTCACCTATCTTATCCAATCCCGGGTGATGCCGCATATTCTAATATATAGCATTCACCTATCTCATTCGATCCCGGGCGGCGCTGGGTATTTTGCTACTATATGTTTTCCACCTATCTCATTCAATACTGGGCGACGCTTTCTGATAGTATATATTTGCACATCTCATTCAATCCCGGGACTGACTTCATATCCGCCACCCCACTGTTGAAAATATACATTAAATAAAGTAATGTTTTAATCGTAAACTGTTTCAGCCATTTCTGGGACCGACTTTATATCCCCAACCCACTGCTAAAAATATACATGAAATAATGTAATGTCTAAATAGTAAACTGTTTCAGCCATTTCCGGGACCAACTTCATATCCCAAACCCACTGCTAAAAATATACATGAAATAATGTAATGTCTAATTAGTAAACTGTTTCACCCATTTATAATCCTCAACCCACTGCTAAAAATATACATGAAAAAAAGTAATGTATAAATCGTAAACTTTTTCAGCCATTTCCATGACCGACTTTTTATCTTCCATCCTACTGTTAAAAATATACAATAAATAAAGTAATGTCCAAAACGTAAATGGTTGCAGCCATTTCCGGAACCAACTTCATATTTCCCACTCCAATGTTAAAAATATACATTAAATAAAGTAATGTGCAATGCATAAACACTTTCACCCATTTTCGGGACTGATTTAATATCCCCCACCCCACTGTTAAAAATATACATGAAATAAAGTAATGTTTAAATCGTAAACGGTTTGAGTAATTTCCGGGACTGACTTCATATCCCGTAACCCACTGCTTAAAATATACTTGAAATAAAGTAATGTTTTAATCATAAACTGTTTCAGCAGCTTTTCGAAAGTAATACATAAAAACATTAACACGGTTAACCATTGCTTCAACATGAATTTCTGAGTGTAGTATCAGTTTCAGCATTCCAGTGACTTAAATCCCTCCTTTTTTGGTCTTGGTTAATGGAGGAGAAATCCTTCATTACTGATACAATTTTTATTTTTGTTATTGACTAGAGTGCCCCTTTTGGGGAGCTGGTTTCCCCCTAAATTTATAACCGACCTCATGTCCAATTCCGCCCTTGTGGGGGAGGCAAGTAAACAAAAAAAATAATCAGAATGGACATTTTCCAGGGCATTTTATAATTAATCAGGAGTGACATTTCCAGGATATTTTGTAATTAAATCAGAAATAACTTTTTCCAGTTACTTTTTTAATATTAAAACTTTGTTACATTAAACATAGTACCTATTCACAATGCCTCCTCACAGGACAGATTTAGACACCGGTGTCGTTTTTTACTGTGGAGAAAAAATTGTCTTAGTTGCAAAGGATTTCTCTTCCACTGAGAGAGAAGAAATTGAAATGTAGCACCTGAAGAACAGATACTACACTTTGATCTTAGCCAAAGGGCCAAAATAGACAAATCAGTTTTATTAGCTTTGCCTCAACAGCGACACCAATTTTTTTTTTATATTTAACCTGGTGACAAGGTTCATTTGGAATATTCCACTTTCCTTTTTTAGGGATGCACAGCATGATAATAGACGGCGCGATAAGCGTAATAATATAATGATAATAGCCGCAGCAATATGCAGTTAAGAAAAAATAACTTATTTGGGAGTAATGCTGAAACCATGCCGAAACCTATTTCACTGTCAATAATTTAAGTGACTGAAATAAAAATTAATCACAATTTTAATTTAAAAAATAAAAGATGAAATATTTTAACGGACAGACAATTGAACCAATCTATATATATAAAAGCAAAAATGTATGTATGTATGTATGTATGTATTATGTATGTTTGTATATTTGTATGTCTGCTAAAAACTTTTGACCGACGGAACAAAAATTCACAAACTTGGTCTCATATGAAAGCCCCACCCTTCGGACGACAAATATCGAAAAATTGGCCCAAAAGGACCATCAGAAGTGCGTCAACTGATCGATTTTCTGCAGGGGGGGGGCAAAAAAGTGACATTTTAATGATATTTATACGTAATTTAATAAACGCTGAGTCATGTCACGTGACCCTGACGTAAGCAAGCTGTAATGGCGATATGTATATGAAAACATTGAATAGAGACTGTTGTTATCGGTAAAAAAGACACATCATACACATCAAAATACAAAAATTTCACGTTAGGAAAATGTTACTAGTACGTTAAAAATAGTTATTAGTACGTTAAAAATAGTTAGATAAACGAAAAATAAAAGTTAAACGAAAAATAACAAGCCAAAAATGTGAAGTAAAAAAAAAATACGCTTACAAAAAATATTAACAATCGCTGTTTTTACAAAAAAACAAAAAACAAAGCGAGATGCTATTTTCCTTTTTAGTAACACTCTTTAGAGTCAGGAAGACGAAGTGAGAGAGAGAAAGAGAGAGACACACACACACAGAGCGAAAGAGAGAGGAGAGAGAGAGATGTCTAGACAGGAAACGAGATTCGTTTTACTGTGTTTCAAAATGTAAATAAACATATAAAAGTGATTGTATTTGATCACATCCTCCTTATTTTCGAGTAACGTTTGTTTCTACGAAAGATGAGACCACTTGAATTCTAAGAACTGATACTACACTTTGATCTTAGCCAAAAGACCAAGTAAAAAAAGATGCGTATTATATATTTTCATATTAGCTTGAATTCTAAGAGCAGATACTACACTTTGATCTTATTTATGTATTTTATTATTTTCAAAAATTTGGACATAGAATTTTGCAACTGCAACACACAAAAATTTTCAATAACAAAATTAGGCACAAAGCCCTATAAGAAATGGGGAGGGGGAGGGTACAGGGTCTTTGTGACTAACGTGACAAAAAGTGAATAATGAAGACTTTGGAGTCTTACTCTTGACTGGCAACATTTACCACAATACCTTATTCATTCTGTGGATCCTAATCTAACTAATAAAACCCCAGCGTTTTGAATAACTTTGACATATTTACAAAAAGAAAAAGAAAAAGGTGTCTGTGTGTTGTATATGCATTTTTTTTTATATATATATAAAATATATAATATTTTGTGTGTATGTGTGTTAACGAGCATCTCTCCCCCCCCTCTCTCTGGCTTTCTTACTCTTTCTGTTTTCTCTCTGTGTGTCTCTATAAGAGAATGGAGAGGGAGAGAGGGAGAGAGAGAGAGAGGGAGAGAGAGAGAGAGAGAGAGAGGTGAGTAAACGTGGAGGTAGACACGTTTACCAGAACCAAAGGTCAGCTGACCAAATTACGTATGTGTGACGTGGTTGGCTAGATCTGGGAGATTTGATTTGAGCTTTGAAGAAGACGGACGTTTTCCGTGGTCTCCCCCCTCTTAACTGGGGAGGGGGGAGACGAACGCTGACGTGTGTGAAGAAGAGCCCACACAAGCGATTTCACTTCCACTTCTGCAGAACCTCTGGGGAAAGTGAAATAAAAAACTATAAAACCATTTCATCGTCTTGGAGTGATAAATCTTCGTCAAACAGGTATCAAGTCTCCCTCCAGGATGAGAAATTGCCAGATGGTTCAACAGCGAGAACAGAGGTAGGTTCAGAAATTACATGTCACACACACGATTCCCTTTATGATAATCAAATACACAACCATTTATATTAGAGACAATCACACGGAATCTTTCTTATGTTATATAGAAAACGTAAAATGTGCCCCTAAATGAAGAAGTCTATATAACACATTCAAATGTAACACATATTCAATTTGGTCCCCCTCAATGATTCAAAATGGCGCCCCAGGATGATAACCCTAGTGAGAACTCGATGATAACGAATATATAACATGTGCATGTGTGAGCCAAAAGACCAAGTAAAAAAAAAAGATTCGTATTATATATTTTTCGTATATTAGCTTGAATTCTAAGAACAGATACTACACTTTGAGCTTAGCCAAATGACCAAATAAAAAAAAAGACGCGTATTTTTTTTCGTATATTAACTAATTCTATTTAGAGTGAGGAAAGTGAGAGGCATATTATGAGTTAGTGGAGGGAGGGGCGAAAGACGAAATCGCTTTATTTCTAAGAACAGATACTACACTTTGATCTTAGCCAAAAGACCAAGTAAAAAAAAAGATGCGTATTGGATAAAATGGATGCATACGTACGAGCAAAATATCCAGTGTCGCCCGGAATAGTATGACATAGCACTAGCACGACATATATACTAGCTGATTACCCGGCATAGCCTGGGATTGGAAGAACACTCGGCGACGCCATGGATTGGAAAAAATTGGTTGATATATGTATATGTCGCCCGGGATGGATTAAACAGGTGGATATCTGTACTAGCAAAATACCCGGCATAGCCCAGGATTGGATAAAGTAGGTGTATATGAACTAGCAGAACAACCGCCGTCGCCCGGGATTGTATAACATAAGTGGATGTGTGCTAGCAGAATGCCAAGTGTCGCCTGAGATTGTATGACATAGGTGAAGTATAGGTCCGATTCAACTATTTTGAAGGTGCTTGTGCAGTATAGGTCCGATTTGAAAAAATTTGATGGTGCTTGTGCATTATAGGTCCAATTTGAAAATTTTGAAGGGGCTTGTGCATTATGGGCAGATTTGACAATTTTGACGGTGCTTGTGCAGTATAGGTCCCATTTGACAATTTTGAAGGTGCTTGTGCAGTATAGGTCTGATTTGAAAAATTTAGAGGGTGCTTGTGCAGTATAGGGCCAATTTGAAATATTTAGAAGGTGCTTGTGCAGTATAGGTCAAATTTGAAAAATTTAGAAGGTGCTTGCGCAGTATATATGTTATAATATGCAAGTTACCTCCCTTGGATGTAGCTTCATTATCAGATTCCATTAGATTAATATACAATCATTGTTATAATAGGCAAGTGACCTCCCTTGGATGTAGCTTCATTTTCGAATTCATTTAGATTAATATACAATGATTGTTATAATATGCAAGTGACCTCCCTTAGATGTAGCTTCATTGTCGAATACCAGTGGATTAATATACAATCATTGTTATTATATGCAAGTGACCTCCCTTGGGTGTAGCTTCGTTGTCGAATTCCATTGGATTAATATACAATCATTGTTATAATATGTGAGTGAATTCCCTTTGATGTAACTTCATTGTCGACTACCATTAGATCACGCAAGTGGTCTCCCTTAGATGTAGTTTCATTTTCGAGTACCATTAGCTTAATATGCAATCAATGTAATATTATGTCAGTGAACGCTCTTGGATATGCCTTTATAGCTGGATATTTGTACTAGCATAATACTCAGCGTTGCCGGGGATTGTATAAGAAAGGTAGAGATATGTACTAGCAAAATACCCGACGTTGCCTGGGATTTGATGACATGGGTGGGATGTTTCCTAGGAAAATACCTGGGATGGGTGGATATTTGTGCTAACAGAATACTTCATATAGGAAGATGGTGCAATTTTGTCGTAAAATCATGAAAAATTATTGTCCAAATTAGTAACATATTCAAGAATTAGAAAAATGATGAAATGCGAGTTATTTGTTGGTGTGTTTATGATGAAATAACACGCCAGACAATGTCACAAATAATTATTTTAGCAAAAGGAAAGGATATTATGTGGGTTAAATTATAAAAAACGTTTGTCGAAATTAGTAATATATCCCAGAGTTATGAAAAGTGGTTAAATGTAAGTTATTGGATTGGTGTGTTTATAATGAAATGAACAGCCCAGATATAGTCTTAAAGTTAATATTTTAGTAAGAGGGAGTCGATTATGTGGGTTATATCATTAAAAATGATTGTAGAAATTAGTAACATATCCAAGAAAAGTGAAAAAGGATGAAATGTGAGTTATGTGATTGGTGTGTTCGTAATGAAATTACCAGCACAGACAATGTCTCAAATGTATTAATTTAGTAAGAGGAAGGGGATTATGTTGGTTAACTCATGAAACCTGATTGTCAAAATTAGTAACAGATCCAAGAATTATGAAAAATGATGAAATGTTAGTTATTTGATGTGTATATTTGTAATGAAATAGACACGCTAGACAATGTCGCATGGTTGTTATTTTAGTAAGAGAGGGGCGATTATGTGTGTTAAATCATCGAAAATGATTGTCGAAATTAGTAACATATCCAAGAATTATGAAAAATGATAAAATGTGAGTTATTTGATTGGTGTGTTTATCATGAAATAACCAGAGACCATGTCTCAAAGTTATCATTTTAGCAAGAGGAGAGGGGATTATTTGGGTTAAATCATGAAAAACGATTGTCGAAATTAGTAACATATCCAAGAACTATGAAAAGTTATTAAATGTAAGTTATTTGATTGGTGTGTTTATAATGAAATAAACAGACCAGATATTGTCTCACAGTTAGTATTTTAGTAAGAGGGGGTCGATTATGTGGGTTAAATCATAAACAATGATTGTCGAAATTAGTAACATATCCAAGAATTATGAAAAATGATTAAATGTGAGTTATTTGATTGGTGTGTTCGTAATGAAATAGACAGGCTATAAGAAGTATCAAAGTTGTTATTTTTGTAAGAGGAAGGGGATTGTGTCGGTTAAAGAGGGGGGCGATTATTTGGGTTACTTCATTAAAAATAATTGTCGAAATTACTAACATATCCAAGAATTATGAAAAATGGTCAAATGTGAGTAACTTGATAGGTGTGTTTGTAATGAAAAAAACAGCCATACAATGTCTCAAAGTTATTATTTTAGTGATAGAAGGTGGCGATAATGTGGATTAACTCATGAAAAATTATTGTCGAAATTAGTAACATATCCAAGAATTATGAAAAATGAAGTTTTAGTTATTTGATTGATGTGCTTATAATGAAATAAACATCCCAGTCAATGTAGCAAATTTATGATTTTAGTAAGAATTGGGCGATTAGATGTGCGCACTCATTAAATTTGATTGTCGAAATTCATAACATATCCAAGAATTATAAAAAAATGATGAAATGTGAGGTATTTTATTGATGTGTTTGTAATGAAATAAACAGCTTAGAAATGTTTCAAAGGTATTTTTTTAGTAAGAGGAGAGGTATTATGTGATTGAACTCAGAAAAAATGACGTTTGAAATTAGCAACATATCCAAAAATTATGAAAAATGATGAAATGTGAGTTATTTGATTGGTGTATTCGTAATGAAGTAGACAGACCAGACAATGTATGGAAGTTATTATTTTAGTAAGAGGTCGCGATTATTTTGGTTACTTCATTAAAAATAATCGTCGAAATTAGTAACATATCCAAGAATTATGAAAAATGATATAATGTGAGTTACTTCTTTGGTGGGTTTTTAATGAAATAACCAGCCATACCACGTCTAACAGTTATTATTTTAGTGATAGAAGGGGGCGATAATGTGGATTTACTCATGAAAAGTGATAATCGAAATTAGTAACATACCATAGCCTATGTATCAAAGTTTTTATTTTAGTAAGAGTGGCGGCGATAATGTAAGTTAAATCATGTGACATGGTTGTTGAAATTAGTAACATATCCAAAAATTATGAAAAATGATGAAATATGAGTTATTTGGATGATGTGTTTGTAATGAAAACCAGCCAAAACAATGTCTCAAAGTTATTATTTTAGACAGGTGAGCGATAATGTGGGTTAAATTGTCGAAATTTGTAACAATTCAAGAATTATGGGATTTAACGAGATACGTCCACATATATACTTACAGATTACCAGGAGTCACCCTGGATTAAATGAGATACATGCCAATGTATGCAAGCAGAATACACGGTCGCCTGGTATGTAATGAGATAGATGCAAATATATACTAGCAGAATACTTGGCGTTGCCTTGGATTGAATTAGATTGACTGAAATATATACTAACAGAATACCTTGTGTCACCCAGGATTTAATGAGATTGATTGAGATATATACTAGTAAAACACCCAGCGTTGCCCGGGATTGAATGAAATAGGCGAGAATATATATTAGTAAAATACCTGGCATCGCTTGGGATTTGATGAGATAAATGTGTTGTCTATTACCCGTCCTTTCATATACATGCTATAAATGACCTACCCTAGGTAAGATACAATTATTTCATATGTGTAATACCCGTCTTATGTAGGTAAAATATTCTTTTGCTCGAAATAACAAATGATACATAAACATACAAAATTCCTATCTCATAAGAATAACAAATATATTACAAAACCAAATTCAATTTTCTCATTGTTTATACTATCCCGAGCAACGCCGGGTGGCCCCGCTAGTAAAAAATAAAAGATGAAATATTTTAATGGACAGACAATTGAACCAATAAAAAAAATAAAAGATGAAATATTTTAACGGACAAACAATTGAACCAATAAAAAATAAAAGATGAAATATTTTAATGGACAGACAATTAAACCAAACAAGAAAAAATTATTATCCAGTTAATGTTTGTTTATCCCCCCCTCCTCCTCTATGCATACACATTATGAACTGATGTACAATAATCAACTATATCAAATTGAGGAATAATAATAATAATAATAATAATTAATACAATAAAATAAAAAATCGAAACTTCATTTCTGCGTGAGTGCATTAATATATGAACGTTTTCATTCTGATTACGGAGACGACAGCAACCATGACGTTGCGACAAGTGCGTGTCCTTAGCAACTTACCTTGTTATTCGTTTCTTCGTTAGTTAACGGAGTCCAAGAACTTTTGAGTCTATTTTTAACAAATGTAGACATTGCTGATTTAGTTAAATAAAGTTTGCTTTGTTATATTTGGTTAAAAGTTAACTTTGATCTTGCCAACTTAATGTTTTAAGTGCAGGACTGCAGGATTGTCGCAACAAACAGAAGTGTATACAACTTTGCATATACTACTGCTACTACTCTACGAAAGCTTTTTATTATTAGAAAGATAACACTTTTACAGAAAGTACAATTAATATATATATATATATACATATATATATATATATAAAATATAAAACAATTAAATTTCATTTTGATACAATTGGCATGAGAAAAATAGTTTACATTTAAATTACTTTCATATAAATACGATGATGATGATGATGGTTGTGATGATAAAATGAAAAAAGGTCAAAGGTGATAACGTAGTAGAAAATTTATTTGAATTTTTATAATTATTATTTCTTTTTTTTTTATATGTATATATATATAAACATGTAAAAAATATGATTGTATTAGGTGTAATGATGTTTTTAAAACTTGAATATAAGTCGGGCAAACGATTTTTCTGCGGTATTTGTTCAACCGGTTAGGCCCAACATGGCCGAGTGATGAATCTATTATTTTCTTTACTGTTTGCCAAAATATATTTCTATACAAGTCAACGTAGGTTTTAGTAAGACAAATATTTTCAACTGTTGAATTTCACAACAATTTTAACAGAGGAAGGTATGTTATGGAATTTTTCGTTAATTTTTCGCTGTTTCCCCCCCCCCCAAGTATAGCAAGGTCGGTCGATCATCTTACTCTAATCAAAAATGTTCATACTCGTATTACTTTTGAATCATAGGGACACCCCCTCACCACCAGTTATTTAACATGTCTTGCTTGATGGGAAGATGACGCTTCTTTATAATCAAGTAGAAATCAGTCGAAGATGTTTGTTCTTTAGAGCTCCGTTTTTTACATTTTATTTTTAGACTTTTAACTGCTGCTATTCGTGTGTTAATGTAGTAGTGGTAGCGTTCGAGCATGCATGCAGGCATATATATATATATATATATATATATATATATATATATATAACCCGAAAACCTTCATGTAGGGGAGACTAAAATTTGCTGTTATGGTCTCAAATGATCTGAAATAATAGCAAGGGGAAACTTGATTCCAAATATTTCTCGCATGTTATATCTCCCTCTTTTGGAAATAAAGTATGATTATGAATATCTCCACTATCAAATCTTAATGCACTGTGAAATTTACTTTATGTATGAAAACCAAAGAGGAGAAATATAACATAGAAATATTTAGAATCAAGTCTCCCCTTGCTGTTATTTCAGATCATTTGAAACCATAGCAGCAAGTTTTAGTCTCCCCTCCTCCATCAATGCCAGAGGTTTTGGGGAAAGCCTTTGCAAAACTAGGAAAACAAATAACTATGGGTGAAACATTGGTAAAGATGCAGTATCTTTCCACCCTGAAAAAAGTCCTTTAAAATTACCACTATTAAAACGAAAATAACGTTTAAAATTCCAGGAAACGAGTAGTTTCCAAGATATGAAGAAATTAGTTTAAAAAAGTGGGGGGATATCACTTTTCTATATTAATTTAACATAAAATGTACACCTACTTAATAACCACTTTTTTGAGAAGAGGGTTCGAGGGGGTGTTTATTGTGAGGTTTTTGCCCTTGGCAAAATGGAAGAAAACCATACAGAAATTACAACAAGCTCACCTTATAACTTCAACGTAAATTTTATTAAAGTAAAAAGGTCCACGTTTGCAAAAGATGCGTCATCTTCAGCTATCTGCCATTTTGAGCTGGTAACATTCCTGGAGGGGATAATAGTTCATCTACGATAAATGCTGGGTAGAATTCCCGCTGACGAAGTATGCGCAGGTCGGAGAAGTCATGTCTTCCACAAGGGATGCAGCTAGATGGGCACACATGAGGAGTCCTTGTAGATTACTGTTCAATCACGGACAAATGATAGGTCAAACAGTAGACCTTAATTTCGTTTTCACAGACAATAAATTGTAGCACTAGCGTACAGATATAACTTTGCTCTACTTAAGGACATTAATAATTGAATGATAAAGTTCCACTCCACATTTGGGCATTTAAAACGTCTCGAAGCAACAAGTAATTTCGTAGCTTCGATTCGAGTGAGAATCCAGTCTGTTCCGTCCTGCGTCTTAGGATTCAAGTCAGAAATCCACGTGCGTTCAATTCGACGTCTTCCTGGAATCCAGTAAATATTCCACGTGTGTTCACCTCAACATCTTTCTGGAATCTAATCTGTAAAGGAATATTGGCGCCAAAGAACATTCTTGGCAGCCAGTTATAACATGCAATCTGATTGGTTAAAACAAATCCGTGGGTGGAGAAACCATCCAATAAAAAGCTTGCTTATTTCTGCAGAATTTCTTACACTCTGCCAAGGAAAAGAAGAAAAAGTAATGGATAATCATTACTTTATTTAAACAAGATAATGATGTACTTTTAAAAAACTGTCAATAAGTGACAGCTAAGAAATTTGTCCCGAGGGATTTAACATTAATACAAATAATAGCAATGAATTCAATGTGTGTGTCTGTTGCCAAATTCAAAATTATAACAACTAATTCTAGTCTAACTAGAGAAATTATCAATGACAAGAAAAAGTGACTTTAACTTGAGTCGGCGACGCCGATAATAGAATATAAGAATTTATTTTGACATTTTGTCCGTACAACTCGGACACACCCACTCACCTATGGTGTCCCGCTGATCAAACCGAACATAACTGAAATGATACCAATTATCGCATGAGTCGCAACATACCATAGGTGTTGTTCCATCATTGGCGATCGAACATGTAAGGCAGAAGAGGGGGCCTCCTTCTTCCGTAAATTCTGCTATTGCAGATTCAGAATTGTGTTTTACCTCTAGGGGATAAATATTTTTTAAAGAATGAACTTGAACACACCCGTCCTTCAAAACTGAAGCCGAGCGGACCTTATGGTCATTACTGACCAATGATTTCATTACCTTGCCCAAACCCCAGAAAGATTGGGACTTATTCGGAGATTTGATAAGAACAATTTCACCCTCCAAGATCTTCGGAAGGCCTTGATCTTTAATGTTGGCATCTACTTCTCTAATTGAGAGCAAGTAGTCATTGTGCCAAATATGTCTAAATTTACTGACGAATTCATCCCTCAGTTCAAGGGAATGCAAGAGCGTATTTCTATTGAGAGGTTTTGGGGAAAGATCCTTTGAACCACAATTATTGATAAGCAGGCAGGGGTGATATCCTGTCTGCAAAAATGATTGGGGGTCAAAATATCAAAGCTTTTATCTGAAGCTGAAATAAATGTTAGTGGCCTATCATTTATGGCCTTTTGAACATTCGAAAGGGCGATTAGGAAATCGAAGTAACCGACTTTCCTCCTACCCAACAACTTTGATAGACACTGTTTAACAGTCTTAATCAATCTTTCCCATGCTCCACCATGCCAAGTAGAGTAAAGGGGAATGGTATAATGAACAATAGTAGTTGATTTGAAATGTTCTTTAAATTCGTCAGAGACAACTACGTCTGACAATATAATACCCGACGCCAAGAATGATTTAGCATTGTCGGAATACATGTGGGTGAGCACACCGAATAAGTTGGTGAACCTAATAAAAGCTAATAAGAAAGTAATTCCAGATGTATAGCACGTAAACTCATACAAGTAAACAGTAGGATGTACATTTTGACGTCCTGATTATTATTTTTGACAAAAAAATGTCCGGTAAAGTCCACACCCACATATTTGAAGAGCCGGACAAAATAAAAATTTACCCTATGAGAGTGTAATTGAGACCCAGAGGGAAGCCTTTTCTGGTAGGGAATTGATTCTCTTACATATGATACAGCCACGGAGAACAGATTTCACCGCTTGTCTTCCCTGAAGGAGCCAAAAACCGGATAGCCTTAATTTGCTAAGGGTAGAATTTGCTCCCATATGACAATAATTCAAGTGAGATTCAATAATGACCAATTTGGTCAGGTGACTATTTTTTCCTAATAGTATAGGAAATTTTACATCATATGGAAAAACATCGGAGTTCTGAATGCATCCTTGGGTCCACATCAGTCTATCCTTATCCAGAAATAAGCCGTCACCCATGGGGGTGCAACTTTATTTGTAGGTTGCTTCAAATAAGCCAATTCCGAGGGAAAAGCTTCATTTTGCATATGAGAAAAAAAGCAACAGTTTAGCTCTTTTAACGGTGTCAGTCTTTTGGTGTCGTGATTTGTCACTGAATCTAATAACTTTTTCTAAGACATTAATCACGTTAGTTAATGTGGAGACATCAGATATTTTAATTGGTAAACGACTCTCGTTTGAATCAGCTTCATCCGAGAACATACATGTTAACATTTTTTTGTTGTTGTTGTCGTTAAGACAGGGCAATGCTTTTTGCACTTGATCAAAGGTCGGTAACTCTTCCTTAACTTTTGCATTGGAATTCAAAAATTTAGACCCCTCACCGAAGGGAATTATGTACTTGAGGAGTTTCCATGCAGAACCTCCCAAACATTTAATTAAACGGAGATTATTTATCCGTGGAATAAGGTCCAGGCCAATTGTGCCATGAATAGCAGACCCATTCAATTCAGAGTATCCAGGACAAAGACAAAAACCCTCTTTAGTCGACTTTGACGTGATCTCATTGAATTTGTCCACCTGGAATTTTACCTTCAAATCATCTGCAAAGAAGGCAGAAAAAGGAAAGGAACGCTGATGTCCCAATTTAAGAGACACTTCCAGCTCCCTACGTTTTAATGACTTTGTCCCCACAAGAGTATTAATAGGCATTTCCACCATCCCAGGTTTTAATTTATTCCCGGGACTTAAACGGTTTGGTATTACATCAGAAAAGAAGGATTTCTGGCTACCCGTATCCAAAAGACAGTAAAAATAGATTGGGCGCCCTTTCACCTTCATTGATATTTTGAGTACAGGAAATATACATTTTTCTGTCCTGATAATGATTTACGTCCCACAAAGGATTTGGGACTTTTGGGGCACATAATAGAAAAATGGTTCTTAAAATCACAAATGGTGCAAGGATAAGGAAAACCCTTTATCCCTTTGCAAACAGTCTCAGAACAAATTTTAGTCGGGTGATTAGTAACCCTACATAATTTACAAAATTTATTAATCTCACCATTATTAACGAGAGACTTAGAGTTATTATTACTCTTTTTTGAATAAATCTGTTTAGGCTCGGAACTCTTCGCCATATTAGATTTTGAATCCGAAGAAGAAGCCAACATTTTTGGCGGGTTATTTTCCCGCCTTAGCACAATTAATGGTGATGTCATCAATATATCTAAAATGTCGAAAGTGTACGACATGATGGAAGAAAGAGAGGAGGAAATGTTCGTTAGATTTGTTCATTAGCTCTCTGCACACGCTGTTCGGAAATTTAGCAAACAGAATGTGCGCAACCATGATACCAGAAATAGAATTATCTGAAAAAAAATCGGTACCAAAAGACTTATCCATTTCAGTCAAATTGAGCTTAACACGCTCAAGAAAAATTTTTAGATCATTAATCGACAAAAATTTCTCTGGTCGAGGAATAATATCCTCAAAAATTTGATTCATGATTAAAGATGGATTTAAAAATCTCCCCTTCAAACAAGCCAAGGCCTGTTCATAATTTTCGGGGTTTATATCTAAAATGAATACAAGATCGAATGCCTTTCCCGTCAATTTAGACTTTAATAATAGTAATTTATTCGCGTCCTTCAAATTAGCAGTACAGAATTCAAATTTCTTAAGGAAGCTACGAAATTCAAATTTATTTGAAGTCAAATCCCCATTGAATAGAGGACATTCTAACTCCATTTTCATGGGAACAATAGCTTTCGACAATTTTCCCTAACCTTGGCCATAAATTCAGTCAAATCTCAACAAATATTAAATCTATCCTCAACTGAGGATTTTAAAATTAACTGGTCGAATAAATCGTCCAGTTTGGACATCCACTTGTGAATATCCAGAGAAAAATTATTTTTAATTTTCTCATCTAACAAGCTAGGGTTATTGTTATGCGAAATTTTTTCACATCTATTCGAGAAATCAAATTCAATTAAGACATGATGCTTGATAACCCAACCAACAAAAGAATCAAAATGACTGTTCCCACGTGGAATAATAAAAAGGCGCGAACTACAAATTACTATTTTCCGACAACCTAAAACTATAGTCGTCGAGATAGGGAAAAAAATATTATCTGAAAACTCAAAACCGGCTAACAAAGTCCAATTAAGGCAATGATATGAATTTAATGGTGCAAGGGAGGTAAGCGTGAGAGCCCTTCACTAAGCCGAAAATAATTTCGACCGCGTGGTGAACTAAATTTGTATTAAAAAAAAAAAGCAAATTCTCCAAGACAAATTTTAAGGAACAGACAACACTTGAAATCACAACTAATAAAAGGATTTTTTTTATCAATGAATATCTCCAAAGAATTAGAATAATGAAAAAAAAAAGAAGTCATTCTTAAATTGTAACTTGGAAACAAAGTTACAATTTAAGAATGACTTCTTTTTTTTTCAATTTAATAAGATGACGTTTTTTTTTGTTTTTTTTTATATATATATACACTGTGTACATACGTGTGTATATATATACACGTGTGTATATATATATATATATATATATACACGTGTGTATATATACGTGTATATGTATACACGTGTGTATGTATAGATGTATATATATACACGTGTGTATGGATGTATATATATATATATACACGTGCGCATATATGGATGTATATATATATATACACGTGCGCATATATGGATGTATATATATATATATACACGTGCGCATATATGGATGTATATATATATATACACGTGCGCATATATGGATGTATATATATATATATATACACGGGCGCATATATGGATGTATATATATATATATATACACGGGCGCATATATGGATGTATATATATATATACACGGGCGCATATATGGATGTATATATATATATACACGGGCGCATATATGGATGTATATATATATATATACACGGGCGCATATATGGATGTATATATATACACGGGCGTATATATAGATGTATATATATATACACGGATGTATATATATACACGGGTGTATATATAGATGTATATATATACACGGGTGTATATATAGATGTATATATATACACGGGTGTATATATAGATGTATATATATATATACACGTGTGTATATATAGATGTATATATATACACGGGTGTATATATTGATGTATATATATACACGGGTGTATATATAGATGTATATATATATACACGGGTGTATATATAGATGTATATATATATACACGGGTGTATATATAGATGTATATATATACACGTGCGTATATATAGATGTATTGGTAAACAACTTTACACATGTATACATACATCTATATATACACACGTGTATATATACATCTATATATACACACGTGTATATATATATATACATCTACATATACACACGTGTATATATATATACATCTATATATACACACATGTGTATATATATATACATCTATATATACACACACGTGTATATATATACATCTATATATACACACGTGTATATATATATACACGTGTGTATGTATATATATGTGTATATATATGCATGTGTGTATAGATGTATATATATACACGTGTGTATATATAGATGTATATATATATACACGTGTGTATATATAGATGTATATGTATATATATATATACACGTGTGTATATATAGATGTATATGTATATATATATATACACACGTGTGTATATATAGATGTATATATATATATACACACGTGTGTATATATAGATGTATATATATATACACGTGTGTATATATAGATGTATATATATATATATACACGTGTGTATATATAGATGCATATATATATACACGTGTGTATATATAGATGTATATATAAATGTATACACGTGTGTATATATAGATGTATATATATATATATATACACGTGTATATATATACATCTATATATACACGTGTGTGTATATATAGATGTATATATGCGTGTGTCTATATATATATGTGTATATATAGATGTGTGTATATATATATATGTCAGGTCATGCCATATGCTACTGGTTCCATGTAACCCAGTACTACCTGCCTCATGGTCGGGTCACCGGCGATTAAACTGGTTCCCCCACCGGACTTGTTTGGTAAGGAGGGCGGCTAGTCTCCCTGAAGGATTAAAAACAAGACCTTCCAAAGGGCGAATGAACTCTTTTTCTGGGTCAACGGCAAAAAGGCACCGTGTATATTTGTGTGAGTGTATGAGTGTATTGGGGTAGAGAGGGCTCCCATAAGCCGTGATAAAGGCAACCTTTCTAGGAGAAGCGAATCTCTGATATAAACAACCATAAAGCGGAAGACCTGTACCCGCATTAAGCTGGTCTGCAGTTTTATTTGTTGCTGGCTATCTTGCTCTTGCTTGTTGCTGGATCTCAACATTTGGAACCGAGAGAGAGACTTAGCTGTCGTACAAAGCTAAGACTCTGTAACATCATATTTGTATAGATACTCCCACAGACATTTGGGCTCATTGATTTTAAATGTCTGAGAGAGTGGGACTCGTCTGACAAGCTGTTGCAATCATCATATATATATATATGTATGTATGCATATATATATATGTATATATATGCATGTATGTATGCATATATATATAT